>NW_027175261.1:5510000-5810000 GCF_028021215.1 Eschrichtius robustus
TTGAGGGTTAGGGCTCGGTTTAGGGTACGGTTTAGGATTAGGGTACATGTTAGGGTTAGGGTACGCGTTAGGGTTAGGGTAGTTATTAAACCTATCCCACTCTCTAGATACCCCTTAGCACGTCAAGGAATATTATTTGGGGGTCCAGCCATGGAGAAGAGTTTAGACACTAGGAGAAAATAAGGAACACACCCATTATCCTGAAATCACAATAGGATTCTCTTTTTAACCTGTTCCTTAATACACTAGTGCTTAGGAAATCTATTGGAGGCAGAAGCAGTCAAGGGTAGCTTAGGGTTAGGGTTAGGGTTAGGGTTAGGGTTAGGGTTAGGGTACGGCTTAGGGTACAGTTTCGGGTACGGGTTCGGGTACGGCGTAGGGTATGTGTTAGGGTTAGGGTTAGGGATAGTTTGAGGGTTAGTGCTCGGTTTAGGGTACAGATTAGGATTAGGGTACATGTTAGGGTTAGGTTAGGGGTTAGGGTTAGGGTACGCGTTAGGGTTAGGGTAGTTATTAAACCTATCAAACTCTCTAGATACCCCTTAGCACGTCAAGGAATATTATTTGGGGGTCCAGCCATGGAGAAGAGTTTAGACACTAGGAGAAGATAAGGAACACACCCATTATCAAGAAATCACATTAGGATTCTCTTTTTAACCTGTTCCTTAAAACACTAGTGCTTAGGAAATCTATTGGAGGCAGAAGCAGTCAAGGGTAGCTTAGGGATAGGGTTAGGGTTAGGGTTAGGGTTAGCTTTAGGGTACTGCTTAGGGTACGGGTTCGGGTACGGCGTAGGATATGGGTTAGGGTTAGGGTTAGGGTTAATTTGAGGGTTAGGGCTCGGTTTAGGGTACGGGTTAGGATTAGGGTACGTGTTAGGGTTAGGGTACGCGTTAGGTTTAGGGTAGTTATTAAACCTATCCCACTCTCTAGATACCCCTTAGCACGTCAAGGAATATTATTTGGGGGTCCAGCCATGGAGAAGAGTTTAGACACTAGGAGAAGATAAGGAACACACCCATTATCAAGAAATCACATTAGGATTCTCTTTTTAACCTGTTCCTTAAAACACTAGTGCTTAGGAAATCTATTGGAGGCAGAAGCAGTCAAGGGTAGCTTAGGGTTAGGGTTAGGGTTAGGGTTAGGGTTAGTGTTAGGGTACGGGTTAGGTTACGGGTTCGGGTACGGCGTAGGGTATGGGTTAGGGATAGGGTTAGGGTTAGTTTGAGGGTTGGGGCTCGGTTTAGGATACGGGTTAGGATTAGGGTACGTGTTAGGCTTAGGGTAGGGGTTAGGGTTAGGGTACGCGTTAGGGTTAGGGTAGTTATTAAACCTATCCCACTCTCTAGATAACCCTTAGCACGTCAAGGAATATTATTTGGGTGTCCAGCCATGGAGAAGAGTTTAGACACTAGGAGAAGATAAGGAACACACCCATTATCAAGAAATCACATTAGGATTCTCTTTTTAACCTGTTCCTTAAAACACTAGTGCTTAGGAAATCTATTGGAGGCAGAAGCAGTCAAGGGTAGCTTAGGGTTAGGGTTAGGGTTAGGGTTAAGTTTAGGGTACGGCTTAGGGTACGGGTTCGGGTACGGGTTCGTGTACGGCGTAGAGTATGGGTTAGGGTTAGGGTTAGGGTTAGTGTGAAGGTTAGGGCTCGGTTTAGGGTACGGGTTAGGATTAGGGTTCGTGTTAGGGTTAGGGTAGGGGTTAGGGTTAGGGTACGCGTTAGGGTTAGGGTAGTTATTAAACCTATCCCACTCTCTAGATACCCCTTAGCACGTCAAGGAATATTATTTGGGTGTCCAGCCATGGAGAAGAGTTTAGACACTAGGAGAAGATAAGGAACACACCCATTATCCTGAAATCACATTAGGATTCTCTTTTTAACCTGTTCCTTAATACACTACTGCTTAGGAAATCTATTGGAGGCAGAAGCAGTCAAGGGTAGCTTAGGGTTAGGGTTAGGGTTAGGGTTAGGGTTAGGGTACGGCTTAGGGTACGGGTTCGGGTACGGGTTCGGGTACGGCGTAGGGTATGGGTTTGGGTTAGGGTTAGGGTTAGTTTGAAGGTTAGGGCTCGGTTTAGGGTACGGGTTAGGATTAGTGTACGTGTTAGGGTTAGGGTAGAGGTTAGGGTTAGGGTACGCGTTAGGGTTAGGGTAGTTATTAAACCCATCCCACTCTCTAGATACCCCTTAGCACGTCAAGGAATATTATTTGGGGGTCCAGCCATGGAGAAGAGTTTAGACACTAGGAGAAGATAAGGAACACACCCATTATCAAGAAATCACATTAGGATTCTCTTTTTAACCTGTTCCTTAAAACACTAGTGCTTAGGAAATCTATTGGAGGCAGAAGCAGTCAAGGGTAGCTTAGGGTTAGGGTTAGGGTTATTGTTAGGGTAAGGCTTAGGGTACGGGTTCGGGTACGGCATAGGGTATGTTTTAGGGTTAGGGTTAGGGTTAGTTTGAGGATTAGGGCTCGGTTTAGGGTACGGGTTAGGATTAGGGTACGTGTTAGGGTTAGGGTAGGGGTTAGGGTTAGGGTACGCGTTAGGGTTAGGGTAGTTATTAAACCTATCCCACTCCCTAGATACCGCTTAGCACGTCAAGGAATATTATTTGGGGGTCCAGCCATGGAGAAGAGTTTAGACAGTAGGAGAAGATAAGGAACACACGCATTATCAAGAAATCACATTAGGATTCTCTTTTTAACCTGTTCCTTAAAACACTAGTGCTTAGGAAATCTATTGGAGGCAGAAGCAGTCAAGGGTAGCTTAGGGTTAGGGTTAGGGTTAGGGTTAGGGTTAGGGTACGGCTTAGGGTACGGGTTCGGGTACGGGTTCGTGTACGGCGTAGGGTATGGGTTAGGGTTACGGTTAGGGTTAGTTTGAAGGTTAGGTCTCGGTTTAGGGTACGGGTTAGGATTAGGGTTCGTGTTAGGTTTAGGGTAGGGGTTAGTGTTAGGGTACGCGTTAGGGTTAGGGTAGTTATTAAACCTATCCCACTCTCTAGATACCCCTTAGCACGACAAGGAATATTATTTGGGTGTCCAGCCATGGAGAAGAGTTTAGACACTAGGAGAAGATAAGGAACACACCCATTATCCTGAAATCACATTAGGATTCTCTTTTTAACCTGTTCCTTAGTACACTAGTGCTTAGGAAATCTATTGGAGGCAGAAGCAGTCAAGGGTAGCTTAGGGTTAGGGTTAGGGTTAGGGTTAGGTTTAGGGTACGGCTTAGGGTACGGGTTCGGGTACGGGTTCGGGTACGGCGTAGGCTATGGGTTAGGGTTAGGGTTAGGGTTAGTTTGAGGGTTAGGGCTCGGTTTAGGTTACGGGTTAGGATTAGTGTACGTGTTAGGGTTAGGGTATGCGTTAGGGTTAGGGTAGTTATTAAACCTATCCCACTCTCTAGATACCACTTAGCACGTCAAGGAATATTATTTGGGGGTCCAGCCATGGAGAAGAGTTTAGACACTAGGAGAAGATAAGGAACACACACATTATCAAGAAATCACATTAGGATTCTCTTTTTAACCTATTCCTTAAAACACTATTGCTTAGGAAATCTATTGGAGGCAGAAGCAGTCAAGGGTAGCTTAGGGTTAGGGTTAGGGTTAGGGTTAGGGTACGGCTTAGGGTACGGGTTCGGGTACGGGTTCGGGTACGGCGTAGGGTATGGGTTCGGGTTAGGTTGAGGGTTAGTTTGAGGGTTAGGGCTCGGTTTAGGTTACGGGTTAGGATTAGTGTACGTGTTAGGGTTAAGGTAGAGGTTAGGGATAGGGTACGCGTTAGGGTTTGGGTAGTTATTAAACCTATCCCACTCTCTAGATACCCCTTAGCACCTCAAGGAATATTATTTGGGTGTCCAGCCATGGAGAAGAGTTTAGACACTAGGAGAAGATAAGGAACACACCCATTATCAAGAAATCACATTAGGATTCTCTTTTTAACCTGTTCCTTAAAACACTAGTGCTTAGGAAATCTATTGGAGGCAGAAGCAGTCAAGGGTAGCTTAGGGTTAGGGTTAGGGTTAGGGTTAGGGTTAGGGTTAGGGTACGGCTTAGGGTACGGGTTCGGGTACGGGTTCGGATACGGCGTAGGGTATGGGTTAGGGTTAGGGTTAGGGTTAGTTTGAGGGTTAGGGCTCGGTTTACGTTACGGGTTAGGATTAGTGTACGTGTTAGGGTTAGGGTACGCGTTAGGGTTAGGGTAGTTATTAAACCTATCCCACTCTCTAGATACCCTTTAGCACGTCAAGGAATATTATTTGGGGGTCCAGCCATGGAGAAGAGTTTAGACACTAGGAGAAGATAATGAACACACCCATTATCAAGAAATCACATTAGGATTCTCTTTTTCACCTGTTCCTTAAAACACTAGTGCTTAGGAAATCTATTGGAGGCAGAAACAGTCAAGGGTAGCATAGGGTTAGGTTTAGGTTTAGGGTTAGGGTTAGTGTTAGGGTACGGGTTCGGGTACGGGTCCGGGTATGGCGTAGGGTATGGGATAGGGTTAGGGTTAGGATTAGTTTGAGGGTTAGGGCTCGGTTTAGGGTATGGGTTAGGATTAGGGTACGTGTTAGGGTTAGGGTAGGGGTTAGGGTTAGGGTACGGCTTAGGGTACGGCTTCGGGTACGGGTTCGTGTACGGCGTAGGGTATGGGTTAGGGTTAGGGTTAGGGTTAGTTTGAAGGTTAGGGCTCGGTTTAGGGTACGGGTTAGGATTAGGGTTCGTGTTAGGGTTAGGGTAGGGGTTAGGGTTAGGGTACGCGTTAGGGTTAGGGTAGTTATTAAACCTATCCCACCCTCTAGATACCCCTTAGCACGTCAAGGAATATTATTTGGGGTTCCAGCCATGGAGAAAAGTTTAGAAACTAGGAGAAGATAAGGAACACACCCATTATCCTGAAATCACATTAGGATTCTCTTTTTAACCTGTTCCTTAATACACTAGTGCTTAGGAAATCTATTGTAGGCAGAAGCAGTCAAGGGTAGCTTAGGTTTAGGGTTAGGGTTAGGGTTAGGGTTAGGGTACGGCTTAGAGTACGGGTTCGGGTACGGGTTCGGGTACGGCATAGGGTATGGGTTAGGGTTAGGGTTAGGGTTAGTTTGAGGGTTAGGGCTCGGTTTAGGGTATGGGTTAGGATTAGTGTACGTGTTAAGGTTAGGGTAGAGGTTAGGGTTAGGGTACGCGTTAGGGTTAGGGTAGTTATTAAAACTATCCCACTCTCTAGATACCCCTTAGCACGTCAAGGAATATTATTTGGGGGTCCAGCCATGGAGAAGAGTTTAGACACTAGGAGAAGATAAGGAACACACCCATTATCAAGAAATCACATTAGGATTCTCTTTTTAATATGTTCCTTAAAACACTAGTGCTTAGGAAATCTATTGGAGGCAGAAGCAGTCACGGGTAGCTTAGGGTTAGGGTTCGGGTTATTGTTAGGGTAAGGCTTAGGGTACGGGTTCGGGTACGGCATAGGGTATGGGTTAGGGTTAGGGTTAGGTTTAGTTTGAGGGTTAGGGCTCGGTTTAGTGTACGGGTTAGGATTAGGGTACGTGTTAGGGTTAGGGTAGGGGTTAGGGTTAGGGTACGCGTTAGGGTTAGGGTAGTTATTAAACCTATCCCACTCCCTAGATACCCCTTAGCACGTCAAGGAATATTATTTGGGGGTCCAGCCATGGAGAAGAGTTTAGACACTAGGAGAAGATAAGGAACACACCCATTATCTAGAAAACACATTAGGATTCTCTTTTTAACCTGTTCCTTAAAACACTAGTGCTTAGGAAATCTATTGGAGGCAGAAGCAGTCAAGGGTAGCTTAGGGTTAGGGTTAGGGTTAGGGTACGGCTTAGGGTACGGGTTCGGGTACGGGTTCGGGTACGGCGTAGGGTATGGGTTAGGGTTAGGGTTAGGGATAGTTTGAGGGTTAGGGCTCGGTTTAGGTTACGGGTTAGGATTAGGGTACGTGTTAGGGTTAGGTTAGGGGTTAGGGTTAGGATACGCGTTAGGGTTAGGGTAGTTATTAAACCTATCCCACTCTCTAGATACTCCTTAGCAAGTCAAGGAATATTATTTGGGTGTCCAGCCATGGAGAAGAGTTTAGACACTAGGAGAAGATAAGGAACACACCCATTATCAAGAAATCACATTAGGATTCTCTTTTTAACGGGTTCCTTAAAATACTAGTGCTTAGGAAATCTATTGGAGGCAGAAGCAGTCAAGGGTAGCTTAGGGTTAGGGTTAGGGTTAGGTTTAGGGTTAGGGTTAGGGTACGGCTTAGGGTACGGGTTCGGGTACGGGTTCGTGTACGGCGTAGGGTATGGGTTAGGGTTAGGGTTAGGGTTAGTTTGAAGGTTAGGGCTCAGTTTAGGGTACGGGTTAGGATTAGGGTTCGTGTTAGGGTTAGGGTAGGGGTTAGGGTTAGGGTACGCGTTAGGTTTAGGGTAGTTATTAAACCTATCCCACTCTCTAGATACCCCTTAGCACGTCAAGGAATATTATTTGGGGGTCCAGCAATGGAGAAGAGTTTAGACACTAGGAGAAGATAAGGAACACACCCATTATCCTGAAATCACATTAGGATTCTCTTTTTAACCTGTTCCTTAAAACACTAGTGCTTAGGAAATCTATTGGAGGCAGAAGCAGTCAAGGGTAGCTTAGGGTTAGGGTTAGGGTTAGGGTTAGGGTTAGCTTTATGGTACCGCTTAGGGTACGGGTTCGGGTACGGCGTAGGGTATGGGTTAGGGTTAGGGTTAGGGTTAATTTGAGGGTTAGGGCTCGGTTTAGGGTACGGGTTAGGATTAGGGTACGTGTTAGGGTTAGGGTACGCGTTAGGGTTAGGGTAGTTATTAAACCTATCCCACTCTCTAGATACCCCTTAGCACGTCAAGGAATATTATTTGGGGGTCCAGCCATGGAGAAGAGTTTAGACACTAGGAGAAGATAAGGAACACACCCATTATCCTGAAATCACATTAGGATTCTCTTTTTAACCTGTTCCTTAGTACACTAGTGCTTAGGAAATCTATTGGAGGCAGAAGCAGTCAAGGGTAGCTTAGGGTTAGGGTTAGGGTTAGGGTTAGGGTTAGGGTACGGCTTAGGGTACGGGTTCGTGTACGGGTTCGGGTACGGCGTAGGGTATGGGTTAGGGTTAGTGTTAGGGTTAGTTTGAGGGTTAGGGCTCGGTTTAGGTTACGGGTTAGGATTAGTGTACGTGTTAGGTTTAGGGTATGCGTTAGGGTTAGGGTAGTTATTAAACCTATCCCACTCTCTAGATACCACTTAGCACGTCAAGGAATATTATTTGGGGGTCCAGCCATGGAGAAGAGTTTAGACACTAGGAGAAGATAAGGAACACACACATTATCAAGAAATCACATTAGGATTCTCTTTTTAACCTATTCCTTAAAACACTATTGTTTAGGAAATCTATTGGAGGCAGAAGCAGTCAAGGGTAGCTTAGGGTTAGGGTTAGGGTTAGGGTTAGGTTTAGGGTACGGCTTAGGGTACGGGTTCGGGTACGGGTTCGGGTACGGCGTAGGGTATGGGTTCGGGTTAGGTTGAGGGTTAGTTTGAGTATTAGGGCTCGGTTTAGGTTACGGGTTAGGATTAGTGTACGTGTTAGGGTTAAGGTAGAGGTTAGGGATAGGGTACGCGTTAGGGTCTGTGTAGTTATTAAACCTATCCCACTCTCTAGATACCCCTTAGCACGTCAAGGAATATTATTTGGGTGTCCAGCCATGGAGAAGAGTTTAGACACTAGGAGAAGATAAGGAACACACCCATTATCCTGAAATCACATTAGGATTCTCTTTTTAACCTGTTCCTTAGTACACTAGTGCTTAGGAAATCTATTGGAGGCAGAAGCAGTCAAGGGTAGCTTAGGGTTAGGGTTAGGGTTAGGGTTAGGTTTAGGGTACGGCTTAGGGTACGGGTTCGGGTACGGGTTCGGGTACGGCGTAGGCTATGGGTTAGGGTTAGGGTTAGGGTTAGTTTGAGGGTTAGGGCTCGGTTTAGGTTACGGGTTAGGATTAGTGTACGTGTTAGGGTTAGGGTATGCGTTAGGGTTAGGGTAGTTATTAAACCTATCCCACTCTCTAGATACCACTTAGCACGTCAAGGAATATTATTTGGGGGTCCAGCCATGGAGAAGAGTTTAGACACTAGGAGAAGATAAGGAACACACACATTATCAAGAAATCACATTAGGATTCTCTTTTTAACCTATTCCTTAAAACACTATTGCTTAGGAAATCTATTGGAGGCAGAAGCAGTCAAGGGTAGCTTAGGGTTAGGGTTAGGGTTAGGGTTAGGGTACGGCTTAGGGTACGGGTTCGGGTACGGGTTCGGGTACGGCGTAGGGTATGGGTTCGGGTTAGGTTGAGGGTTAGTTTGAGGGTTAGGGCTCGGTTTAGGTTACGGGTTAGGATTAGTGTACGTGTTAGGGTTAAGGTAGAGGTTAGGGATAGGGTACGCGTTAGGGTTTGGGTAGTTATTAAACCTATCCCACTCTCTAGATACCCCTTAGCACCTCAAGGAATATTATTTGGGTGTCCAGCCATGGAGAAGAGTTTAGACACTAGGAGAAGATAAGGAACACACCCATTATCAAGAAATCACATTAGGATTCTCTTTTTAACCTGTTCCTTAAAACACTAGTGCTTAGGAAATCTATTGGAGGCAGAAGCAGTCAAGGGTAGCTTAGGGTTAGGGTTAGGGTTAGGGTTAGGGTTAGGGTTAGGGTACGGCTTAGGGTACGGGTTCGGGTACGGGTTCGGATACGGCGTAGGGTATGGGTTAGGGTTAGGGTTAGGGTTAGTTTGAGGGTTAGGGCTCGGTTTACGTTACGGGTTAGGATTAGTGTACGTGTTAGGGTTAGGGTACGCGTTAGGGTTAGGGTAGTTATTAAACCTATCCCACTCTCTAGATACCCTTTAGCACGTCAAGGAATATTATTTGGGGGTCCAGCCATGGAGAAGAGTTTAGACACTAGGAGAAGATAATGAACACACCCATTATCAAGAAATCACATTAGGATTCTCTTTTTCACCTGTTCCTTAAAACACTAGTGCTTAGGAAATCTATTGGAGGCAGAAACAGTCAAGGGTAGCATAGGGTTAGGTTTAGGTTTAGGGTTAGGGTTAGTGTTAGGGTACGGGTTCGGGTACGGGTCCGGGTATGGCGTAGGGTATGGGATAGGGTTAGGGTTAGGATTAGTTTGAGGGTTAGGGCTCGGTTTAGGGTATGGGTTAGGATTAGGGTACGTGTTAGGGTTAGGGTAGGGGTTAGGGTTAGGGTACGGCTTAGGGTACGGCTTCGGGTACGGGTTCGTGTACGGCGTAGGGTATGGGTTAGGGTTAGGGTTAGGGTTAGTTTGAAGGTTAGGGCTCGGTTTAGGGTACGGGTTAGGATTAGGGTTCGTGTTAGGGTTAGGGTAGGGGTTAGGGTTAGGGTACGCGTTAGGGTTAGGGTAGTTATTAAACCTATCCCACCCTCTAGATACCCCTTAGCACGTCAAGGAATATTATTTGGGGTTCCAGCCATGGAGAAAAGTTTAGAAACTAGGAGAAGATAAGGAACACACCCATTATCCTGAAATCACATTAGGATTCTCTTTTTAACCTGTTCCTTAATACACTAGTGCTTAGGAAATCTATTGTAGGCAGAAGCAGTCAAGGGTAGCTTAGGTTTAGGGTTAGGGTTAGGGTTAGGGTTAGGGTACGGCTTAGAGTACGGGTTCGGGTACGGGTTCGGGTACGGCATAGGGTATGGGTTAGGGTTAGGGTTAGGGTTAGTTTGAGGGTTAGGGCTCGGTTTAGGGTATGGGTTAGGATTAGTGTACGTGTTAAGGTTAGGGTAGAGGTTAGGGTTAGGGTACGCGTTAGGGTTAGGGTAGTTATTAAAACTATCCCACTCTCTAGATACCCCTTAGCACGTCAAGGAATATTATTTGGGGGTCCAGCCATGGAGAAGAGTTTAGACACTAGGAGAAGATAAGGAACACACCCATTATCAAGAAATCACATTAGGATTCTCTTTTTAATATGTTCCTTAAAACACTAGTGCTTAGGAAATCTATTGGAGGCAGAAGCAGTCACGGGTAGCTTAGGGTTAGGGTTCGGGTTATTGTTAGGGTAAGGCTTAGGGTACGGGTTCGGGTACGGCATAGGGTATGGGTTAGGGTTAGGGTTAGGTTTAGTTTGAGGGTTAGGGCTCGGTTTAGTGTACGGGTTAGGATTAGGGTACGTGTTAGGGTTAGGGTAGGGGTTAGGGTTAGGGTACGCGTTAGGGTTAGGGTAGTTATTAAACCTATCCCACTCCCTAGATACCCCTTAGCACGTCAAGGAATATTATTTGGGGGTCCAGCCATGGAGAAGAGTTTAGACACTAGGAGAAGATAAGGAACACACCCATTATCTAGAAAACACATTAGGATTCTCTTTTTAACCTGTTCCTTAAAACACTAGTGCTTAGGAAATCTATTGGAGGCAGAAGCAGTCAAGGGTAGCTTAGGGTTAGGGTTAGGGTTAGGGTACGGCTTAGGGTACGGGTTCGGGTACGGGTTCGGGTACGGCGTAGGGTATGGGTTAGGGTTAGGGTTAGGGATAGTTTGAGGGTTAGGGCTCGGTTTAGGTTACGGGTTAGGATTAGGGTACGTGTTAGGGTTAGGTTAGGGGTTAGGGTTAGGATACGCGTTAGGGTTAGGGTAGTTATTAAACCTATCCCACTCTCTAGATACTCCTTAGCAAGTCAAGGAATATTATTTGGGTGTCCAGCCATGGAGAAGAGTTTAGACACTAGGAGAAGATAAGGAACACACCCATTATCAAGAAATCACATTAGGATTCTCTTTTTAACGGGTTCCTTAAAATACTAGTGCTTAGGAAATCTATTGGAGGCAGAAGCAGTCAAGGGTAGCTTAGGGTTAGGGTTAGGGTTAGGTTTAGGGTTAGGGTTAGGGTACGGCTTAGGGTACGGGTTCGGGTACGGGTTCGTGTACGGCGTAGGGTATGGGTTAGGGTTAGGGTTAGGGTTAGTTTGAAGGTTAGGGCTCAGTTTAGGGTACGGGTTAGGATTAGGGTTCGTGTTAGGGTTAGGGTAGGGGTTAGGGTTAGGGTACGCGTTAGGTTTAGGGTAGTTATTAAACCTATCCCACTCTCTAGATACCCCTTAGCACGTCAAGGAATATTATTTGGGGGTCCAGCAAAGGAGAAGAGTTTAGACACTAGGAGAAGATAAGGAACACACCCATTATCCTGAAATCACATTAGGATTCTCTTTTTAACCTGTTCCTTAAAACACTAGTGCTTAGGAAATCTATTGGAGGCAGAAGCAGTCAAGGGTAGCTTAGGGTTAGGGTTAGGGTTAGGGTTAGGGTTAGCTTTATGGTACCGCTTAGGGTACGGGTTCGGGTACGGCGTAGGGTATGGGTTAGGGTTAGGGTTAGGGTTAATTTGAGGGTTAGGGCTCGGTTTAGGGTACGGGTTAGGATTAGGGTACGTGTTAGGGTTAGGGTACGCGTTAGGGTTAGGGTAGTTATTAAACCTATCCCACTCTCTAGATACCCCTTAGCACGTCAAGGAATATTATTTGGGGGTCCAGCCATGGAGAAGAGTTTAGACACTAGGAGAAGATAAGGAACACACCCATTATCCTGAAATCACATTAGGATTCTCTTTTTAACCTGTTCCTTAGTACACTAGTGCTTAGGAAATCTATTGGAGGCAGAAGCAGTCAAGGGTAGCTTAGGGTTAGGGTTAGGGTTAGGGTTAGGGTTAGGGTACGGCTTAGGGTACGGGTTCGTGTACGGGTTCGGGTACGGCGTAGGGTATGGGTTAGGGTTAGTGTTAGGGTTAGTTTGAGGGTTAGGGCTCGGTTTAGGTTACGGGTTAGGATTAGTGTACGTGTTAGGTTTAGGGTATGCGTTAGGGTTAGGGTAGTTATTAAACCTATCCCACTCTCTAGATACCACTTAGCACGTCAAGGAATATTATTTGGGGGTCCAGCCATGGAGAAGAGTTTAGACACTAGGAGAAGATAAGGAACACACACATTATCAAGAAATCACATTAGGATTCTCTTTTTAACCTATTCCTTAAAACACTATTGTTTAGGAAATCTATTGGAGGCAGAAGCAGTCAAGGGTAGCTTAGGGTTAGGGTTAGGGTTAGGGTTAGGTTTAGGGTACGGCTTAGGGTACGGGTTCGGGTACGGGTTCGGGTACGGCGTAGGGTATGGGTTCGGGTTAGGTTGAGGGTTAGTTTGAGTATTAGGGCTCGGTTTAGGTTACGGGTTAGGATTAGTGTACGTGTTAGGGTTAAGGTAGAGGTTAGGGATAGGGTACGCGTTAGGGTCTGTGTAGTTATTAAACCTATCCCACTCTCTAGATACCCCTTAGCACGTCAAGGAATATTATTTGGGTGTCCAGCCATGGAGAAGAGTTTAGACACTAGGAGAAGATAATGAACACACCCATTATCAAGAAATCACATTAGGATTCTCTTTTTAACCTGTTCCTTAAAACACTAGTGCTTAGGAAATCTATTGGAGGCAGAAGCAGTCAAGGGTAGCTTAGGGTTAGGGTTAGGGTTAGGGTTAGTGTTAGGGTACGGCTTAGGGTTCGGGTTCGGGTACGGGTTCGGGTACGGCGTAGGGTATGGGTTAGGGTTAGGGTTAGGGTTAGTTTGAGGGTTAGGGCTCGGTTTAGGGTACGGGTTAGCATTAGGGTACGTGTTAGGTTTAGGGTAGGGGTTAGGGTTAGGGTACGCATTAGGTTTAGGGTAGTTATTAAACCTATCAAACTCTCTAGATACCCCTTAGCACGTCAAGGAATATTATTTGGGGGTCCAGCCATGGAGAAGAGTTTAGACACTAGGAGAAGATAAGGAACACACCCATTATCAAGAAATCACATTAGGATTCTCTTTTTAACCTGTTCCTTAAAACACTAGTGCTTAGGAAATCTATTGGAGGCAGAAGCAGTCAAGGGTAGCTTAGGGATAGGGTTAGGGTTAGGGTTAGGGTTAGCTTTAGGGTACTGCTTAGGGTACGGGTTCGGGTACGGCGTAGGATATGGGTTAGGGTTAGGGTTAGGGTTAATTTGAGGGTTAGGGCTCGGTTTAGGGTACGGGTTAGGATTAGGGTACGTGTTAGGGTTAGGGTACGCGTTAGGTTTAGGGTAGTTATTAAACCTATCCCACTCTCTAGATACCCCTTAGCACGTCAAGGTATATTATTTGGGGGTCCAGCCATGGAGAAGAGTTTAGACACTAGGAGAAGATAAGGAACACACCCATTATCAAGAAATCACATTAGGATTCTCTTTTTAACCTGTTCCTTAAAACACTAGTGCTTAGGAAATCTATTGGAGGCAGAAGCAGTCAAGGGTAGCTTAGGGTTAGGGTTAGGGTTAGGGTTAGGGTTAGTGTTAGGGTACGGGTTAGGTTACGGGTTCGGGTACGGCGTAGGGTATGGGTTAGGGATAGGGTTAGGGTTAGTTTGAGGGTTGGGGCTCGGTTTAGGATACGGGTTAGGATTAGGGTACGTATTAGGCTTAGGGTAGGGGTTAGGGTTAGGGTACGCGTTAGGGTTAGGGTAGTTATTAAACCTATCCCACTCTCTAGATAACCCTTAGCACGTCAAGGAATATTATTTGGGTGTCCAGCCATGGAGAAGAGTTTAGACACTAGGAGAAGATAAGGAACACACCCATTATCAAGAAATCACATTAGGATTCTCTTTTTAACCTGTTCCTTAAAACACTAGTGCTTAGGAAATCTATTGGAGGCAGAAGCAGTCAAGGGTAGCTTAGGGTTAGGGTTAGGGTTAGGGTTAAGTTTAGGGTACGGCTTAGGGTACGGGTTCGGGTACGGGTTCGTGTACGGCGTAGAGTATGGGTTAGGGTTAGGGTTAGGGTTAGTGTGAAGGTTAGGGCTCGGTTTAGGGTACGGGTTAGGATTAGGGTTCGTGTTAGGGTTAGGGTAGGGGTTAGGGTTAGGGTACGCGTTAGGGTTAGGGTAGTTATTAAACCTATCCCACTCTCTAGATACCCCTTAGCACGTCAAGGAATATTATTTGGGTGTCCAGCCATGGAGAAGAGTTTAGACACTAGGAGAAGATAAGGAACACACCCATTATCCTGAAATCACATTAGGATTCTCTTTTTAACCTGTTCCTTAATACACTACTGCTTAGGAAATCTATTGGAGGCAGAAGCAGTCAAGGGTAGCTTAGGGTTAGGGTTAGGGTTAGGGTTAGGGTTAGGGTACGGCTTAGGGTACGGGTTCGGGTACGGGTTCGGGTACGGCGTAGGGTATGGGTTTTGGTTAGGGTTAGGGTTAGTTTGAAGGTTAGGGCTCGGTTTAGGGTACGGGTTAGGATTAGTGTACGTGTTAGGGTTAGGGTAGAGGTTAGGGTTAGGGTACGCGTTAGGGTTAGGGTAGTTATTAAACCCATCCCACTCTCTAGATACCCCTTAGCACGTCAAGGAATATTATTTGGGGGTCCAGCCATGGAGAAGAGTTTAGACACTAGGAGAAGATAAGGAACACACCCATTATCAAGAAATCACATTAGGATTCTCTTTTTAACCTGTTCCTTAAAACACTAGTGCTTAGGAAATCTATTGGAGGCAGAAGCAGTCAAGGGTAGCTTAGGGTTAGGGTTAGGGTTATTGTTAGGGTAAGGCTTAGGGTACGGGTTCGGGTACGGCATAGGGTATGTTTTAGGGTTAGGGTTAGGGTTAGTTTGAGGATTAGGGCTCGGTTTAGGGTACGGGTTAGGATTAGGGTACGTGTTAGGGTTAGGGTAGGGGTTAGGGTTAGGGTACGCGTTAGGGTTAGGGTAGTTATTAAACCTATCCCACTCCCTAGATACCGCTTAGCACGTCAAGGAATATTATTTGCGGGTCCAGCCATGGAGAAGAGTTTAGACAGTAGGAGAAGATAAGGAACACACGCATTATCAAGAAATCACATTAGGATTCTCTTTTTAACCTGTTCCTTAAAACACTAGTGCTTAGGAAATCTATTGGAGGCAGAAGCAGTCAAGGGTAGCTTAGGGTTAGGGTTAGGGTTAGGGTTAGGGTTAGGGTACGGCTTAGGGTACGGGTTCGGGTACGGGTTCGTGTACGGCGTAGGGTATGGGTTAGGGTTACGGTTAGGGTTAGTTTGAAGGTTAGGTCTCGGTTTAGGGTACGGGTTAGGATTAGGGTTCGTGTTAGGTTTAGGGTAGGGGTTAGTGTTAGGGTACGCGTTAGGGTTAGGGTAGTTATTAAACCTATCCCACTCTCTAGATACCCCTTAGCACGACAAGGAATATTATTTGGGTGTCCAGCCATGGAGAAGAGTTTAGACACTAGGAGAAGATAAGGAACACACCCATCATCAAGAAATCACATTAGGATTCTCTTTTTAACCTGTTCCTTAAAACACTAGTGCTTAGGAAATCTATTGGAGGCAGAAGCAGTCAAGGGTAGCTTAGGGTTAGGGTTAGGGTTAGGGTTAAGTTTAGGGTACGGCTTAGGGTACGGGTTCGGGTACGGGTTCGTGTACGGCGTAGGGTATGGGTTAGGGTTAGGGTTAGGGTTAGTTTGAAGGTTAGAGCTCGGTTTAGGGTACGGGTTAGGATTAGGGTTCGTGTTAGGGTTAGGGTAGGGGTTAGGGTTAGGGTACGCGTTAGGGTTAGGGTAGTTATTAAACCTATCCCACTCTCTAGATACCCCTTAGCACGTCAAGGAATATTATTTGGGTGTCCTGCCATGGAGAAGTGTTTAGACAATAGGAGAAGATAAGGAACACACCCATTATCCTGAAATCACATTAGGATTCTCTTTTTAACCTGTTCCTTAATACACTAGTGCTTAGGAAATCTATTGGAGGCAAAAGCAGTCAAGGGTAGCTTAGGGTTAGGGTTAGGGTTAGGGTTAGGGTTAGGGTACGGCTTAGGGTACGGGTTCGGGTACGGGTTCGGGTACGGCGTAGGGTATGGGTTAGGTTTAGTGTTAGGGTTAGTTTGAGGGTTAGGGCTCGGTTTAGGGTACGGGTTAGGATTAGGGTACGTGTTAGGGTTAGGGTAGGGGTTAGGGTTAGGGTACGCGTTAGGGTTAGGGTAGTTATTAAACCTATCCGACTCCCTAGATACCGCTTAGCACGTCAAGGAATATTATTTGCGGGTCCAGCCATGGAGAAGAGTTTAGACAGTAGGAGAAGATAAGGAACACACCCATTATCAAGAAATCACATTAGGATTCTCTTTTTAACCTGTTCCTTAAAACATTAGTGCTTAGGAAATCTATTGGAGGCAGAAGCAGTCACGGGTAGCTTAGGGTTAGTGTTCGGGTTATTGTTAGGGTAAGGCTTAGGGTACGGGTTCGGGTACGGCATAGGGTATGGGTTAGGGTTAGGGTTAGGTTTAGTTTGAGGGTTAGGGCTCGGTTTAGGGTAAGGGTTAGTATTAGGGTACGTGTTAGGGTTAGGGTAGGGGTTAGGGTTAGGGTACGCGTTAGGGTTAGGGTAGTTATTAAACCTATCCCACTCCCTAGATACCCCTTAGCACGTCAAGGAATATTATTTGGGGGTCCAGCCATGGAGAAGAGTTTAGACACTAGGAGAAGATAAGGAACACACCCATTATCAAGAAAACACATTAGGATTCTCTTTTTAACCTGTTCCTTAAAACACTAGTGCTTAGGAAATCTATTGGAGGCAGAAGCAGTCAAGGGTAGCTTAGGGTTAGGGTTAGGGTTAGGTTTAGGGTTAGGGTTAGGGTACGGCTTAGGGTACGGGTTCGGGTACGGGTTCGTGTACGGCGTAGGGTATGGGTTAGGGTTAGGGTTAGGGTTAGTTTGAAGGTTAGGGCTCGGTTTAGGGTACGGGTTAGGATTAGGGTTCGTGTTAGGGTTAGGGTAGGGGTTAGGGTTAGGGTACGCGTTAGGGTTAGGGTAGTTATTAAACCTATCCCACTCTCTAGATACCCCTTAGCACGTCAAGGAATATTATTTGGGGGTCCAGCATTGGAGAAGAGTTTAGACACTAGGAGAAGATAAGGAACACACCCATTATCCTGAAATCACATTAGGATTCTCTTTTTAACCTGTTCCTTAAAACACTAGTGCTTAGGAAATCTATTGGAGGCAGAAGCAGTCAAGGGTAGCTTAGGGTTAGGGTTAGGGTTAGGGTTAGGGTTAGCTTTATGGTACCGCTTAGGGTACGGGTTCGGGTACGGCGTAGGGTATGGGTTAGCGTTAGTGTTAGGGTTAGTTTGAGGGTTAGGGCTCGGTTTAGGTTACGGGTTAGGATTAGTTTACGTGTTAGGGTTAGGGTATGCGTTAGGGTTAGGGTAGTTATTAAACCTATCCCACTCTCTAGATACCACTTAGCACGTCAAGGAATATTATTTGGGTGTCCAGCCATGGAGAAGAGTTTAGACACTAGGAGAAGATAAGGAACACACCCATCATCAAGAAATCACATTAGGATTCTCTTTTTAACCTGTTCCTTAAAACACTAGTGCTTAGGAAATCTATTGGAGGCAGAAGCAGTCAAGGGTAGCTTAGGGTTAGGGTTAGGGTTAGGGTTAAGTTTAGGGTACGGCTTAGGGTACGGGTTCGGGTACGGGTTCGTGTACGGCGTAGGGTATGGGTTAGGGTTAGGGTTAGGGTTAGTTTGAAGGTTAGAGCTCGGTTTAGGGTACGGGTTAGGATTAGGGTTCGTGTTAGGGTTAGGGTAGGGGTTAGGGTTAGGGTACGCGTTAGGGTTAGGGTAGTTATTAAACCTATCCCACTCTCTAGATACCCCTTAGCACGTCAAGGAATATTATTTGGGTGTCCTGCCATGGAGAAGTGTTTAGACAATAGGAGAAGATAAGGAACACACCCATTATCCTGAAATCACATTAGGATTCTCTTTTTAACCTGTTCCTTAATACACTAGTGCTTAGGAAATCTATTGGAGGCAAAAGCAGTCAAGGGTAGCTTAGGGTTAGGGTTAGGGTTAGGGTTAGGGTTAGGGTACGGCTTAGGGTACGGGTTCGGGTACGGGTTCGGGTACGGCGTAGGGTATGGGTTAGGTTTAGTGTTAGGGTTAGTTTGAGGGTTAGGGCTCGGTTTAGGGTACGGGTTAGGATTAGGGTACGTGTTAGGGTTAGGGTAGGGGTTAGGGTTAGGGTACGCGTTAGGGTTAGGGTAGTTATTAAACCTATCCGACTCCCTAGATACCGCTTAGCACGTCAAGGAATATTATTTGCGGGTCCAGCCATGGAGAAGAGTTTAGACAGTAGGAGAAGATAAGGAACACACCCATTATCAAGAAATCACATTAGGATTCTCTTTTTAACCTGTTCCTTAAAACATTAGTGCTTAGGAAATCTATTGGAGGCAGAAGCAGTCACGGGTAGCTTAGGGTTAGGGTTCGGGTTATTGTTAGGGTAAGGCTTAGGGTACGGGTTCGGGTACGGCATAGGGTATGGGTTAGGGTTAGGGTTAGGTTTAGTTTGAGGGTTAGGGCTCGGTTTAGGGTAAGGGTTAGTATTAGGGTACGTGTTAGGGTTAGGGTAGGGGTTAGGGTTAGGGTACGCGTTAGGGTTAGGGTAGTTATTAAACCTATCCCACTCCCTAGATACCCCTTAGCACGTCAAGGAATATTATTTGGGGGTCCAGCCATGGAGAAGAGTTTAGACACTAGGAGAAGATAAGGAACACACCCATTATCAAGAAAACACATTAGGATTCTCTTTTTAACCTGTTCCTTAAAACACTAGTGCTTAGGAAATCTATTGGAGGCAGAAGCAGTCAAGGGTAGCTTAGGGTTAGGGTTAGGGTTAGGTTTAGGGTTAGGGTTAGGGTACGGCTTAGGGTACGGGTTCGGGTACGTGTTCGTGTACGGCGTAGGGTATGGGTTAGGGTTAGGGTTAGGGTTAGTTTGAAGGTTAGGGCTCGGTTTAGGGTACGGGTTAGGATTAGGGTTCGTGTTAGGGTTAGGGTAGGGGTTAGGGTTAGGGTACGCGTTAGGGTTAGGGTAGTTATTAAACCTATCCCACTCTCTAGATACCCCTTAGCACGTCAAGGAATATTATTTGGGGGTCCAGCATTGGAGAAGAGTTTAGACACTAGGAGAAGATAAGGAACACACCCATTATCCTGAAATCACATTAGGATTCTCTTTTTAACCTGTTCCTTAAAACACTAGTGCTTAGGAAATCTATTGGAGGCAGAAGCAGTCAAGGGTAGCTTAGGGTTAGGGTTAGGGTTAGGGTTAGGGTTAGCTTTATGGTACCGCTTAGGGTACGGGTTCGGGTACGGCGTAGGGTATGGGTTAGCGTTAGTGTTAGGGTTAGTTTGAGGGTTAGGGCTCGGTTTAGGTTACGGGTTAGGATTAGTTTACGTGTTAGGGTTAGGGTATGCGTTAGGGTTAGGGTAGTTATTAAACCTATCCCACTCTCTAGATACCACTTAGCACGTCAAGGAATATTATTTGGGGGTCCAGCCATGGAGAAGAGTTTAGACACTAGGAGAAGATAAGGAACACACCCATTATCCTGAAATCACATTAGGATTCTCTTTTTAACCTATTCCTTAAAACACTATTGTTTAGGAAATCTATTGGAGGCAGAAGCAGTCAAGGGTAGCTTAGGGTTAGGGTTAGGGTTAGGGTTAGGGTTAGGGTTAGGGTACGGCTTAGGGTACGGGTTCGGGTACGGGTTCGGGTACGGCGTAGGGTATGGGTTAGGGTTAGGGTTAGGGTTAGTTTGAGGGTTAGGGCTCGGTTTAGGTTACGAGTTACGATTAGTGTACGTGTTAGGGTTAGGGTAGATGTTAGGGTTAGGGTACGCGTTAGGGTTAGGGTAGTTATTAAACCTATCCCACACTCTAGATACCCCTTAGCACGTCAAGGAATATTATTTGGGGGTCCAGCCATGGAGAAGAGTTTAGACTCTAGGAGAAGATAAGGAACACACCTATTATCAAGAAATCACATTAGGATTCTCTTTTTAACCTGTTCCTTAAAGCACTAGTGCTTAGGAAATCTATTGGAGGCAGAAGCAGTCAAGGGTAGCTTAGGGTTAGGGTTAGGGTTATTGTTAGGGTAAGGCTTAGGGTACGGGTTCGGGTACGGCGTAGGGTATGGGTTAGGGTTAGGGTTAGGGTTAGTTTGAAGGTTAGGGCTCGGTTTAGGGTACGGGTTAGGATTAGGGTTCGTGTTAGGGTTAGGGTAGGGGTTAGGGTTAGGGTACGCGTTAGGGTTAGGGTAGTTATTAAACCTATCCCACTCTCTAGATACCCCTTAGCACGTCAAGGAATATTATTTGGGTGTCCAGCCATGGAGAAGTGTTTAGACACTAGGAGAAGATAAGGAACACACCCATTATCCTGAAATCACATTAGGATTCTCTTTTTAACCTGTTCCTTAATACACTAGTGCTTAGGAAATCTATTGGAGGCAAAAGCAGTCAAGGGTAGCTTAGGGTTAGGGTTAGGGTTAGGGTTAGGGTTAGGGTACGGCTTAGGGTACGGGTTCGGGTACGGGTTCGGGTACGGCGTAGGGTATGGGTTAGGTTTAGTGTTAGGGTTAGTTTGAGGGTTAGGGCTCGGTTTAGGTTACGGGTTAGGATTACGGTACGTGTTAGGGTTAGGGTAGGGGTTAGGGTTAGGGTACGCGTTAGGGTTAGGGTAGTTATTAAACCTATCCGACGCCCTAGATACCGCTTAGCACGTCAAGGAATATTATTTGCGGGTCCAGCCATGGAGAAGAGTTTAGACAGTAGGAGAAGATAAGGAACACACCCATTATCAAGAAATCACATTAGGATTCTCTTTTTAACCTGTTCCTTAAAACATTAGTGCTTAGGAAATCTATTGGAGGCAGAAGCAGTCACGGGTAGCTTAGGGTTAGGGTTCGGGTTATTGTTAGGGTAAGGCTTAGGGTACGGGTTCGGGTACGGCATAGGGTATGGGT
The DNA here is from genome assembly GCF_028021215.1 of Eschrichtius robustus. Taxonomy (NCBI): domain Eukaryota; kingdom Metazoa; phylum Chordata; class Mammalia; order Artiodactyla; family Eschrichtiidae; genus Eschrichtius; species Eschrichtius robustus. Next base: position 5,530,965 of record NW_027175261.1, read on the forward strand.
TAGGGTTAGGGTTAGGTTTAGTTTGAGGGTTAGGGCTCGGTTTAGGGTAAGGGTTAGGATTAGGGTACGTGTTAGTGTTAGGGTAGGGGTTAGGGTTAGGGTACGCGTTAGGGTTAGGGTAGTTATTAAACCTATCCCACTCCCTAGATACCCCTTAGCACGTCAAGGAATATTATTTGGGGGTCCAGCCATGGAGAAGAGTTTAGACACTAGGAGAAGATAAGGAACACACCCATTATCAAGAAAACACATTAGGATTCTCTTTTTAACCTGTTCCTTAAAACACTAGTGCTTAGGAAATCTATTGGAGGCAGAAGCAGTCAAGGGTAGCTTAGGGTTAGGGTTAGGGTTAGGGTACGGCTTAGGGTACGGGTTCGGGTACGGGTTCGGTTACGGCGTAGGGTATGGGTTAGGGTTAGGGTTAGGTATAGTTTGAGGGTTAGGGCTCGGTTTAGGTTACGGGTTAGGATTAGGGTACGTGTTAGGGTTAGGTTAGGCGTTAGGGTTAGGATACGCGTTAGGGTTAGGGTAGTTATTAAACCTATCCCACTCTCTAGATACTCCTTAGCAAGTCAAGGAATATTATTTGGGTGTCCAGCCATGGAGAAGAGTTTAGACACTAGGAGAAGATAAGGAACACACCCATAATCAAGAAATCGCATTAGGATTCTCTTTTTAACGGGTTCCTTAAAATACTAGTGCTTAGGAAATCTATTGGAGGCAGAAGCAGTCAAGGGTAGCTTAGGGTTAGGGTTAGGGTTAGGTTTAGGGTTAGGGTTAGGGTACGGCTTAGGGTACGGGTTCGGGTACGGGTTCGTGTACGGCGTAGGGTATGGGTTAGGGTTAGGGTTAGGGTTAGTTTGAAGGTTAGGGCTCGGTTTAGGGTACGGGTTAGGATTAGGGTTCGTGTTAGGGTTAGGGTAGGGGTTAGGGTTAGGGTACGCGTTAGGGTTAGGGTAGTTATTAAACCTATCCCACTCTCTAGATACCCCTTAGCACGTCAAGGAATATTATTTGGGGGTCCAGCATTGGAGAAGAGTTTAGACACTAGGAGAAGATAAGGAACACACCCATTATCCTGAAATCACATTAGGATTCTCTTTTTAACCTGTTCCTTAAAACACTAGTGCTTAGGAAATCTATTGGAGGCAGAAGCAGTCAAGGGTAGCTTAGGGTTAGGGTTAGGGTTAGGGTTAGGGTTAGCTTTATGGTACCGCTTAGGGTACGGGTTCGGGTACAGCGTAGGGTATGGGTTAGGGTTAGTGTTAGGGTTAGTTTGAGGGTTAGGGCTCGGTTTAGGTTACGGGTTAGGATTAGTTTACGTGTTAGGGTTAGGGTATGCGTTAGGGTTAGGGTAGTTATTAAACCTATCCCACTCTCTAGATACCACTTAGCACGTCAAGGAATAATATTTGGGGGTCCAGCCATGGAGAAGAGTTTAGACACTAGGAGAAGATAAGGAACACACCCATTATCCTGAAATCACATTAGGATTCTCTTTTTAACCTATTCCTTAAAACACTATTGTTTAGGAAATCTATTGGAGGCAGAAGCAGTCAAGGGTAGCTTAGGGTTAGGGTTAGGGTTAGGGTTAGGGTACGGCTTAGGGTACGGGTTCGGGTACGGGTTCGGGTACGGCGTAGGGTATGGGTTAGGGTTAGGGTTAGGGTTAGTTTGAGGGTTAGGGCTCGGTTTAGGTTACGGGTTAGGATTAGTGTACGTGTTAGGGTTAGGGTAGAGGTTAGGGATAGGGTACGCGTTAGGGTTTGTGTAGTTATTAAACCTATCCCACTCTCTAGATACCCCTTAGCACGTCAAGGAATATTATTTGGGTGTCCAGCCATGGAGAAGAGTTTAGACACTAGGAGAAGATTAGGAACACACCCATTATCAAGAAATCACATTAGGATTCTCTTTTTAACCTGTTCCTTAAAACACTAGTGCTTAGGAAATCTATTGGAGGCAGAAGCAGTCAAGGGTAGCTTAGGGTTAGGGTTAGGGTTAGGGTTAGTGTTAGGGTACGGCTTAGGGTTCGGGTTCGGGTACGGGTTCGGGTACGGCGTAGGGTATGGGTTAGGGTTAGGGTTAGGGTTAGTTTGAGGTTTAGGGCTCGGTTTAGGGTACGGGTTAGCATTAGGGTACGTGTTAGGGTTAGGGTAGGGGTTAGGGTTAGGGTACGCGTTAGGGTTAGGGTAGTTATTAAACCTATCCCACTCTCTAGATACCCCTTAGCACGTCAAGGAATATTATTTGGGGGTCCAGCCATGGAGAAGAGTTTAGACACTAGGAGAAGATAAGGAACACACCCATTATCAAAAATCACATTAGGATTCTCTTTTTAACGGGTTCCTTAAAATACTAGTGCTTAGGAAATCTATTGGAGGCAGAAGCAGTCAAGGGTAGCTTAGGGTTAGGGTTAGGGTTAGGTTTAGGGTTAGGGTTAGGGTACGGCTTAGGGTACGGGTTCGGGTACGGGTTCGTGTACGGCGTAGGGTATGGGTTAGGGTTAGGGTTAGGGTTAGTTTGAAGGTTAGGGCTCGGTTTAGGGTACGGGTTAGGAATAGGGTTCGTGTTAGGGTTAGGGTAGGGGTTAGGGTTAGGGTACGCGTTAGGGTTAGGGTAGTTATTAAACCTATCCCACTCTCTAGATACCCCTTAGCACGTCAAGGAATATTATTTGGGGGTCCAGCAATGGAGAAGAGTTTTGACACTAGGATAAGATAAGGAACACACCCATTATCCTGAAATCACATTAGGATTCTCTTTTTAACCTGTTCCTTAAAACACTAGTGCTTAGGAAATCTATTGGAGGCAGAAGCAGTCAAGGGTAGCTTAGGGTTAGGGTTAGGGTTAGGGTTAGGGTTAGCTTTATGGTACCGCTTAGGGTACGGGTTCGGGTACGGCGTAGGGTATGGGTTAGGGTTAGTGTTAGGGTTAGTTTGAGGGTTAGGGCTCGGTTTAGGTTACGGGTTAGGATTAGTGTACGTGTTAGGGTTAGGGTATGCGTTAGGGTTAGGGTAGTTATTAAACCTATCCCACTCTCTAGATACCACTTAGCACGTCAAGGAATATTATTTGGAGGTCCAGCCATGGAGAAGAGTTTAGACACTAGGAGAAGATAAGGAACACACACATTATCAAGAAATCACATTAGGATTCTCTTTTTAACCTATTCCTTAAAACACTATTGTTTAGGAAATCTATTGGAGGCAGAAGCAGTCAAGGGTAGCTTAGGGTTAGGGTTAGGGTTAGGGTTAGGGTTAGGGTACGGCTTAGGGTACGGGTTCGGGTACGGGTTCGGGTACGGCGTAGGGTATGGGTTCGGGTTAGGTTGAGGTTTAGTTTGAGTGTTAGGGCTCGGTTTAGGTTACGGGTTAGGATTAGTGTACGTGTTAGGGTTAAGGTAGAGGTTAGGGATAGGGTACGCGTTAGGGTTTGTGTAGTTATTAAACCTATCCCACTCTCTAGATACCCCTTAGCACGTCAAGGAATATTATTTGGGTGTCCAGCCATGGAGAAGAGTTTAGACACTAGGAGAAGATAAGGAACACACCCATTATCAAGAAATCACATTAGGATTCTCTTTTGAACCTGTTCCTTAAAACACTACTGCTTAGGAAATCTATTGGAGGCAGAAGCAGTCAAGGGTAGCTTAGGGTTAGGGTTAGGGTTAGGGTTAGTGTTAGGGTACGGCTTAGGGTTCGGGTTCGGGTACGGGTTCGGGTACGGCGTAGGGTATGGGTTAGGGTTAGGGTTAGGGTTAGTTTGAGGGTTAGGGCTCGGTTTAGGGTACGGGTTAGCATTAGGGTACGTGTTAGGGTTAAGGTAGGGGTTAGGGTTAGGGTACGCGTTAGGGTTAGGGTAGTTATTAAACCTATCCCACTCTCTAGATACCCCTTAGCACGTCAAGGAATATTATTTGGGGGTCCAGCCATGGAGAAGAGTTTAGACACTAGGAGAAGATAAGGAACACACCCATTATCAAGAAATCACATTAGGATTCTCTTTTTAACCTGTTCCTTAAAACACTAGTGCTTAGGAAATCTATTGGAGGCAGAAGCAGTCAAGGGTAGCTTAGGGTTAGGGTTAGGGTTATTGTTAGGGTAAGGCTTAGGGTACGGGTTCGGGTACGGCGTAGGGTATGGGTTATGGTTAGGGTTAGGGTTAGTTTGAGGGTTAGGGCTCGGTTTAGGGTACGGTTTAGGATTAGGGTACATGTTAGGGTTAGGGTTAGGGTACGGCTTAGGGTACAGGTTCGGGTACGGGTTCGGGTACGGCGTAGGGTATGGGTTAGGGTTAGGGTTAGGGATAGTTTGAGGGTTAGTGCTCGGTTTAGGGTACAGATTAGGATTAGGGTACATGTTAGGGTTAGGTTAAGGGTTAGGGTTAGGGTACGCGTTAGGGTTAGGGTAGTTATTAAACCTATCCCACTCTCTAGATACCCCTTAGCACGTCAAGGAATATTTTTTGGGGTCCAGCCAGGGAGAAGAGTTTAGACACTAGGAGAAGATAAGGAACACACCCATTATCAAGAAATCACATTAGGATTCTCTTTTTAACCTGTTCCTTAAAACACTAGTGCTTAGGAAATCTATTGGAGGCAGAAGCAGTCAAGGGTAGCTTAGGGATAGGGTTAGGGTTAGGGTTAGGGTTAGCTTTAGGGTACCGCTTAGGGTACGGGTTCGGGTACGGCGTAGGATATGGGTTAGGGTTAGGGTTAGGGTTAATTTGAGGGTTAGGGCTCGGTTTAGGGTACGGGTTAGGATTAGGGTACGTGTTAGGGTTAGGGTACGCGTTAGGTTTAGGGTAGTTATTAAACCTATCCCACTCTCTAGATACCCCTTAGCACGTCAAGGAATATTATTTGGGGGTCCAGCCATGGAGAAGAGTTTAGACACTAGGAGAAGATAAGGAACACACCCATTATCAAGAAATCACATTAGGATTCTCTTTTTAACCTGTTCCTTAAAACACTAGTGCTTAGGAAATCTATTGGAGGCAGAAGCAGTCAAGGGTAGCTTAGGGTTAGGGTTAGGGTTAGGGTTAGGGTTAGTGATAGGGTACGGGTTAGGTTACGGGTTCGGGTACGGCGTAGGGTATGGGTTAGGGTTAGGGTTAGGGTTAGTTTGAGGGTTAGGGCTCGGTTTAGGGTACGGGTTAGGATTAGGGTACGTGTTAGGGTTAGGGTAGGGGTTAGGGTAGGGTACGCGTTAGGGTTAGGGTAGTTATTAAACCTATCCCACTCTCTAGATACCCCTTAGCACGTCAAGGAATATTATTTGGGTGTCCAGCCATGGAGAAGAGTTTAGACACTAGGAGAAGATAAGGAACACACCCATTATCAAGAAATCACATTAGGATTCTCTTTTTAACCTGTTCCTTAAAACACTAGTGCTTAGGAAATCTATTGGAGGCAGAAGCAGTCAAGGGTAGCTTAGGGTTAGGGTTAGGGTTAGGGTTAAGTTTAGGGTACGGCTTAGGGTACGGGTTCGGGTACGGGTTCGTGTACGGCGTAGGGTATGGGTTAGGGTTAGGGTTAGGGTTAGTTTGAAGGTTAGGGTTCGGTTTAGGGTACGGGTTAGGATTAGGGTTCGTGTTAGAGTTAGGGTAGGGGTTAGGGTTAGGGTACGCGTTAGGGTTAGGGTAGTTATTAAACCTATCCCACTCTCTAGATACCCCTTAGCACGTCAAGGAATATTATTTGGGTGTCCAGCCATGGAGAAGAGTTTAGACACTAGGAGAAGATAAGGAACACACCCATTATCCTGAAATCACATTAGGATTCTCTTTTTAACCTGTTCCTTAAAACACTAGTGCTTAGGAAATCTATTGGAGGCAGAAGCAGTCAAGGGTAGCTTAGGGTTAGGGTTAGGGTTAGGGTTAGGGTACGGCTTAGGGTACGGGTTCGGGTACGGGTTCGGGTACGGCGTAGGGTATGGGTTAGGTTTAGTGTTAGGGTTAGTTTGAGGGTTAGGGCTCGGTTTAGGGTACGGGTTAGGATTAGTGTACGTGTTAGGGTTAGGGTTAGGGTACGCGTTAGGGTTAGGGTAGTTATTAAACCCATCCCACTCTCTAGATACCCCTTAGCACGTCAAGGAATAATATTTGGGGGTCCAGCCATGGAGAAGAGTTTAGACACTAGGAGAAGATAAGGAACACACCCATTATCAAGAAATCACATTAGGATTCTCTTTTTAACCTGTTCCTTAAAACACTAGTGCTTAGGAAATCTATTGGAGGCAGAAGCAGTCAAGGGTAGCTTAGGGTTAGGGTTAGGGTTAGGGTTAGGGTTAGGGTACGGCTTAGGGTACGGGTTCGGGTACGGGTTCGGGTACGGCGTAGGGTATGGGTTAGGGTTAGGGTTAGGGTTAGTTTGAGGGTTAGGGCTCGGTTTAGGTTACGGGTGAGGATTAGTGTACGTGTTAGGGTTAGGGTATGCGTTAGGGTTAGGGTAGTTATTAAACCTATCCCACTCTCTAGATACCCCTTAGCACGTCAAGGAATATTATTTGGGTGTCCAGCCATGGAGAAGAGTTTAGACACTAGGAGAAGATAAGGAACACACCCATTATCAAGAAATCACATTAGGATTCTCTTTTTAACCTGTTCCTTAAAACACTAGTGCTTAGGAAATCTATTGGAGGCAGAAGCAGTCAAGGGTAGCTTAGGGTTAGGGTTAGGGTTAGGGTTAGTGTTAGGGTACGGCTTAGGGTTCGGGTTCGGGTACGGGTTCGGGTACGGCGTAGGGTATGGGTTAGGGTTAGGGTTAGGGTTAGTTTGAGGTTTAGGGCTCGGTTTAGGGTACGGGTTAGCATTAGGGTACGTGTTAGGGTTAGGGTAGGGGTTAGGGTTAGGGTACGCGTTAGGGTTAGGGTAGTTATTAAACCTATCCCACTCTCTAGATACCCCTTAGCACGTCAAGGAATATTATTTGGGGGTCCAGCCATGGAGAAGAGTTTAGACACTAGGAGAAGATAAGGAACACACCCATTATCAAAAATCACATTAGGATTCTCTTTTTAACGGGTTCCTTAAAATACTAGTGCTTAGGAAATCTATTGGAGGCAGAAGCAGTCAAGGGTAGCTTAGGGTTAGGGTTAGGGTTAGGTTTAGGGTTAGGGTTAGGGTACGGCTTAGGGTACGGGTTCGGGTACGGGTTCGTGTACGGCGTAGGGTATGGGTTAGGGTTAGGGTTAGGGTTAGTTTGAAGGTTAGGGCTCGGTTTAGGGTACGGGTTAGGAATAGGGTTCGTGTTAGGGTTAGGGTAGGGGTTAGGGTTAGGGTACGCGTTAGGGTTAGGGTAGTTATTAAACCTATCCCACTCTCTAGATACCCCTTAGCACGTCAAGGAATATTATTTGGGGGTCCAGCAATGGAGAAGAGTTTTGACACTAGGAGAAGATAAGGAACACACCCATTATCCTGAAATCACATTAGGATTCTCTTTTTAACCTGTTCCTTAAAACACTAGTGCTTAGGAAATCTATTGGAGGCAGAAGCAGTCAAGGGTAGCTTAGGGTTAGGGTTAGGGTTAGGGTTAGGGTTAGCTTTATGGTACCGCTTAGGGTACGGGTTCGGGTACGGCGTAGGGTATGGGTTAGGGTTAGTGTTAGGGTTAGTTTGAGGGTTAGGGCTCGGTTTAGGTTACGGGTTAGGATTAGTGTACGTGTTAGGGTTAGGGTATGCGTTAGGGTTAGGGTAGTTATTAAACCTATCCCACTCTCTAGATACCACTTAGCACGTCAAGGAATATTATTTGGAGGTCCAGCCATGGAGAAGAGTTTAGACACTAGGAGAAGATAAGGAACACACACATTATCAAGAAATCACATTAGGATTCTCTTTTTAACCTATTCCTTAAAACACTATTGTTTAGGAAATCTATTGGAGGCAGAAGCAGTCAAGGGTAGCTTAGGGTTAGGGTTAGGGTTAGGGTTAGGGTTAGGGTACGGCTTAGGGTACGGGTTCGGGTACGGGTTCGGGTACGGCGTAGGGTATGGGTTCGGGTTAGGTTGAGGTTTAGTTTGAGTGTTAGGGCTCGGTTTAGGTTACGGGTTAGGATTAGTGTACGTGTTAGGGTTAAGGTAGAGGTTAGGGATAGGGTACGCGTTAGGGTTTGTGTAGTTATTAAACCTATCCCACTCTCTAGATACCCCTTAGCACGTCAAGGAATATTATTTGGGTGTCCAGCCATGGAGAAGAGTTTAGACACTAGGAGAAGATAAGGAACACACCCATTATCAAGAAATCACATTAGGATTCTCTTTTGAACCTGTTCCTTAAAACACTACTGCTTAGGAAATCTATTGGAGGCAGAAGCAGTCAAGGGTAGCTTAGGGTTAGGGTTAGGGTTAGGGTTAGTGTTAGGGTACGGCTTAGGGTTCGGGTTCGGGTACGGGTTCGGGTACGGCGTAGGGTATGGGTTAGGGTTAGGGTTAGGGTTAGTTTGAGGGTTAGGGCTCGGTTTAGGGTACGGGTTAGCATTAGGGTACGTGTTAGGGTTAAGGTAGGGGTTAGGGTTAGGGTACGCGTTAGGGTTAGGGTAGTTATTAAACCTATCCCACTCTCTAGATACCCCTTAGCACGTCAAGGAATATTATTTGGGGGTCCAGCCATGGAGAAGAGTTTAGACACTAGGAGAAGATAAGGAACACACCCATTATCAAGAAATCACATTAGGATTCTCTTTTTAACCTGTTCCTTAAAACACTAGTGCTTAGGAAATCTATTGGAGGCAGAAGCAGTCAAGGGTAGCTTAGGGTTAGGGTTAGGGTTATTGTTAGGGTAAGGCTTAGGGTACGGGTTCGGGTACGGCGTAGGGTATGGGTTATGGTTAGGGTTAGGGTTAGTTTGAGGGTTAGGGCTCGGTTTAGGGTACGGTTTAGGATTAGGGTACATGTTAGGGTTAGGGTTAGGGTACGGCTTAGGGTACAGGTTCGGGTACGGGTTCGGGTACGGCGTAGGGTATGGGTTAGGGTTAGGGTTAGGGATAGTTTGAGGGTTAGTGCTCGGTTTAGGGTACAGATTAGGATTAGGGTACATGTTAGGGTTAGGTTAAGGGTTAGGGTTAGGGTACGCGTTAGGGTTAGGGTAGTTATTAAACCTATCCCACTCTCTAGATACCCCTTAGCACGTCAAGGAATATTTTTTGGGGTCCAGCCAGGGAGAAGAGTTTAGACACTAGGAGAAGATAAGGAACACACCCATTATCAAGAAATCACATTAGGATTCTCTTTTTAACCTGTTCCTTAAAACACTAGTGCTTAGGAAATCTATTGGAGGCAGAAGCAGTCAAGGGTAGCTTAGGGATAGGGTTAGGGTTAGGGTTAGGGTTAGCTTTAGGGTACCGCTTAGGGTACGGGTTCGGGTACGGCGTAGGATATGGGTTAGGGTTAGGGTTAGGGTTAATTTGAGGGTTAGGGCTCGGTTTAGGGTACGGGTTAGGATTAGGGTACGTGTTAGGGTTAGGGTACGCGTTAGGTTTAGGGTAGTTATTAAACCTATCCCACTCTCTAGATACCCCTTAGCACGTCAAGGAATATTATTTGGGGGTCCAGCCATGGAGAAGAGTTTAGACACTAGGAGAAGATAAGGAACACACCCATTATCAAGAAATCACATTAGGATTCTCTTTTTAACCTGTTCCTTAAAACACTAGTGCTTAGGAAATCTATTGGAGGCAGAAGCAGTCAAGGGTAGCTTAGGGTTAGGGTTAGGGTTAGGGTTAAGTTTAGGGTACGGCTTAGGGTACGGGTTCGGGTACGGGTTCGTGTACGGCGTAGGGTATGGGTTAGGGTTAGGGTTAGGGTTAGTTTGAAGGTTAGGGTTCGGTTTAGGGTACGGGTTAGGATTAGGGTTCGTGTTAGAGTTAGCGTAGGGGTTAGGGTTAGGGTACGCGTTAGGGTTAGGGTAGTTATTAAACCTATCCCACTCTATAGATACCCCTTAGCACGTCAAGGAATATTATTTGGGTGTCCAGCCATGGAGAAGAGTTTAGACACTAGGAGAAGATAAGGAACACACCCATTATCCTGAAATCACATTAGGATTCTCTTTTTAACCTGTTCCTTAAAACACTAGTGCTTAGGAAATCTATTGGAGGCAGAAGCAGTCAAGGGTAGCTTAGGGTTAGGGTTAGGGTTAGGGTTAGGGTACGGCTTAGGGTACGGGTTCGGGTACGGGTTCGGGTACGGCGTAGGGTATGGGTTAGGTTTAGTGTTAGGGTTAGTTTGAGGGTTAGGGCTCGGTTTAGGGTACGGGTTAGGATTAGTGTACGTGTTAGGGTTAGGGTTAGGGTACGCGTTAGGGTTAGGGTAGTTATTAAACCCATCCCACTCTCTAGATACCCCTTAGCACGTCAAGGAATAATATTTGGGGGTCCAGCCATGGAGAAGAGTTTAGACACTAGGAGAAGATAAGGAACACACCCATTATCAAGAAATCACATTAGGATTCTCTTTTTAACCTGTTCCTTAAAACACTAGTGCTTAGGAAATCTATTGGAGGCAGAAGCAGTCAAGGGTAGCTTAGGGTTAGGGTTAGGGTTAGGGTTAGGGTTAGGGTACGGCTTAGGGTACGGGTTCGGGTACGGGTTCGGGTACGGCGTAGGGTATGGGTTAGGGTTAGGGTTAGGGTTAGTTTGAGGGTTAGGGCTCGGTTTAGGTTACGGGTGAGGATTAGTGTACGTGTTAGGGTTAGGGTATGCGTTAGGGTTAGGGTAGTTATTAAACCTATCCCACTCTCTAGATACCACTTAGCACGTCAAGGAATATTATTTGGGGGTCCAGCCATGGAGAAGAGTTTAGACACTAGGAGAAGATAAGGAACACACACATTATCAAGAAATCACATTAGGATTCTCTTTTTAACCTATTCCTTAAAACACTATTGCTTAGGAAATCTATTGGAGGCAGAAGCAGTCAAGGGTAGCTTAGGGTTAGGCTTAGGGTTAGGGTTAGGGTACGGCTTAGGGTACGGGTTCGGGTACGGGTTCGGGTACGGCGTAGGGTATGGGTTCGGGTTAGGTTGAGGGTTAGTTTGAGGGTTAGGGCTCGGTTTAGGTTACGGGTTAGGATTAGTGTACGTGTTAGGGTTAAGGTAGAGGTTAGGGATAGGGTACGCGTTAGGGTTTGGGTAGTTATTAAACCTATCCCACTCTCTAGATACCCCTTAGCACGTCAAGGAATATTATTTGGGTGTCCAGCCATGGAGAAGAGTTTAGACACTAGGAGAAGATAAGGAACACACCCATTATCAAGAAATCACATTAGGATTCTCTTTTTAACCTGTTCCTTAAAACACTAGTGCTTAGGAAATCTATTGGAGGCAGAAGCAGTCAAGGGTAGCTTAGGGTTAGGGTTAGGGTTAGGGCTAGGGTTAGGGTACGGCTTAGGGTACGGGTTCGGGTACGGGTTCGTGTACGGCGTAGGGTATGGGTTAGGGTTAGGGTTAGGGTTAGTTTGAAGGTTAGGGCTCGGTTTAGGGTACGGGTTAGGATTAGGGTTCGTGTTAGGGTTAGGGTAGGTGTTAGGGTTAGGGTACGCGTTAGGGTTAGGCTAGCTATTAAACCTATCCCACTCTCTAGATACCCCTTAGCACGTCAAGGAATATTATTTGGGGGTCCAGCCATGGAGAAGAGTTTAGACACTAGGAGAAGATAATGAACACACCCATTATCAAGAAATCACATTAGGATTCTCTTTTTAACCTGTTCCTTAAAACACTAGTGCTTAGGAAATCTATTGGAGGCAGAAGCAGTCAAGGGTAGCATAGGGTTAGGGTTAGGTTTAGGGTTAGGGTTAGTGTTAGGGTACGGGTTCGGGTACGGGTCCGGGTACGGCGTAGGGTATGGGTTAGGGTTAGGGTTAGGATTAGTTTGAGGGTTAGGGCTCGGTTTAGGGTATGGGTTAGGATTAGGGTACGTGTTAGGGTTAGGGTAGGGGTTAGGGTTAGGGTACCTCTTAGGGTACGGCTTCGGGTACGGGTTCGTGTACGGCGTAGGGTATGGGTTAGGGTTAGGGTTAGGGTTAGTTTGAAGGTTAGGGCTCGGTTTAGTGTACGGGTTAGGATTAGGGTTCGTGTTAGGGTTAGGGTAGGGGTTAGGGTTAGGGTACGCGTTAGGGTTAGGGTAGTTATTAAACCTATCCCACCCTCTAGATACCCCTTAGCACGTCAAGGAATATTATTTGGGGTTCCAGCCATGGAGAAGAGTTTAGAAACTAGGAGAAGATAAGGAACACACCCATTATCCTGAAATCACATTAGGATTCTCTTTTTAACCTGTTCCTTAATACACTAGTGCTTAGGAAATCTATTGGAGGCAGAAGCAGTCAAGGGTAGCTTAGGTTTAGGGTTAGGGTTAGGGTTAGGGTTAGGGTACGGCTTAGAGTACGGGTTCGGGTACGGGTTCGGGTACGGCATAGGGTATGGGTTAGGGTTAGGGTTAGGGTTAGTTTGAGGGTTAGGGCTCGGTTTAGGGTACGGGTTAGGATTAGTGTACGTGTTAAGGTTAGGGTAGAGGTTAGGGTTAGGGTACGCGTTAGGGTTATGGTAGTTATTAAAACTATCCCACTCTCTAGATACCCCTTAGCACGTCAAGGAATATTATTTGGGGGTCCAGCCATGGAGAAGAGTTTAGACACTAGGAGAAGATAAGGATCACACCCATTATCAAGAAATCACATTAGGATTCTCTTTTTAACCTGTTCCTTAAAACACTAGTGCTTAGGAAATCTATTGGAGGCAGAAGCAGTCAAGGGTAGCTTAGGGTTAGGGTTCGGGTTATTGTTAGGGTAAGGCTTAGGGTACGGGTTCGGGTACGGCATAGGGTATGGGTTAGGGTTAGGGTTAGGTTTAGTTTGAGGGTTAGGGCTCGGTTAGGGTTAGGGTTAGGGTTAGGGTTAGGGTTAGGGTTAGGGTTAGGGTATGCGTTAGGGTTAGGGTAGTTATTAAAACTATCCCACTCTCTAGATACCCCTTAGCACGTCAAGGAATATTATTTGGGGGTCCAGCCATGGAGAAGAGTTTAGACACTAGGAGAAGATAAGGAACACACCCATTATCAAGAAATCACATTAGGATTCTCTTTTTAACCTGTTCCTTAAAACACTAGTTCTTAGGAAATCTATTGGACGCAGAAGCAGTCAAGGGTAGCTTAGGGTTAGGGTTAGGGTTAGGGTACGGCTTAGGGTACGGGTTCGGGTACGGGTTCGGGTACGGCGTAGGGTATGGGTTAGGGTTAGGGTTAGGGATAGTTTGAGGGTTAGGGCTCGGTTTAGGTTACGGGTTAGGATTAGGGTACGTGTTAGGGTTAGGGTAGGGGTTAGGGTTAGGGTACGCGTTAGGGTTAGGGTAGTTATTAAACCTATCCCACTCTCTAGATACTCCTTAGCACGTCAAGGAATATTATTTGGGTGTCCAGCCATGGAGAAGAGTTTAGACACTAGGAGAAGATAAGGAACACACCCATTATCAAGAAATCACATTAGGATTCTCTTTTTAACCTGTTCCTTAAAACACTAGTGCTTAGGAAATCTATTGGAGGCAGAAGCAGTCAAGGGTAGCTTAGGGTTAGGGTTAGGGTTAGGGTTAGGGTTAGGGTACGGCTTAGGGTACGGGTTCGGGTACGGGTTCGGGTACGGCGTAGGGTATGGGTTAGGGTTAGGGTTAGGGTTAGTTTGAGGGTTAGGGCTCGGTTTAGGTTACGGGTGAGGATTAGTGTACGTGTTAGGGTTAGGGTATGCGTTAGGGTTAGGGTAGTTATTAAACCTATCCCACCCTCTAGATACCCCTTAGCACGTCAAGGAATATTATTTGGGGTTCCAGCCATGGAGAAGAGTTTAGAAACTAGGAGAAGATAAGGAACACACCCATTATCCTGAAATCACATTAGGATTCTCTTTTTAACCTGTTCCTTAATACACTAGTGCTTAGGAAATCTATTGGAGGCAGAAGCAGTCAAGGGTAGCTTAGGTTTAGGGTTAGGGTTAGGGTTAGGGTTAGGGTACGGCTTAGAGTACGGGTTCGGGTACGGGTTCGGGTACGGCATAGGGTATGGGTTAGGGTTAGGGTTAGGGTTAGTTTGAGGGTTAGGGCTCGGTTTAGGGTACGGGTTAGGATTAGTGTACGTGTTAAGGTTAGGGTAGAGGTTAGGGTTAGGGTACGCGTTAGGGTTATGGTAGTTATTAAAACTATCCCACTCTCTAGATACCCCTTAGCACGTCAAGGAATATTATTTGGGGGTCCAGCCATGGAGAAGAGTTTAGACACTAGGAGAAGATAAGGATCACACCCATTATCAAGAAATCACATTAGGATTCTCTTTTTAACCTGTTCCTTAAAACACTAGTGCTTAGGAAATCTATTGGAGGCAGAAGCAGTCAAGGGTAGCTTAGGGTTAGGGTTCGGGTTATTGTTAGGGTAAGGCTTAGGGTACGGGTTCGGGTACGGCATAGGGTATGGGTTAGGGTTAGGGTTAGGTTTAGTTTGAGGGTTAGGGCTCGGTTAGGGTTAGGGTTAGGGTTAGGGTTAGGGTTAGGGTTAGGGTTAGGGTATGCGTTAGGGTTAGGGTAGTTATTAAAACTATCCCACTCTCTAGATACCCCTTAGCACGTCAAGGAATATTATTTGGGGGTCCAGCCATGGAGAAGAGTTTAGACACTAGGAGAAGATAAGGAACACACCCATTATCAAGAAATCACATTAGGATTCTCTTTTTAACCTGTTCCTTAAAACACTAGTTCTTAGGAAATCTATTGGACGCAGAAGCAGTCAAGGGTAGCTTAGGGTTAGGGTTAGGGTTAGGGTACGGCTTAGGGTACGGGTTCGGGTACGGGTTCGGGTACGGCGTAGGGTATGGGTTAGGGTTAGGGTTAGGGATAGTTTGAGGGTTAGGGCTCGGTTTAGGTTACGGGTTAGGATTAGGGTACGTGTTAGGGTTAGGGTAGGGGTTAGGGTTAGGGTACGCGTTAGGGTTAGGGTAGTTATTAAACCTATCCCACTCTCTAGATACTCCTTAGCACGTCAAGGAATATTATTTGGGTGTCCAGCCATGGAGAAGAGTTTAGACACTAGGAGAAGATAAGGAACACACCCATTATCAAGAAATCACATTAGGATTCTCTTTTTAACCTGTTCCTTAAAACACTAGTGCTTAGGAAATCTATTGGAGGCAGAAGCAGTCAAGGGTAGCTTAGGGTTAGGGTTAGGGTTAGGGTTAGGGTTAGGGTACGGCTTAGGGTACGGGTTCGGGTACGGGTTCGGGTACGGCGTAGGGTATGGGTTAGGGTTAGGGTTAGGGTTAGTTTGAGGGTTAGGGCTCGGTTTAGGTTACGGGTGAGGATTAGTGTACGTGTTAGGGTTAGGGTATGCGTTAGGGTTAGGGTAGTTATTAAACCTATCCCACTCTCTAGATACCACTTAGCACGTCAAGGAATATTATTTGGGGGTCCAGCCATGGAGAAGAGTTTAGACACTAGGAGAAGATAAGGAACACACACATTATCAAGAAATCACATTAGGATTCTCTTTTTAACCTATTCCTTAAAACACTATTGCTTAGGAATTCTATTGGAGGCAGAAGCAGTCAAGGGTAGCTTAGGGTTAGGCTTAGGGTTAGGGTTAGGGTACGGCTTAGGGTACAGGTTCGGGTACGGGTTCGGGTACGGCGTAGGGTATGGGTTCGGGTTAGGTTGAGGGTTAGTTTGAGGGTTAGGGCTCGGTTTAGGTTACGGGTTAGGATTAGTGTACGTGTTAGGGTTAAGGTAGAGGTTAGGGATAGGGTACGCGTTAGGTTTTGGGTAGTTATTAAACCTATCCCACTCTCTAGATACCCCTTAGCACGTCAAGGAATATTATTTGGGTGTCCAGCCATGGAGAAGAGCTTAGACACTAGGAGAAGATAAGGAACACACCCATTATCAAGAAATCACATTAGGATTCTCTTTTTAACCTGTTCCTTAAAACACTAGTGCTTAGGAAATCTATTGGAGGCAGAAGCAGTCAAGGGTAGCTTAGGGTTAGGGTTAGGGTTAGGGCTAGGGTTAGGGTACGGCTTAGGGTACGGGTTCGGGTACGGGTTCGTGTACGGCGTAGGGTATGGGTTAGGGTTAGGGTTAGGGTTAGTTTGAAGGTTAGGGCTCGGTTTAGGGTACGGGTTAGGATTAGGGTTCGTGTTAGGGTTAGGGTAGGTGTTAGGGTTAGGGTACGCGTTAGGGTTAGGCTAGCTATTAAACCTATCCCACTCTCTAGATACCCCTTAGCACGTCAAGGAATATTATTTGGGGGTCCAGCCATGGAGAAGAGTTTAGACACTAGGAGAAGATAATGAACACACCCATTATCAAGAAATCACATTAGGATTCTCTTTTTAACCTGTTCCTTAAAACACTAGTGCTTAGGAAATCTATTGGAGGCAGAAGCAGTCAAGGGTAGCATAGGGTTAGGTTTAGGTTTAGGGTTAGGGTTAGTGTTAGGGTACGGGTTCGGGTACGGGTCCGGGTACGGCGTAGGGTATGGGTTAGGGTTAGGGTTAGGATTAGTTTGAGGGTTAGGGCTCGGTTTAGGGTATGGGTTAGGATTAGGGTACGTGTTAGGGTTAGGGTAGGGGTTAGGGTTAGGGTACCTCTTAGGGTACGGCTTCGGGTACGGGTTCGTGTACGGCGTAGGGTATGGGTTAGGGTTAGGGTTAGGGTTAGTTTGAAGGTTAGGGCTCGGTTTAGTGTACGGGTTAGGATTAGGGTTCGTGTTAGGGTTAGGGTAGGGGTTAGGGTTAGGGTACGCGTTAGGGTTAGGGTAGTTATTAAACCTATCCCACCCTCTAGATACCCCTTAGCACGTCAAGGAATATTATTTGGGGTTCCAGCCATGGAGAAGAGTTTAGAAACTAGGAGAAGATAAGGAACACACCCATTATCCTGAAATCACATTAGGATTCTCTTTTTAACCTGTTCCTTAATACACTAGTGCTTAGGAAATCTATTGGAGGCAGAAGCAGTCAAGGGTAGCTTAGGGTTAGGGTTAGGGTTAGGGTTAGGGTTAGGGTACGGCTTAGGGTACGGGTTCGGGTACGGGTTCGTGTACGGCGTAGGGTATGGGTTAGGGTTAGGGTTAGGGTTAGTTTGAAGGTTAGGTCTCGGTTTAGGGTACGGGTTAGGTTTAGGGTTCGTGTTAGGGTTAGGGTAGGGGTTAGGGTTCGGGTACGCGTTAGGGTTAGGGTAGTTATTAAACCTATCCCACTCTCTAGATACCCCTTAGCACGACAAGGAATATTATTTGGGTGTCCAGCCATGGAGAAGAGTTTAGACACTAGGAGAAGATAAGGAACACACCCATTATCCTGAAATCACATTAGGATTCTCTTTTTAACCTGTTCCTTAGTACACTAGTGCTTAGGAAATCTATTGGAGGCAGAAGCAGTCAAGGGTAGCTTAGGGTTAGGGTTAGGGTTAGGGTTAGGGTTAGGGTACGGCTTAGGGTACGGGTTCGGGTACGGGTTCGGGTACGGCGTAGGGTATGGGTTAGGATTAGGGTTAGGGTTAGTTTGAGGGTTAGGGCTCGGTTTAGGTTACGGGTTAGGATTAGTGTACGTGTTAGTGTTAGGGTATGCGTTAGGGTTAGGTTAGTTATTAAACCTATCCCACTCTCTAGATACCACTTAGCACGTCAAGGAATATTATTTGGGGGTCCAGCCATGGAGAAGAGTTTAGACACTAGGAGAAGATAAGGAACACACCCATTATCAAGAAATCACATTAGGATTCTCTTTTTAACCTATTCCTTAAAACACTATTGTTTAGGAAATCTATTGGAGGCAGAAGCAGTCAAGGGTAGCTTAGTGTTAGGGTTAGGGTTACGGTTAGGGTTAGGGTACGGCTTAGGTTACGGGTTCGGGTACGGGTTCGGGTACGGCGTAGGGTATGGGTTCGTGTTAGGTTGAGGGTTAGTTTGAGGGTTAGGGCTCGGTTTAGGTTACGGGTTAGGATTAGTGTACGTGTTAGGGTTAAGGTAGAGGTTAGGGATAGGGTACGCGTTAGGGTTTGGGTAGTTATTAAACCTATCCCACTCTCTAGATACCCCTTAGCACGTCAAGGAATATTATTTGGGTGTCCAGCCATGGAGAAGAGTTTAGACACTAGGAGAAGATAAGTAACACACCCATTATCAAGAAATCACATTAGGATTCTATTTTTAACCTGTTCCTTAAAACACTAGTGCTTAGGAAATCTATTGGAGGCAGAAGCAGTCAAGGGTAGCTTAGGGTTAGGGTTAGGGTTAGCTTTAGGGTACGGCTTAGGGTACGGGTTCGGGTACGGCAAAGGGTATGGTTTAGGGTTAGGGTTAGGGTTAGTTAGAGGGTTAGGGCTAGGTTTAGGGTACGGGTTAGGATTAGGGTACGTGTTAGGGTTAGGGTACGCGTTAGGGTTAGGGTAGTTATTAAACCTATCCCACTCTCTAGATACCCCTTAGCACGTCAAGGAATATTATTTGGGGGTCCAGCCATGGAGAAGAGTTTAGACACTAGGAGAAGATAATGAACACACCCATTATCAAGAAATAACATTAGGATTCTCTTTTTAACCTGTTCCTTAAAACACTAGTGCTTAGGAAATCTATTGGAGGCAGAAGCAGTCAAGGGTAGCATAGGGTTAGGGTTAGGTTTAGGGTTAGGGTTAGTGTTAGGGTACGGGTTCGGGTACGTGTCCGGGTACGGCGTAGGGTATGGGTTAGGGTTAGGGTTAGGATTAGTTTGAAGGTTAGGGCTCGGTTTAGGGTACGGGTTAGGATTAGGGTTCGTGTTAGGGTTAGGGTAGGGGTTAGGGTTAGGGTACGCGTTAGGGTTAGGGTAGTTATTAAACCTATCCCACCCTCTAGATACCCCTTAGCACGTCAAGGAATATTATTTGGGGTTCCAGCCATGGAGAAGAGTTTAGAAACTAGGAGAAGATAAGGAACACACCCATTATCCTGAAATCACATTAGGATTCTCTTTTTAACCTGTTCCTTAATACACTAGTGCTTAGGAAATCTATTGGAGGCAGAAGCAGTCAAGGGTAGCTTAGGTTTAGGGTTAGGGTTAGGGTTAGGGTTAGGGTACGGCTTAGAGTACGTGTTCGGGTACGGGTTCGGGTACGGCATAGGGTATGGGTTAGGGTTAGGGTTAGGGTTAGTTTGAGGGTTAGGGCTCGGTTTAGGGTACGGGTTAGGATTAGTGTACGTGTTAGGGTTAGGGTAGAGGTTAGGGTTAGGGTACGCGTTAGGGTTAGGGTAGTTATTAAACCCATCCCACTCTCTAGATACCCCTTAGCTCGTCAAGGAATAATATTTGGCGGTCCAGCCATGGAGAAGAGTTTAGACACTAGGAGAAGATAAGGAACACACCCATTATCAAGAAATCACATTAGGATTCTCTTTTTAACCTGTTCCTTAAAACACTAGTGCTTAGGAAATCTATTGGAGGCAGAAGCAGTCAAGGGTAGCTTAGGGTTAGGGTTAGGGTTAGGGTTAGGGTTAGGGTACGGCTTAGGGTACGGGTTCGGGTACGGGTTCGGGTACGGCGTAGGGTATGGGTTAGGGTTAGGGTTAGGGTTAGTTTGAGGGTTAGGGCTCGGTTTAGGTTACGGGTGAGGATTAGTGTACGTGTTAGGGTTAGGGTATGCGTTAGGGTTAGGGTAGTTATTAAACCTATCCCACTCTCTAGATACCACTTAGCACGTCAAGGAATATTATTTGGGGGTCCAGCCATGGAGAAGAGTTTAGACACTAGGAGAAGATAAGGAACACACACATTATCAAGAAATCACATTAGGATTCTCTTTTTAACCTATTCCTTAAAACACTATTGCTTAGGAAATCTATTGGAGGCAGAAGCAGTCAAGGGTAGCTTAGGGTTAGGCTTAGGGTTAGGGTTAGGGTACGGCTTAGGGTACGGGTTCGGGTACGGGTTCGGGTACGGCGTAGGGTATGGGTTCGGTTTAGGTTGAGGGTTAGTTTGAGGGTTAGGGCTCGGTTTAGGTTACGGGTTAGGATTAGTGTACGTGTTAGGGTTAAGGTAGAGGTTAGGGATAGGGTACGCGTTAGGGTTTGGGTAGTTATTAAACCTATCCCACTCACTAGATACCCCTTAGCACGTCAAGGAATATTATTTGGGTGTCCAGCCATGGAGAAGAGTTTAGACACTAGGAGAAGATAAGGAACACACCCATTATCAAGAAATCACATTAGGATTCTCTTTTTAACCTGTTCCTTAAAACACTAGTGCTTAGGAAATCTATTGGAGGCAGAAGCAGTCAAGGGTAGCTTAGGGTTAGGGTTAGGGTTAGGGCTAGGGTTAGGGTACGGCTTAGGGTACGGGTTCGGGTACGGGTTCGTGTACGGCGTAGGGTATGGGTTAGGGTTAGGGTTAGGGTTAGTTTGAAGGTTAGGGCTCGGTTTAGGGTACGGGTTAGGATTAGGGTTCGTGTTAGGGTTAGGGTAGGTGTTAGGGTTAGGGTACGCGTTAGGGTTAGGGTAGTTATTAAACCTAACCCACTCTCTAGATACCCCTTAGCACGTCAAGGAATATTATTTGGGGGTCCAGCAATGGAGAAGAGTTTAGACACTAGGAGAAGATAAGGAACACACCCATTATCCTGAAATCACATTAGGATTCTCTTTTTCACCTGTTCCTTAAAACACTAGTGCTTAGGAAATCTATTGGAGGCAGAAGCAGTCAAGGGTAGCTTAGGGTTAGGGTTAGGGTTAGCTTTAGGGTACGGCTTAGGGTACGGGTTCGGGTACGGCATAGGGTATGGTTTAGGGTTAGGGTTAGGGTTAGTTTGAGGGTTAGGGCTAGGTTTAGGGTACGGGTTAGGATTAGGGTACGTGTTAGGGTTAGGGTACGCGTTAGGGTTAGGGTAGTTATTAAACCTATCCCACTCTCTAGATACCCCTTAGCACGTCAAGGAATATTATTTGGGGGTCCAGCCATGGAGAAGAGTTTAGACACTAGGAGAAGATAATGAACACACCCATTATCAAGAAATCACATTAGGATTCTCTTTTTAACCTGTTCCTTAAAACACTAGTGCTTAGGAAATCTATTGGAGGCAGAAGCAGTCAAGGGTTGCATAGGGTTAGGGTTAGGTTTAGGGTTAGGGTTAGTGTTAGGGTACGGGTTCGGGTACGTGTCCGGGTACGGCGTAGGGTATGGGTTAGGGTTAGGGTTAGGATTAGTTTGAAGGTTAGGGCTCGGTTTAGGGTACGGGTTAGGATTAGGGTTCGTGTTAGGGTTAGGGTAGGGGTTAGGGTTAGGGTACGCGTTAGTGTTAGGGTAGTTATTAAACCTATCCCACCCTCTAGATACCCCTTAGCACGTCAAGGAATATTATTTGGGGTTCCAGCCATGGAGAAGAGTTTAGAAACTAGGAGAAGATAAGGAACACACCCATTATCCTGAAATCACATTAGGATTCTCTTTTTAACCTGTTCCTTAATACACTAGTGCTTAGGAAATCTATTGGAGGCAGAAGCAGTCAAGGGTAGCTTAGGTTTAGGGTTAGGGTTAGGGTTAGGGTTAGGGTACGGCTTAGAGTACGGGTTCGGGTACGGGTTCGGGTACGGCATAGGGTATGGGTTAGGGTTAGGGTTAGGGTTAGTTTGAGGGTTAGGGCTCGGTTTAGGGTACGGGTTAGGATTAGTGTACGTGTTAAGGTTAGGGTAGAGGTTAGGGTTAGGGTACGCGTTAGGGTTAGGGTAGTTATTAAAACTATCCCACTCTCTAGATACCCCTTAGCACGTCAAGGAATATTATTTGGGGGTCCAGCCATGGAGAAGAGTTTAGACACTAGGAGAAGATAAGGATCACACCCATTATCAAGAAATCACATTAGGATTCTCTTTTTAACCTGTTCCTTAAAATACTAGTGCTTAGGAAATCTATTGGAGGCAGAAGCAGTCAAGGGTAGCTTAGGGTTAGGGTTCGGGTTATTGTTAGGGTAAGGCTTAGGGTACGGGTTCGGGTACGGCATAGGGTATGGGTTAGGGTTAGGGTTAGGTTTAGTTTGAGGGTTAGGGCTCGGTTAGGGTTAGGGTTAGGGTTAGGGTTAGGGTTAGGGTTAGGGTATGCGTTAGGGTTAGGGTAGTTATTAAAACTATCCCACTCTCTAGATACCCCTTAGCACGTCAAGGAATATTATTTGGGGGTCCAGCCATGGAGAAGAGTTTAGACACTAGGAGAAGATAAGGAACACACCCATTATCAAGAAATCACATTAGGATTCTCTTTTTAACCTGTTCCTTAAAACACTAGTGCTTAGGAAATCTATTGGAGGCAGAAGCAGTCAAGGGTAGCTTAGGGTTAGGGTTAGGGTTAGGGTACGGCTTAGGGTACGGGTTCGGGTACGGGTTCGGGTACGGCGTAGGGTATGGTTTAGGGTTAGGGTTAGGGATAGTTTGAGGGTTAGGGCTCGGTTTAGGTTACGGGTTAGGATTAGGGTACGTGTTAGGGTTAGGTTAGGGGTTAGGGTTAGGATACGCGTTAGGGTTAGGGTAGTTATTAAACCTATCCCACTCTCTAGATACTCCTTAGCACGTCAAGGAATATTATTTGGGTGTCCAGCCATGGAGAAGAGTTTAGACACTAGGAGAAGATAAGGAACACACCCATTATCCTGAAATCACATTAGGATTCTCTTTTTAACCTGTTCCTTAAAACACTAGTGCTTAGGAAATCTATTGGAGGCAGAAGCAGTCAAGTGTAGCTTAGGGTTAGGGTTAGGGTTAGGGTTAGGGTACGGGTTCGGGTACGGGTTCGGGTACGGCGTAGGGTATGGGTTAGGGTTAGGGTTAGGGTTAGGGTTAGTTTGAGGGTTAGGGCTCGGTTTAGGGTACGTGTTAGGGTTAGGGTAGGGGTTAGGGATAGGGTACGCGTTAGGGTTAGGGTAGTTATTAAACCTATCCCCCTCTCTAGATACCCCTTAGCACGTCAAGATATATTATTTGGGGGTCCAGCCATGGAGAAGAGTTTAGACACTAGGAGAAGATAAGGAACACACCCATTATCAAGAATCACATTAGGATTCTCTTTTTAACCTGTTCCTTAAAACATGAGTGCTTAGGAAATCTATTGCAGGCAGAAGCAGTCAAGTGTAGCTTAGGGTTAGGGTTAGGGTTAGGGTTAGGGTACGGCTTAAGGTACGGGTTCGGGTACGGTTTCGGGTATGGTGTAGGTTATGGGTTAGGGTTAGGGTTAGGGTTTTTTGAGGATTAGGGCTCGGTTTAGGGTACGGGTTAGGATTAGGGTACGTGTTAAGGTTAGGGTAGGGGTTAGGGTTAGGGTACGCGTTAGGGTTAGGGTACGCGTTAGGGTTAGGGTAGTTATTAAACCTATCCCACTCCCTAGATACCGCTTAGCACGTCAAGGAATATTATTTGCGGGTCCAGCCATGGAGAAGAGTTTAGACAGTAGGAGAAGATAAGGAACACACGCATTATCAAGAAATCACATTAGGATTCTCTTTTTAACCTGTTCCTTAAAACACTAGTGCTTAGGAAATCTATTGGAGGCAGAAGCAGTCAAGGGTAGCTTAGGTTTAGGGTTAGGGTTAGGGTTAGGGTTAGGGTACGGCTTAGGGTACGGGTTCGGGTTCGGGTTCGTGTACGGCGTAGGGTATGGGTTAGGGTTAGGGTTAGGGTTAGTTTGAAGGTTAGGTCTCGGTTTAGGGTACGGGTTAGGATTAGGGTTCGTGTTAGGGTTAGGGTAGGGGTTAGGGTTCGGGTACGCGTTAGGGTTAGGGTAGTTATTAAACCTATCCCACTATCTAGATACCCCTTAGCACGACAAGGAATATTATTTGGGTGTCCAGCCATGGAGAAGAGTTTAGACACTAGGAGAAGATAAGGAACACACCCATTATCCTGAAATCACATTAGGATTCTCTTTTCAACCTGTTCCTTAGTACACTAGTGCTTAGGAAATCTATTGGAGGCAGAAGCAGTCAAGGGTAGCTTAGGGTTAGGGTTAGGGTTAGGGTTAGGGTTAGGGTACGGCTTAGGGTACGGGTTCGGGTACGGTTTCGGGTACGGCGTAGGGTATGGGTTAGGATTAGGGTTAGGGTTAGTTTGAGGGTTAGGGCTCGGCTTAGGTTACGGGTTAGGATTAGTGTACGTGTTAGGGTTAGGGTATGCGTTAGGGTTAGGGTAGTTATTACACCTATCCCACTCTCTAGATACCACTTAGCACGTCAAGGAATATTATTTGGGGGTCCAGCCATGGAGAAGAGTTTAGACACTAGGAGAAGATAAGGAACACACACATTATCAAGAAATCACATTAGGATTCTCTTTTTAACCTATTCCTTAAAACACTATTGCTTAGGAAATCTATTGGAAGCAGAAGCAGTCAAGGGTAGCTTAGTGTTAGGGTTAGGGTTACGGTTAGGGTTAGGGTACGGCTTAGGTTACGGGTTCGGGTACGGGTTCGGGTACGGCGTAGGGTATGGGTTCGGGTTAGGTTGAGGGTTAGTTTGAGGGTTAGGGCTCGGTTTAGGTTACGGGTTAGGATTAGTGTACGTGTTAGGGTTAAGGTAGAGGTTAGGGATAGGGTACGCGTTAGGGTTTGGGTAGTTATTAAACCTATCCCACTCTCTAGATACCCCTTAGCACGTCAAGGAATATTATTTGGGTGTCCAGCCATGGAGAAGAGTTTAGACACTAGGAGAAGATAAGGAACACACCCATTATCAAGAAATCACATTAGGATTCTATTTTTAACCTGTTCCTTAAAACACTAGTGCTTAGGAAATCTATTGGAGGCAGAAGCAGTCAAGGGTAGCTTAGGGTTAGGGTTAGGGTTAGCTTTAGGGTACGGATTAGGGTACGGGTTCGGGTACGGCATAGGGTATGGTTTAGGGTTAGGGTTAGGGTTAGTTTGAGGGTTAGGGCTAGGTTTAGGGTACGGGTTAGGATTAGGGTACGTGTTAGGGTTAGGGTACGCGTTAGGGTTAGGGTAGTTATTAAACCTATCCCACTCTCTAGATACCCCTTAGCACGTCAAGGAATATTATTTGGGGGTCCAGCCATGGAGAAGAGTTTAGACACTAGGAGAAGATAATGAACACACCCATTATCAAGAAATCACATTAGGATTCTCTTTTTAACCTGTTCCTTAAAACACTAGTGCTTAGGAAATCTATTGGAGGCAGAAGCAGTCAAGGGTAGCATAGGGTTAGGGTTAGGTTTAGGGTTAGGGTTAGTGTTAGGGTACGGGTTCGGGTACGTGTCCGGGTACGGCGTAGGGTATGGGTTAGGGTTAGGGTTAGGATTAGTTTGAAGGTTAGGGCTCGGTTTAGGGTACGGGTTAGGATTAGGGTTCGTGTTAGGGTTAGGGTAGGGGTTAGGGTTAGGGTACGCGTTAGTGTTAGGGTAGTTATTAAACCTATCCCACCCTCTAGATACCCCTTAGCACGTCAAGGAATATTATTTGGGGTTCCAGCCATGGAGAAGAGTTTAGAAACTAGGAGAAGATAAGGAACACACCCATTATTCTGAAATCACATTAGGATTCTCTTTTTAACCTGTTCCTTAATACACTAGTGCTTAGGAAATCTATTGGAGGCAGAAGCAGTCAAGGGTAGCTTAGGTTTAGGGTTAGGGTTAGGGTTAGGGTTAGGGTACGGCTTAGAGTACGGGTTCGGGTACGGGTTCGGGTACGGCATAGGGTATGGGTTAGGGTTAGGGTTAGGGTTAGTTTGAGGGTTAGGGCTCGGTTTAGGGTACGGGTTAGGATTAGTGTACGTGTTAAGGTTAGGGTAGAGGTTAGGGTTAGGGTACGCGTTAGGGTTAGGGTAGTTATTAAAACTATCCCACTCTCTAGATACCCCTTAGCACGTCAAGGAATATTATTTGGGAGTCCAGCCATGGAGAAGAGTTTAGACACTAGGAGAAGATAAGGATCACACCCATTATCAAGAAATCACATTAGGATTCTCTTTTTAACCTGTTCCTTAAAACACTAGTGCTTAGGAAATCTATTGGAGGCAGAAGCAGTCAAGGGTAGCTTAGGGTTAGGGTTAGGGTTAGGGTACGGCTTAGGGTACGGGTTCGGGTACGGGTTCGGGTACGGCGTAGGGTATGGTTTAGGGTTAGGGTTAGGGATAGTTTGAGGGTTAGGGCTCGGTTTAGGTTACGGGTTAGGATTAGGGTACGTGTTAGGGTTAGGTTAGGGGTTAGGGTTAGGATACGCGTTAGGGTTAGGGTAGTTATTAAACCTATCCCACTCTCTAGATACTCCTTAGCACGTCAAGGAATATTATTTGGGTGTCCAGCCATGGAGAAGAGTTTAGACACTAGGAGAAGATAAGGAACACACCCATTATCAAGAAATCACATTAGGATTCTCTTTTTAACCTGTTCCTTAAAATACTAGTGCTTAGGAAATCTATTGGAGGCAGAAGCAGTCAAGGGTAGCTTAGGGTTAGGGTTAGGGTTAGGTTTAGGGTTAGGGTTAGGGTACGGCTTAGGGTACGGGTTCGGGTACGGGTTCGTGTACGGCGTAGGGTATGGGTTAGGGTTAGGGTTAGGGTTAGTTTCAAGGTTAGGGCTCGGTTTAGGGTACGGGTTAGGATTAGGGTTCGTGTTAGGGTTAGGGTAGGGGTTAGGGTTAGGGTACGCGTTAGGGTTAGGGTAGTTATTAAACCTAACCCACTCTCTAGATACCCCTTAGCACGTCAAGGAATATTATTTGGGGGTCCAGCAATGGAGAAGAGTTTAGACACTAGGAGAAGATAAGGAACACACCCATTATCCTGAAATCACATTAGGATTCTCTTTTTAACCTGTTCCTTAAAACACTAGTGCTTAGGAAATCTATTGGAGGCAGAAGCAGTCAAGGGTAGCTTAGGGTTAGGGTTAGGGTTAGGGTTAGGGTTAGGGTACGGCTTAGGGTACGAGTTCGGGTACGGGTTCGGGTACGGCGTAGGGTATGGGTTAGGATTAGGGTTAGGGTTAGTTTGAGGGTTAGGGCTCGGTTTAGGTTACGGGTTAGGATTAGTGTACGTGTTAGGGTTAGGGTATGCGTTAGGGTTAGGGTAGTTATTAAACCTATCCCACTCTCTAGATACCCCTTAGCACGTCAAGGAATATTATTTGGGGGTCCAGCCATGGAGAAGAGTTTAGACACTAGGAGAAGATAAGGAACACACCCATTATCAAGAAATCACATTAGGATTCTCTTTTTAACCTATTCCTTAAAACACTATTGTTTAGGAAATCTATTGGAGGCAGAAGCAGTCAAGGGTAGCTTAGTGTTAGGGTTAGGGTTACGGTTAGGGTTAGGGTACGGCTTAGGTTACGGGTTCGGGTACGGGTTCGGGTACGGCGTAGGGTATGGGTTCGTGTTAGGTTGAGGGTTAGTTTGAGGGTTAGGGCTCGGTTTAGGTTACGGGTTAGGATTAGTGTACGTGTTAGGGTTAAGGTAGAGGTTAGGGATAGGGTACGCGTTAGGGTTTGGGTAGTTATTAAACCTATCCCACTCTCTAGATACCCCTTAGCACGTCAAGGAATATTATTTGGGTGTCCAGCCATGGAGAAGAGTTTAGACACTAGGAGAAGATAAGTAACACACCCATTATCAAGAAATCACATTAGGATTCTATTTTTAACCTGTTCCTTAAAACACTAGTGCTTAGGAAATCTATTGGAGGCAGAAGCAGTCAAGGGTAGCTTAGGGTTAGGGTTAGGGTTAGCTTTAGGGTACGGCTTAGGGTACGGGTTCGGGTACGGCAAAGGGTATGGTTTAGGGTTAGGGTTAGGGTTAGTTAGAGGGTTAGGGCTAGGTTTAGGGTACGGGTTAGGATTAGGGTACGTGTTAGGGTTAGGGTACGCGTTAGGGTTAGGGTAGTTATTAAACCTATCCCACTCTCTAGATACCCCTTAGCACGTCAAGGAATATTATTTGGGGGTCCAGCCATGGAGAAGAGTTTAGACACTAGGAGAAGATAATGAACACACCCATTATCAAGAAATAACATTAGGATTCTCTTTTTAACCTGTTCCTTAAAACACTAGTGCTTAGGAAATCTATTGGAGGCAGAAGCAGTCAAGGGTAGCATAGGGTTAGGGTTAGGTTTAGGGTTAGGGTTAGTGTTAGGGTACGGGTTCGGGTACGTGTCCGGGTACGGCGTAGGGTATGGGTTAGGGTTAGGGTTAGGATTAGTTTGAAGGTTAGGGCTCGGTTTAGGGTACGGGTTAGGATTAGGGTTCGTGTTAGGGTTAGGGTAGGGGTTAGGGTTAGGGTACGCGTTAGGGTTAGGGTAGTTATTAAACCTATCCCACCCTCTAGATACCCCTTAGCACGTCAAGGAATATTATTTGGGGTTCCAGCCATGGAGAAGAGTTTAGAAACTAGGAGAAGATAAGGAACACACCCATTATCCTGAAATCACATTAGGATTCTCTTTTTAACCTGTTCCTTAATACACTAGTGCTTAGGAAATCTATTGGAGGCAGAAGCAGTCAAGGGTAGCTTAGGTTTAGGGTTAGGGTTAGGGTTAGGGTTAGGGTACGGCTTAGAGTACGTGTTCGGGTACGGGTTCGGGTACGGCATAGGGTATGGGTTAGGGTTAGGGTTAGGGTTAGTTTGAGGGTTAGGGCTCGGTTTAGGGTACGGGTTAGGATTAGTGTACGTGTTAGGGTTAGGGTAGAGGTTAGGGTTAGGGTACGCGTTAGGGTTAGGGTAGTTATTAAACCCATCCCACTCTCTAGATACCCCTTAGCTCGTCAAGGAATAATATTTGGCGGTCCAGCCATGGAGAAGAGTTTAGACACTAGGAGAAGATAAGGAACACACCCATTATCAAGAAATCACATTAGGATTCTCTTTTTAACCTGTTCCTTAAAACACTAGTGCTTAGGAAATCTATTGGAGGCAGAAGCAGTCAAGGGTAGCTTAGGGTTAGGGTTAGGGTTAGGGTTAGGGTTAGGGTACGGCTTAGGGTACGGGTTCGGGTACGGGTTCGGGTACGGCGTAGGGTATGGGTTAGGGTTAGGGTTAGGGTTAGTTTGAGGGTTAGGGCTCGGTTTAGGTTACGGGTGAGGATTAGTGTACGTGTTAGGGTTAGGGTATGCGTTAGGGTTAGGGTAGTTATTAAACCTATCCCACTCTCTAGATACCACTTAGCACGTCAAGGAATATTATTTGGGGGTCCAGCCATGGAGAAGAGTTTAGACACTAGGAGAAGATAAGGAACACACACATTATCAAGAAATCACATTAGGATTCTCTTTTTAACCTATTCCTTAAAACACTATTGCTTAGGAAATCTATTGGAGGCAGAAGCAGTCAAGGGTAGCTTAGGGTTAGGCTTAGGGTTAGGGTTAGGGTACGGCTTAGGGTACGGGTTCGGGTACGGGTTCGGGTACGGCGTAGGGTATGGGTTCGGTTTAGGTTGAGGGTTAGTTTGAGGGTTAGGGCTCGGTTTAGGTTACGGGTTAGGATTAGTGTACGTGTTAGGGTTAAGGTAGAGGTTAGGGATAGGGTACGCGTTAGGGTTTGGGTAGTTATTAAACCTATCCCACTCACTAGATACCCCTTAGCACGTCAAGGAATATTATTTGGGTGTCCAGCCATGGAGAAGAGTTTAGACACTAGGAGAAGATAAGGAACACACCCATTATCAAGAAATCACATTAGGATTCTCTTTTTAACCTGTTCCTTAAAACACTAGTGCTTAGGAAATCTATTGGAGGCAGAAGCAGTCAAGGGTAGCTTAGGGTTAGGGTTAGGGTTAGGGCTAGGGTTAGGGTACGGCTTAGGGTACGGGTTCGGGTACGGGTTCGTGTACGGCGTAGGGTATGGGTTAGGGTTAGGGTTAGGGTTAGTTTGAAGGTTAGGGCTCGGTTTAGGGTACGGGTTAGGATTAGGGTTCGTGTTAGGGTTAGGGTAGGTGTTAGGGTTAGGGTACGCGTTAGGGTTAGGGTAGTTATTAAACCTAACCCACTCTCTAGATACCCCTTAGCACGTCAAGGAATATTATTTGGGGGTCCAGCAATGGAGAAGAGTTTAGACACTAGGAGAAGATAAGGAACACACCCATTATCCTGAAATCACATTAGGATTCTCTTTTTCACCTGTTCCTTAAAACACTAGTGCTTAGGAAATCTATTGGAGGCAGAAGCAGTCAAGGGTAGCTTAGGGTTAGGGTTAGGGTTAGCTTTAGGGTACGGCTTAGGGTACGGGTTCGGGTACGGCATAGGGTATGGTTTAGGGTTAGGGTTAGGGTTAGTTTGAGGGTTAGGGCTAGGTTTAGGGTACGGGTTAGGATTAGGGTACGTGTTAGGGTTAGGGTACGCGTTAGGGTTAGGGTAGTTATTAAACCTATCCCACTCTCTAGATACCCCTTAGCACGTCAAGGAATATTATTTGGGGGTCCAGCCATGGAGAAGAGTTTAGACACTAGGAGAAGATAATGAACACACCCATTATCAAGAAATCACATTAGGATTCTCTTTTTAACCTGTTCCTTAAAACACTAGTGCTTAGGAAATCTATTGGAGGCAGAAGCAGTCAAGGGTTGCATAGGGTTAGGGTTAGGTTTAGGGTTAGGGTTAGTGTTAGGGTACGGGTTCGGGTACGTGTCCGGGTACGGCGTAGGGTATGGGTTAGGGTTAGGGTTAGGATTAGTTTGAAGGTTAGGGCTCGGTTTAGGGTACGGGTTAGGATTAGGGTTCGTGTTAGGGTTAGGGTAGGGGTTAGGGTTAGGGTACGCGTTAGTGTTAGGGTAGTTATTAAACCTATCCCACCCTCTAGATACCCCTTAGCACGTCAAGGAATATTATTTGGGGTTCCAGCCATGGAGAAGAGTTTAGAAACTAGGAGAAGATAAGGAACACACCCATTATCCTGAAATCACATTAGGATTCTCTTTTTAACCTGTTCCTTAATACACTAGTGCTTAGGAAATCTATTGGAGGCAGAAGCAGTCAAGGGTAGCTTAGGTTTAGGGTTAGGGTTAGGGTTAGGGTTAGGGTACGGCTTAGAGTACGGGTTCGGGTACGGGTTCGGGTACGGCATAGGGTATGGGTTAGGGTTAGGGTTAGGGTTAGTTTGAGGGTTAGGGCTCGGTTTAGGGTACGGGTTAGGATTAGTGTACGTGTTAAGGTTAGGGTAGAGGTTAGGGTTAGGGTACGCGTTAGGGTTAGGGTAGTTATTAAAACTATCCCACTCTCTAGATACCCCTTAGCACGTCAAGGAATATTATTTGGGGGTCCAGCCATGGAGAAGAGTTTAGACACTAGGAGAAGATAAGGATCACACCCATTATCAAGAAATCACATTAGGATTCTCTTTTTAACCTGTTCCTTAAAATACTAGTGCTTAGGAAATCTATTGGAGGCAGAAGCAGTCAAGGGTAGCTTAGGGTTAGGGTTCGGGTTATTGTTAGGGTAAGGCTTAGGGTACGGGTTCGGGTACGGCATAGGGTATGGGTTAGGGTTAGGGTTAGGTTTAGTTTGAGGGTTAGGGCTCGGTTAGGGTTAGGGTTAGGGTTAGGGTTAGGGTTAGGGTTAGGGTATGCGTTAGGGTTAGGGTAGTTATTAAAACTATCCCACTCTCTAGATACCCCTTAGCACGTCAAGGAATATTATTTGGGGGTCCAGCCATGGAGAAGAGTTTAGACACTAGGAGAAGATAAGGAACACACCCATTATCAAGAAATC
The DNA here is from genome assembly GCF_028021215.1 of Eschrichtius robustus. Classification (NCBI taxonomy): domain Eukaryota; kingdom Metazoa; phylum Chordata; class Mammalia; order Artiodactyla; family Eschrichtiidae; genus Eschrichtius; species Eschrichtius robustus. The sequence goes on from NW_027175261.1 coordinate 5,562,654, forward strand.
ACATTAGGATTCTCTTTTTAACCTGTTCCTTAAAACACTAGTGCTTAGGAAATCTATTGGAGGCAGAAGCAGTCAAGGGTAGCTTAGGGTTAGGGTTAGGGTTAGGGTACGGCTTAGGGTACGGGTTCGGGTACGGGTTCGGGTACGGCGTAGGGTATGGTTTAGGGTTAGGGTTAGGGATAGTTTGAGGGTTAGGGCTCGGTTTAGGTTACGGGTTAGGATTAGGGTACGTGTTAGGGTTAGGTTAGGGGTTAGGGTTAGGATACGCGTTAGGGTTAGGGTAGTTATTAAACCTATCCCACTCTCTAGATACTCCTTAGCACGTCAAGGAATATTATTTGGGTGTCCAGCCATGGAGAAGAGTTTAGACACTAGGAGAAGATAAGGAACACACCCATTATCCTGAAATCACATTAGGATTCTCTTTTTAACCTGTTCCTTAAAACACTAGTGCTTAGGAAATCTATTGGAGGCAGAAGCAGTCAAGTGTAGCTTAGGGTTAGGGTTAGGGTTAGGGTTAGGGTACGGGTTCGGGTACGGGTTCGGGTACGGCGTAGGGTATGGGTTAGGGTTAGGGTTAGGGTTAGGGTTAGTTTGAGGGTTAGGGCTCGGTTTAGGGTACGTGTTAGGGTTAGGGTAGGGGTTAGGGATAGGGTACGCGTTAGGGTTAGGGTAGTTATTAAACCTATCCCCCTCTCTAGATACCCCTTAGCACGTCAAGATATATTATTTGGGGGTCCAGCCATGGAGAAGAGTTTAGACACTAGGAGAAGATAAGGAACACACCCATTATCAAGAATCACATTAGGATTCTCTTTTTAACCTGTTCCTTAAAACATGAGTGCTTAGGAAATCTATTGCAGGCAGAAGCAGTCAAGTGTAGCTTAGGGTTAGGGTTAGGGTTAGGGTTAGGGTACGGCTTAAGGTACGGGTTCGGGTACGGTTTCGGGTATGGTGTAGGTTATGGGTTAGGGTTAGGGTTAGGGTTTTTTGAGGATTAGGGCTCGGTTTAGGGTACGGGTTAGGATTAGGGTACGTGTTAAGGTTAGGGTAGGGGTTAGGGTTAGGGTACGCGTTAGGGTTAGGGTACGCGTTAGGGTTAGGGTAGTTATTAAACCTATCCCACTCCCTAGATACCGCTTAGCACGTCAAGGAATATTATTTGCGGGTCCAGCCATGGAGAAGAGTTTAGACAGTAGGAGAAGATAAGGAACACACGCATTATCAAGAAATCACATTAGGATTCTCTTTTTAACCTGTTCCTTAAAACACTAGTGCTTAGGAAATCTATTGGAGGCAGAAGCAGTCAAGGGTAGCTTAGGTTTAGGGTTAGGGTTAGGGTTAGGGTTAGGGTACGGCTTAGGGTACGGGTTCGGGTTCGGGTTCGTGTACGGCGTAGGGTATGGGTTAGGGTTAGGGTTAGGGTTAGTTTGAAGGTTAGGTCTCGGTTTAGGGTACGGGTTAGGATTAGGGTTCGTGTTAGGGTTAGGGTAGGGGTTAGGGTTCGGGTACGCGTTAGGGTTAGGGTAGTTATTAAACCTATCCCACTATCTAGATACCCCTTAGCACGACAAGGAATATTATTTGGGTGTCCAGCCATGGAGAAGAGTTTAGACACTAGGAGAAGATAAGGAACACACCCATTATCCTGAAATCACATTAGGATTCTCTTTTCAACCTGTTCCTTAGTACACTAGTGCTTAGGAAATCTATTGGAGGCAGAAGCAGTCAAGGGTAGCTTAGGGTTAGGGTTAGGGTTAGGGTTAGGGTTAGGGTACGGCTTAGGGTACGGGTTCGGGTACGGTTTCGGGTACGGCGTAGGGTATGGGTTAGGATTAGGGTTAGGGTTAGTTTGAGGGTTAGGGCTCGGCTTAGGTTACGGGTTAGGATTAGTGTACGTGTTAGGGTTAGGGTATGCGTTAGGGTTAGGGTAGTTATTACACCTATCCCACTCTCTAGATACCACTTAGCACGTCAAGGAATATTATTTGGGGGTCCAGCCATGGAGAAGAGTTTAGACACTAGGAGAAGATAAGGAACACACACATTATCAAGAAATCACATTAGGATTCTCTTTTTAACCTATTCCTTAAAACACTATTGCTTAGGAAATCTATTGGAAGCAGAAGCAGTCAAGGGTAGCTTAGTGTTAGGGTTAGGGTTACGGTTAGGGTTAGGGTACGGCTTAGGTTACGGGTTCGGGTACGGGTTCGGGTACGGCGTAGGGTATGGGTTCGGGTTAGGTTGAGGGTTAGTTTGAGGGTTAGGGCTCGGTTTAGGTTACGGGTTAGGATTAGTGTACGTGTTAGGGTTAAGGTAGAGGTTAGGGATAGGGTACGCGTTAGGGTTTGGGTAGTTATTAAACCTATCCCACTCTCTAGATACCCCTTAGCACGTCAAGGAATATTATTTGGGTGTCCAGCCATGGAGAAGAGTTTAGACACTAGGAGAAGATAAGGAACACACCCATTATCAAGAAATCACATTAGGATTCTATTTTTAACCTGTTCCTTAAAACACTAGTGCTTAGGAAATCTATTGGAGGCAGAAGCAGTCAAGGGTAGCTTAGGGTTAGGGTTAGGGTTAGCTTTAGGGTACGGATTAGGGTACGGGTTCGGGTACGGCATAGGGTATGGTTTAGGGTTAGGGTTAGGGTTAGTTTGAGGGTTAGGGCTAGGTTTAGGGTACGGGTTAGGATTAGGGTACGTGTTAGGGTTAGGGTACGCGTTAGGGTTAGGGTAGTTATTAAACCTATCCCACTCTCTAGATACCCCTTAGCACGTCAAGGAATATTATTTGGGGGTCCAGCCATGGAGAAGAGTTTAGACACTAGGAGAAGATAATGAACACACCCATTATCAAGAAATCACATTAGGATTCTCTTTTTAACCTGTTCCTTAAAACACTAGTGCTTAGGAAATCTATTGGAGGCAGAAGCAGTCAAGGGTAGCATAGGGTTAGGGTTAGGTTTAGGGTTAGGGTTAGTGTTAGGGTACGGGTTCGGGTACGTGTCCGGGTACGGCGTAGGGTATGGGTTAGGGTTAGGGTTAGGATTAGTTTGAAGGTTAGGGCTCGGTTTAGGGTACGGGTTAGGATTAGGGTTCGTGTTAGGGTTAGGGTAGGGGTTAGGGTTAGGGTACGCGTTAGTGTTAGGGTAGTTATTAAACCTATCCCACCCTCTAGATACCCCTTAGCACGTCAAGGAATATTATTTGGGGTTCCAGCCATGGAGAAGAGTTTAGAAACTAGGAGAAGATAAGGAACACACCCATTATTCTGAAATCACATTAGGATTCTCTTTTTAACCTGTTCCTTAATACACTAGTGCTTAGGAAATCTATTGGAGGCAGAAGCAGTCAAGGGTAGCTTAGGTTTAGGGTTAGGGTTAGGGTTAGGGTTAGGGTACGGCTTAGAGTACGGGTTCGGGTACGGGTTCGGGTACGGCATAGGGTATGGGTTAGGGTTAGGGTTAGGGTTAGTTTGAGGGTTAGGGCTCGGTTTAGGGTACGGGTTAGGATTAGTGTACGTGTTAAGGTTAGGGTAGAGGTTAGGGTTAGGGTACGCGTTAGGGTTAGGGTAGTTATTAAAACTATCCCACTCTCTAGATACCCCTTAGCACGTCAAGGAATATTATTTGGGAGTCCAGCCATGGAGAAGAGTTTAGACACTAGGAGAAGATAAGGATCACACCCATTATCAAGAAATCACATTAGGATTCTCTTTTTAACCTGTTCCTTAAAACACTAGTGCTTAGGAAATCTATTGGAGGCAGAAGCAGTCAAGGGTAGCTTAGGGTTAGGGTTAGGGTTAGGGTACGGCTTAGGGTACGGGTTCGGGTACGGGTTCGGGTACGGCGTAGGGTATGGTTTAGGGTTAGGGTTAGGGATAGTTTGAGGGTTAGGGCTCGGTTTAGGTTACGGGTTAGGATTAGGGTACGTGTTAGGGTTAGGTTAGGGGTTAGGGTTAGGATACGCGTTAGGGTTAGGGTAGTTATTAAACCTATCCCACTCTCTAGATACTCCTTAGCACGTCAAGGAATATTATTTGGGTGTCCAGCCATGGAGAAGAGTTTAGACACTAGGAGAAGATAAGGAACACACCCATTATCAAGAAATCACATTAGGATTCTCTTTTTAACCTGTTCCTTAAAATACTAGTGCTTAGGAAATCTATTGGAGGCAGAAGCAGTCAAGGGTAGCTTAGGGTTAGGGTTAGGGTTAGGTTTAGGGTTAGGGTTAGGGTACGGCTTAGGGTACGGGTTCGGGTACGGGTTCGTGTACGGCGTAGGGTATGGGTTAGGGTTAGGGTTAGGGTTAGTTTCAAGGTTAGGGCTCGGTTTAGGGTACGGGTTAGGATTAGGGTTCGTGTTAGGGTTAGGGTAGGGGTTAGGGTTAGGGTACGCGTTAGGGTTAGGGTAGTTATTAAACCTAACCCACTCTCTAGATACCCCTTAGCACGTCAAGGAATATTATTTGGGGGTCCAGCAATGGAGAAGAGTTTAGACACTAGGAGAAGATAAGGAACACACCCATTATCCTGAAATCACATTAGGATTCTCTTTTTAACCTGTTCCTTAAAACACTAGTGCTTAGGAAATCTATTGGAGGCAGAAGCAGTCAAGGGTAGCTTAGGGTTAGGGTTAGGGTTAGGGTTAGGGTTAGGGTACGGCTTAGGGTACGAGTTCGGGTACGGGTTCGGGTACGGCGTAGGGTATGGGTTAGGATTAGGGTTAGGGTTAGTTTGAGGGTTAGGGCTCGGTTTAGGTTACGGGTTAGGATTAGTGTACGTGTTAGGGTTAGGGTATGCGTTAGGGTTAGGGTAGTTATTAAACCTATCCCACTCTCTAGATACCACTTAGCACGTCAAGGAATATTATTTGGGGGTCCAGCCATGGAGAAGAGTTTAGACACTAGGGGAAGATAAGGAACACACACATTATCAAGAAATCACATTAGGATTCTCTTTTTAACCTATTCCTTAAAACACTATTGCTTAGGAAATCTATTGGAGGCAGAAGCAGTCAAGGGTAGCTTAGTGTTAGGGTTAGGGTTACGGTTAGGGTTAGGGTACGGCTTAGGGTACGGGTTCGGGTACGGGTTCGGGTACGGCGTAGGGTATGGGTTCGGGTTAGGTTGAGGGTTAGTTTGAGGGTTAGGGCTCGGTTTAGGTTACGGGTTAGGATTAGTGTACGTGTTAGGGTTAAGGTAGAGGTTAGGGATAGGGTACGCGTTAGGGTTTGGGTAGTTATTAAACCTGTCCCACTCTCTAGATACCCCTTAGCACGTCAAGGAATATTATTTGGGTGTCCAGCCATGGAGAAGAGTTTAGACACTAGGAGAAGATAAGGAACACACCCATTATCAAGAAATCACATTAGGATTCTATTTTTAACCTGTTCCTTAAAACACTAGTGCTTAGGAAATCCATTGGAGGCAGAAGCAGTCAAGGGTAGCTTAGGGTTAGGGTTAGGGTTAGCTTTAGGGTACGGCTTAGGGTACGGGTTCGGGTACGGCATAGGGTATGGTTTAGGGTTAGGGTTAGGGTTAGTTTGAGGGTTAGGGCTAGGTTTAGGGTACGGGTTAGGATTAGGGTACGTGTTAGGGTTAGGGTACGCGTTAGGGTTAGGGTAGTTATTAAACCTATCCCACTCTCTAGATACCCCTTAGCACGTCAAAGAATATTATTTGGGGGTCCAGCCATGGAGAAGAGTTTAGACACTAGGAGAAGATAATGAACACACCCATTATCAAGAAATCACATTAGGATTCTCTTTTTAACCTGTTCCTTAAAACACTAGTGCTTAGGAAATCTATTGGAGGCAGAAGCAGTCAAGGGTAGCATAGGGTTAGGGTTAGGTTTAGGGTTAGGGTTAGTGTTAGGGTACGGGTTCGGGTACGTGTCCGGGTACGGCGTAGGGTATGGGTTAGGGTTAGGGTTAGGATTAGTTTGAAGGTTAGGGCTCGGTTTAGTGTACGGGTTAGGATTAGGGTTCGTGTTAGGGTTAGGGTAGGGGTTAGGGTTAGGGTACGCGTTAGGGTTAGGGTAGTTATTAAACCTATCCCACCCTCTAGATACCCCTTAGCACGTCAAGGAATATTATTTGGGGTTCCAGCCATGGAGAAGAGTTTAGAAACTAGGAGAAGATAAGGAACACACCCATTATCCTGAAATCACATTAGGATTCTCTTTTTAACCTGTTCCTTAATACACTAGTGCTTAGGAAATCTATTGGAGGCAGAAGCAGTCAAGGGTAGCTTAGGTTTAGGGTTAGGGTTACGGTTAGGGTAAGGCTTAGGGTACGGGTTCTGGTACGGCGTAGGGTATGGTTTAGGGTTAGGGTTAGGGATAGTTTGAGGGTTAGGGCTCGGTTTAGGTTACGGGTTAGGATTAGTGTACGTGTTAGGGTTAGGGTAGAGGTTAGGGTTAGGGTAGTTATTAAACCTATCCCACTCTCTAGATACCCCTTAGCACGTCAAGGAATATTATTTGGGGGTCCAGCCATGGAGAAGAGTTTAGACACTAGGAGAAGATAAGGAACACACCCATTATCAAGAAATCACATTAGGATTCTCTTTTTAACCTGTTCCTTAAAATACTAGTGCTTAGGAAATCTATTGGAGGCAGAAGCAGTCAAGGGTAGCTTAGGGTTAGGGTTAGGGTTAGGTTTAGGGTTAGGGTTAGGGTACGGCTTAGGGTAGGGTTTCGGGTACGGGTTCGTGTACGGCGTAGGGTATGGGTTAGGGTTAGGGTTAGGGTTAGTTTGAAGGTTAGGGCTCAGTTTAGGGTACGGGTTAGGATTAGGGTTCGTGTTAGGGTTAGGGTAGGGGTTAGGGTTAGGGTACGCGTTAGGGTTAGGGTAGTTATTAAACCTATCCCACTCTCTAGATACCCCTTAGCACGTCAAGGAATATTATTTGGGGGTCCAGCCATGGAGAAGAGTTTAGACACTAGGAGAAGATAAGGAACACACCCATTATCAAGAAATCACTTTAGGATTCTCTTTTTAACCTGTTCCTTAAAACACTAGTGCTTAGGAAATCTATTGGAGGCAGAAGCAGTCAAGGGTAGCTTAGGGTTAGGGTTAGGGTTAGGTTTAGGGTTAGCTTTTTGGTACCGCTTAGGGTACGGGTTCGGGTACGGCGTAGGGTATGGGTTAGAGTTAGGGTTAGGGTTAATTTGAGGGTTAGGGCTCGGTTTAGGGTACGGGTTAGGATTAGTGTACGTGTTAAGGTTAGGGTAGATGTTAGGGTTAGGGTACGCGTTAGGGTTATGGTAGTTATTAAACCTATCCCACTCTCTAGATACCCCTTAGCACGTCAAGGAATATTATTTGGGGGTCCAGCCATGGAGAAGAGTTTAGACATTAGGAGAAGATAAGGAACACACCCATTATCCTGAAATCACATTAGGATTCTCTTTTTAACCTGTTCCTTAGTACACTAGTGCTTAGGAAATCTATTGGAGGCAGAAGCAGTCAAGGGTAGCTTAGGGTTAGGGTTAGGGTTAGGGTACGGCTTAGGGTACGGGTTCGGGTACGGGTTCGGGTACGGCGTACGGTATGGGTTAGGGTTAGGGTTAGGGTTAGTTTGAGGGTTAGGGCTCGGTTTAGGTTACGGGTTAGGATTAGTGTACGTGTTGGGGTTAGGGTATGCATTAGGGTTAGGGTAGTTATTAAACCTATCCCACTCTCTAGATACCACTTAGCACGTCAAGGAATATTATTTGGGGGTCCATCCATGGAGAAGAGTTTAGACACTAGGAGAAGATAAGGAACACACACATTATCAAGAAATCACATTACGATTCTCTTTTTAACCTATTCCTTAAAACACTATTTTTTAGGAAATCTATTGGAGGCAGAAGCAGTCAAGGGTAGCTTAGGGTTAGGGTTAGGGTTAGGGTTAGGGTTAGGGTACGGCTTAGGGTACGGGTTCGGGTACGGGTTCGGGTACGGCGTAGGGTATGGGTTTGGGTTAGGTTGAGGGTTAGTTTGAGGGTTAGGGCTCGGTTTAGGTTACGGGTTAGGATTAGTGTACGTGTTAGGGTTAAGGTAGAGGTTAGGGATAGGGTACGCGTTAGGGTTTGTGTAGTTATTAAACCTATCCCACTCTCTAGATACCCCTTAGCACGTCAAGGAATATAATTTGGGTGTCCAGCCATGGAGAAGAGTTTAGACACTAGGAGAAGATAAGGAACACACCCATTATCAAGAAATCACATAAGGATTCTCTTTTTAACCTGTTCCTTAATACACTAGTGCTTAGGAAATCTATTGGAGGCAGAAGCAGTCAAGGGTAGCTTAGGGTTAGGGTTAGGGTTAGGGTTAGGGTTAGGGTTAGGGTACGGCTTAGGGTACGGGTTCGGGTACGGGTTCGGGTACGGCGTAGGGTATGGGTTAGGGTTAGGGTTAGGGTTAGTTTGAGGGTTAGGGCTCGGTTTAGGTTACGAGTTAGGATTAGTGTACGTGTTAGGGTTAGGGTAGAGGTTAGGGTTAGGGTACGCGTTAGGGTTAGGGTAGTTATTAAACCTATCCCACTCTCTAGATACCCCTTAGCACGTCAAGGAATATTATTTGGGGGTCCAGCCATGGATAAGAGTTTAGACACTAGGAGAAGATAAGGAACACACACATTATCAAGAAATCACATTAGGATTCTCTTTTTAACCTATTCCTTAAAACACTAGTGCTTACGAAATCTATTGGAGGAAGAAGCAGTCAAGGGTAGCTTAGGGTTAGGGTTAGGGTTAGCTTTAGGGTACGGCTTAGGGTACGGGTTCGGGTACGGCATAGGGTATGGTTTAGGGTTAGGGTTAGGGTTAGTTTGAGGGTTAGGGCTAGGTTTAGGGTACGGGTTAGGATTAGGGTACGTGTTAGGGTTAGGGTACGCGTTAGGGTTAGCGTAGTTATTAAACCTATCCCACTCTCTAGATACCCCTTAGCACGTCAAGGAATATTATTTGGGGGTCCAGCCATGGAGAAGAGTTTAGACACTAGGAGAAGATAATGAACACACCCATTATCAAGAAATCACATTAGGATTCTCTTTTTAACCTGTTCCTTAAAACACTAGTGCTTAGGAAATCTATTGGAGGCAGAAGCAGTCAAGGGTAGCATAGGGTTAGGGTTAGGTTTAGGGTTAGGGTTAGTGTTAGGGTACGGGTTCGGGTACGGGTCCGGGTACGGCGTAGGGTATGGGTTAGGGTTAGGGTTAGGATTAGTTTGAGGGTTAGGGCTCGGTTTAGGGTATGGGTTAGGATTAGGGTACGTGTTAGGGTTAGGGTAGGGGTTAGGGTTAGGGTACGGCTTAGGGTACGGCTTCGGGTACGGGTTCGTGTACGGCGTAGGGTATGGGTTAGGGTTAGGGTTAGGGTTAGTTTGAAGGTTAGGGCTCGGTTTAGGGTACGGGTTAGGATTAGGGTTCGTGTTAGGGTTAGGGTAGGGGTTAGGGTTAGGGTACGCGTTAGGGTTAGGGTAGTTATTAAACCTATCCCACTCTCTAGATACCCCTTAGCACGTCAAGGAATATTATTTGGGGTTCCAGCCATGGATAAGAGTTTAGACACTAGGAGAAGATAAGGAACACACCCATTATCCTGAAATCACATTAGGATTCTCTTTTTAACCTGTTCCTTAATACACTAGTGCTTAGGAAATCTATTGGAGGCAGAAGCAGTCAAGGGTAGCTTAGGTTTAGGGTTAGGGTTAGGGTTAGGGTTAGGGTACGGCTTAGAGTACGGGTTCGGGTACGGGTTCGGGTACGGCATAGGGTATGGGTTAGGGTTAGGGTTAGGGTTAGTTTGAGGGTTAGGGCTCGGTTTAGGTTACGGGTTAGGATTAGGGTACGTGTTAGGGTTAGGGTACGCGTTAGGGTTAGGGTAGTTATTAAACCTATCCCACTCTCTAGATACCCCTTAGCACGTCAAGGAATATTATTTGGGGGTCCAGCCATGGAGAAGAGTTTAGACACTAGGAGAAGATAAGGAACACACCCATTATCAAGAAATCACATTAGGATTCTCTTTTTAACCTGTTCCTTAAAACACTAGTGCTTAGGAAATCTATTGGAGGCAGAAGCAGTGAAGGGTAGCTTAGGGTTAGGGTTAGGGTTAGTGTTAGGGTTAGTGTTAGGGTACGGGTTCGGGTACGGGTTCGGGTACGGCGTAGGGTATGGGTTAGGGTTAGGGTTAGGGTTAGGGTTAGTTTGAGGGTTAGGGCTCGGTTTAGGGTACGTGTTAGGGTTAGGGTAGGGGTTAGGGTTAGGGTACGCGTTAGGGATAGGGTAGTTATTAAACCTATCCCCCTCTCTAGATACCCCTTAGCACGTCAAGATATATTATTTGGGGGTCCAGCCATGGAGAAGAGTTTAGACACTAGGAGAAGATAAGGAACACACCCATTATCAAGAATCACATTAGGATTCTCTTTTTAACCTGTTCCTTAAAACATGAGTGCTTAGGAAATCTATTGCAGGCAGAAGCAGTCAAGGGTAGCTTAGGGTTAGGGTTAGGGTTACGGTTAGGGTTAGGGTACGGCTTAGGGTACGGGTTCGGGTACGGGTTCGGGTACGGCGTAGGGTATGGGTTCGGGTTAGGTTGAGGGTTAGTTTGAAGGTTAGGGCTCGGTTTAGGTTACGGGTTAGGATTAGTGTACGTGTTAGGGTTAAGGTAGAGGTTAGGGATAGGGTACGCGTTAGGGTTTGGGTAGTTATTAAACCTATCCCACTCTCTAGATACCCCTTAGCACGTCAAGGAATATTATTTGGGGGTCCAGCCATGGAGAAGAGTTTAGACACTAGGAGAAGATAAGGAACACACCCATTATCCTGAAATCACATTAGGATTCTCTTTTTAACCTGTTCCTTAATACACTAGTGCTTAGGAAATCTATTGGAGGCAGAAGCAGTCAAGGGTAGCTTAGGTTTAGGGTTAGGGTTAGGGTTAGGGTTAGGGTACGGCTTAGGGTACGGGTTCGGGTACGGGTTCGGGTACGGCGTAGGGTATGGGTTAGGGTTAGGGTTAGGGTTAGTTTGAAGGTTAGGGCTCGGTTTAGGGTACGGGTTAGGATTAGGGTTCGTGTTAGGGTTAGGGTAGGGGTTAGGGTTAGGGTACGCGTTAGGGTTAGGGTAGTTATTAAACCTATCCCACTCTCTAGATACCCCTTAGCACGTCAAGGAATATTATTTGGGGGTCCAGCAATGGAGAAGAGTTTAGACACTAGGAGAAGATAAGGAACACACCCATTATCCTGAAATCACATTAGGATTCTCTTTTTAACCTGTTCCTTAAAACACTAGTGCTTAGGAAATCTATTGGAGGCAGAAGCAGTCAAGGGTAGCTTAGGGTTAGGGTTAGGGTTAGGGTTAGGGTTAGCTTTATGGTACCGCTTAGGGTACGGGTTCGGGTACGGCGTAGGGTATGGGTTAGAGTTAGGGTTAGGGTTAATTTGAGGGTTAGGGCTCGGTTTAGGGTACGGGTTAGGATTAGTGTACGTGTTAAGGTTAGGGTAGAGGTTAGGGTTAGGGTACGCGTTAGGGTTAGGGTAGTTATTAAACCTATCCCACTCTCTAGATACCCCTTAGCACGTCAAGGAATATTATTTGGGGGTCCAGCCATGGAGAAGAGTTTAGACACTAGGAGAAGATAATGAACACACCCATTATCAAGAAATCACATTAGGATTCTCTTTTTAACCTGTTGCTTAAAACACTAGTGCTTAGGAAATCTATTGGAGGCAGAAGCAGTCAAGGGTAGCATAGGGTTAGGGTTAGGTTTAGGGTTAGGGTTAGTGTTAGGGTACGGGTTCGGGTACGGGTCCGGGTACTGCGTAGGGTATGGGTTAGGGTTAGGGTTAGGATTAGTTTGAGGGTTAGGGCTCGGTTTAGGGTATGGGTTAGGATTAGGGTACGTGTTAGGGTTAGGGTAGGGGTTAGGGTTAGGGTACGGCTTAGGGTACGGATTCGGGTACGGGTTCGTGTATGGCGTAGGGTATGGGTTAGGGTTAGGGTTAGGGTTAGTTTGAAGGTTAGGGCTCGGTTTAGGGTACGGGTTAGGATTAGGGTTCGTGTTAGGGTTAGGGTAGGTGTTAGGGTTAGGGTACGCGTTAGGGTTAGGGTAGTTATTAAACCTATCCCACCCTCTAGATACCCCTTAGCACGTCAAGGAATATTATTTGGGGTTCCAGCCATGGAGAAGAGTTTAGAAACTAGGAGAAGATAAGGAACACACCCATTATCCTGAAATCACATTAGGATTCTCTTTTTAACCTGTTCCTTAATACACTAGTGCTTAGGAAATCTATTGGAGGCAGAAGCAGTCAAGGGTAGCTTAGGTTTAGGGTTAGGGTTAGGGTTAGGGTTAGGGTACGGCTTAGAGTACGGGTTCGGGTACGGGTTCGGGTACGGCATAGGGTATGGGTTAGGGTTAGGGTTAGGGTTAGTTTGAGGGTTAGGGCTCGGTTTAGGGTACGGGTTAGGATTAGGGTACGTGTTAGGGTTAGGGTAGGGGTTAGGGATAGGGTACGCATTAGGGTTAGGGTAGTTATTAAACCTATCCCACTCCCTAGATACCCCTTAGCACGTCAAGGAATATTATTTGGGGGTCCAGCCATGGAGAAGAGTTTAGACACTAGGAGAAGATAAGGAACACACCCATTATCAAGAAAACACATTAGGATTCTCTTTTTAACCTGTTCCTTAAAACACTAGTGCTTAGGAAATCTATTGGAGGCAGAAGCAGTCAAGGGTAGCTAAGGGTTAGGGTTAGGGTTAGGGTACGGCTTAGGGTACGGGTTCGGGTACGGGTTCGGGTACGGCGTAGGGTATGGGTTAGGGTTAGGGTTAGGGATAGTTTGAGGGTTAGGGCTCGGTTTAGGTTACGGGTTAGGATTAGGGTACGTGTTAGGGTTAGGTTAGGGGTTAGGGTTAGGATACGCGTTAGGGTTAGGGTAGTTATTAAACCTATCCCACTCTCTAGATACTCCTTAGCACGTCAAGGAATATTATTTGGGTGTCCAGCCATGGAGAAGAGTTTAGACACTAGGAGAAGATAAGGAACACACCCATTATCAAGAAATCACATTAGGATTCTCTTTTTAACCTGTTCCTTAAAACACTAGTGCTTAGGAAATCTATTGGAGGCAGAAGCAGTCAAGGGTAGCTTAGGGTTAGGGTTAGGGTTAGGTTTAGGGTTAGGGTTAGGGTACGGCTTAGGGTACGGGTTCGTGTACGGGTTCGTGTACGGCGTAGGGTATGAGTTAGGGTTAGGGTTAGGGTTAGTTTGAACGTTAGGGCTCGGTTTAGGGTAAGGGTTAGGATTAGGGTTCGTGTTAGGGTTAGGGTAGGGTTTAGGGTTAGGGTACGCGTTAGGGTTAGGGTAGTTATTAAACCTATCCCACTCTCTAGATACCCCTTAGCACGTCAAGGAATATTATTTGGGGGTCCAGCAATGGAGAAGAGTTTAGACACTAGGAGAAGATAAGGAACACACCCATTATCCTGAAATCACATTAGGATTCTCTTTTTAACCTGTTCCTTAAAACACTAGTGCTTAGGAAATCTATTGGAGGCAGAAGCAGTCAAGGGTAGCTTAGGGTTAGGGTTAGGGTTAGGATTAGGGTTAGCTTTATGGTACCGCTTAGGGTACGGGTTCGGGTACGGCATAGGGTATGGGTTAGGGTTAGGGTTAGGGTTAATTTGAGGGTTAGGGCTCGGTTTAGGGTACGGGTTAGGATTAGGGTACGTGTTAGGGTTAGGGTACGCGTTAGGGTTAGGGTACGTGTTAGGGTTAGGGTAGTTATTAAACCTATCCCACTCTCTAGATACCCCTTAGCACGTCAAGGAATATTATTTGGGGTCCAGCCAGGGAGAAGAGTTTAGACACTAGGAGAAGATAAGGAACACACCCTTTATCAAGAAATCACATTAGGATTCTCTTTTTAACCTTTTCCTTAAAACACTAGTGCTTAGGAAATCTATTGGAGGCAGAAGCAGTCAAGGGTAGCTTAGGGTTAGGGTTAGGGTTAGGGTTAGTGTTAGGGTACGGCTTAGGGTTCGGTTTCGGGTACGGGTTCGGGTACGGCGTAGGGTATGGGTTAGGGTTAGGGTTAGGGTTAGTTTGAGGGTTAGGGCTCGGTTTAGGGTACGGGTTAGCATTAGGGTACGTGTTAGGGTTAGGGTAGGGGTTAGGGTTAGGGTACGCGTTAGGGTTAGGGTAGTTATTAAACCTATCCCACTCTCTAGATACCCCTTACCACGTCAAGGAATATTATTTGGGGTTCCAGCCATGGAGAAGAGTTTAGACACTAGGAGAAGATAAGGAACACACCCATTATCCTGAAATCACAATAGGTTTCTCTTTTTAACCTGTTCCTTAATTCACTAGTGCTGAGGAAATCTATTGGAGGCAGAAGCAGTCAAGGGTAGCTTAGGGTTAGGGTTAGGGTTAGGGTTAGCTTTAGGGTACCGTTTAGGGTACGGGTTCGGGTACGGCGTAGGGTATGGGTTAGGGTTAGGGTTAGGGTTAATTTGAGGGTTAGGGCTCGGTTTAGGGTACGGGTTAGGATTAGGGTACGTGTTAGGGTTAGGGTACGCGTTAGGGTTAGGGTAGTTATTAAACCTCTCCCACTGTCTACATACCCCTTAGCACGTCAAGGAATATTATTTGGGGGTCCAGACATGGAGAAGAGTTTAGACACTAGGAGAAGATAAGGAACACACCCATTATCAAGAAATCACATTAGGATTCTCTTTTTACCCTGTTCCTTAAAACACTAGTGCTTAGGAAATCTATTGGAGGCAGAAGCAGTCAAGGGTAGCTTAGGGTTAGGGTTAGGGTTATTGTTAGGGTAAGGCTTAGGGTACGGGTTCGGGTACGGCATAGGGTATGTTTTAGGGTTAGGGTTAGGGTTAGTTTGAGGGTTAGGGCTCGGTTTAGGGTACGGGTTAGGATTAGGGTACGTGTTAGGGTTAGGGTAGGGGTTAGGGTTAGGGTACACGTTAGGGTTAGGGTAGTTATTAAACCTATCCCACTCCCTAGATACCGCTTAGCACGTCAAGGAATATTATTTGGGGGTCCAGCCATGGAGAAGAGTTTAGACAGTAGGAGAAGATAAGGAACACACGCATTATCAAGAAATCACATTAGGATTCTCTTTTTAACCTGTTCCTTAAAACACTAGTGCTTAGGAAATCTATTGGAGGCAGAAGCAGTCAAGGGTAGCTTAGGGTTAGGGTTAGGGTTAGGGTTAGGGTTAGGGTACGGCTTAGGGTACGGGTTCGGGTACGGGTTCGTGTACGGCGTAGGGTATGGGTTAGGGTTAGGGTAAGGGTTAGTTTGAAGGTTAGGTCTCGGTTTAGGGTACGGGTTAGGATTAGGGTTCGTGTTAGGGTTAGGGTAGGGGTTAGGGTTAGGGTACGCGTTAGGGTTAGGGTAGTTATTAAACCTATCCCACTCTCTAGATACCCCTTAGCACGTCAAGGAATATTATTTTGGGGTCCAGCCATGGAGAAGAGTTTAGACACTAGGAGAAGATAAGGAACACACCCATTATCAAGAAATCACATTAGGATTCTCTTTTTAACCTGTTCCTTAAAACACTAGTGCTTAGGAAATCTATTGGAGGCAGAAGCAGTCAAGGGTAGCTTAGGGTTAGGGTTAGGGTTAGGGTTAGGGTTAGGGTACGGCTTAGGGTACGGGTTCGGGTACGGGTTCGTGTACGGCGTAGGGTATGGGTTAGGGTTAGGGTTAGGGTTAGTTTGAGGGTTAGGGCTTGGTTTAGGGTACGGGTTAGGATTAGGGTACGTGTTCGGGTTAGGGTAGGGGTTAGGGTTAGGGTACGTGTTAGGGTTAGGGTACGCGTTAGGGTTAGGGTAGTTATTAAACCTATCCCACTCTCTAGATACCCCTTAGCACGTCAAGGAATATTATTTGGGTGTCCAGCCATGGAGAAGAATTTAGACACTAGGAGAAGATAAAGAACACACCCATTATCAAGAAATCACATTAGGATTCTCTTTTTTACCTGTTCCTTAAAACACTAGTGCTTAGGAAATCTATTGGAGGCAGAAGCAGTCAAGGGTAGCTTAGGGTTAGGGTTAGGGTTAGGGTTAGGTTTAGGGTACGGCTTAGGGTACGGGTTCGGGTACGGGTTCGTGTACGGCGTAGGGTATGGGTTAGGGTTAGGGTTAGGTTTAGTTTGAAGGTTAGGGCTCGGTTTAGGGCACGGGTTAATATTAGGGTTCGTGTTAGGGTTAGGGTAGGGGTTAGGGTTAGGGTACGCGTTAAGGTTAGGGTAGTTATTAAACCTATCCCACTCTCTAGATACCCCTTAGCACGTCAAGGAATATTATTTGGGTGTCCAGCCATGGAGAAGAGTTTAGACACTAGGAGAAGATAAGGAACACACCCATTATCCTGAAATCACATTAGGATTCTCTTTTTAACCTGTTCCTTAAAACACTAGTGCTTAGGAAATCTATTGGAGGCAGAAGCAGTCAAGGGTAGCTTAGGGTTAGGGTTAGGGTTAGGGTTAGGGTTAGGGTTAGGGTACGGCTTAGGGTACGGGTTCGGGTACGGGTTCGCGTACGGCGTAGGGTATGTGTTAGGGTTAGGGTTAGGGTTAGTTTGAAGCTTAGGGCTCGGTTTAGGGCACGGGTTAGGATTAGGGTTCGTGTTAGGGTTAGGGTAGGGGTTAGGGTTAGGGTACGCGTTAAGCTTAGGGTAGTTATTAAACCTATCCCACTCTCTAGATACCCCTTAGCACGTCAAGGAATATTATTTGGGGGTCCAGCCATGGAGAAGAGTTTAGACACTAGGAGAAGATAAGGAACACACCCATTATCCTGAAATCACATTAGGATTCTCTTTTTAACCTGTTCCTTAATACACTAGTGCTTAGGAAATCTATTGGAGGCAGAAGCAGTCAAGGGTAGCTTAGGGTTAGGGTTAGGGTTAGGGTTAGGGTTAGGGTACGGCTTAGGGTACGGGTTCGGGTACGGGTTCGGGTACGGCGTAGGGTATGGGTTAGGGTTAGGGTTAGGGTTAATTTGAGGGTTAGGGCTCGGTTTAGGTTACGGGTTAGGATTAGTGTACGTGTTAGGGTTAAGGTAGAGGTTAGGGTTAGGGTACGCGTTAGGGTAAGGGTAGTTATTAAACCTATCCCACTCTCTAGATACCCCTTAGCACGTCAAGGAATATTATTTGGGGGTCCAGCCATGGAGAAGAGTTTAGACACTAGGAGAAGATAAGGAACACACCCATTATCAAGAAATCACATTAGGATTCTCTTTTTAACCTGTTCCTAAAAACACTAGTGCTTAGGAAATCTATTGGAGGCAGAAGCAGTCAAGGGTAGCTTAGAGTTATGGATAGGGTTAGGGTTATTGTTAGGGTAAGGCTTAGGGTACGGGTTCGTGTACGGCGTAGGGTATGGGTTAGGGTTGGGGTTAGTTTGAAGGTTAGGGCTCGGTTTAGGGTACGGGTTAGGATTAGGGTTCGTGTTAAGGTTATGGTAGGGGTTAGGGTTAGGGTACGCGTTAGGGTTAGGGTAGTTATTAAACCTATCCCACTCTCTAGATACCACTTAGCACGTCAAGGAATATTATTTGGGGGTCCAGCCATGGAGAAGAGTTTAGACACTAGGAGAAGATAAGTAACACACACATTATCAAGAAATCACATTAGGATTCTCTTTTTAACCTGTTCCTTAAAACACTAGCGCTTAGGAAATCTATTGGAGGCAGAAGCAGTCAAGGGTAGCTTAGGGTTAGGGTTAGGGTTATTGTTAGGGTAAGGCTTAGGGTACGGGTTCGGGTACGGCATAGGGTATGGGTTAGGGTTAGGGTTAGGGTTAGTTTGAGGGTTAGGGCTCGGTTTAGGGTACGTGTTAGGATTAGGGTACGTGTTAGGGTTAGGGTACGCGTTAGGGTTAGGGTAGTTATTAAACCTATCCCACTCTCTAGATACCCCTTAGCACGTCAAGGAATATTATTTGGGGGTCCAGCCATGGAGAAGAGTTTAGACACTAGGAGAAGATAAGGAACACACCCATTATCCTGAAATCACAATAGGATTCTCTTTTTAACCTGTTCCTTAAAACACTAGTGCTTAGGAAATCTATTGGAGGCAGAAGCAGTCAAGGGTAGCTTAGGGTTAGGGTTAGGGTTAGGGTTAGGGTTAGGGTACGGCTTAGGGTACGGGTTCGGGTACGGGTTCGGGTACGGCGTAGGGTATGGGTTATGGTTAGTGTTAGGGTTAGTTTGAGGGTTAGGGCTCGGTTTAGGTTACGGGTTAGGATTAGGGTACGTGTTAGGGTTAGGTTAGGGGTTAGGGTTAGGGCACGCGTTAGGGTTAGGGTAGTTATTAAACCTATTCCACTCTCTAGATACCCCTTAGCACGTCAAGGAATATTATTTGGGTGTCCAGCCATGGAGTAGAGTTTAGACACTAGGAGAAGATAAGGAAGACACCCATTATCAAGAAATCACATTAGGATTCTCTTTTTAACCTGTTCCTTAAAACACTAGTGCTTAGGAAATCTATTGGAGGCAGAAGCAGTCAAGGGTAGCTTAGGGTTAGGGTTAGGGTTAGGGTTAGGGTTAGGGTACGGCTTAGGGTACGGGTTCGGGTACGGGTTCGTGTACGGCGTAGGGTATGGGTTAGGGTTAGGGTTAGGGTTAGTTTGAAGGTTAGGGCTCGGTTTAGGGTACGGGTTAGGATTAGGGTTCGTGTTAGGGTTAGCGTAGGGGTTAGGGATCGGGTACGCGTTAGGGTTAGGGTAGTTATTAAACCTATCCCACTCTCTAGATACCCCTTAGCACGTCAAGGAATATTATTTGGGTGTCCAGCCATGGAGAAGAGTTTAGACACTAGGAGAAGATAAGGAACACACCCATTATCCTGAAATCACATTAGGATTCTCTTTTTAACCTGTTCCTTAGTACACTAGTGCTTAGGAAATCTATTGGAGGCAGAAGCAGTCAAGGGTAGCTTAGGGTTAGGGTTAGGGTTAGGGTTAGAGTTAGGGTACGGCTTAGGGTACGGTTTCTGGTACGGGTTCGGGTACGGGTTTGGGTATGGCGTAGGGTATGGGTTCGGGTTAGGTTGAGGGTTAGTTTGAGGGTTAGGGCTCGGTTTAGGTTACGGGTTAGGATTAGTGTACGTGTTAGGGTTAGGGTAGAGGTTAGGGTTAGGATACGCGTTAGGGTTAGGGTAGTTATTAAACCTATCCCACTCTCTAGATACCCCTTAGCACGTCAAGGAATATTATTTGGGGGTCCAGCCATGGAGAAGAGTTTAGACACTAGGAGAAGATAAGGAACACACCCATTATCAAGAAATCACATTAGGATTCTCTTTTTAACCTGTTCCTTAAAACACTAGTGCTTAGGAAATCTATTGGAGGCAGAAGCAGCCAAGGTTAGCTTAGGGTTAGGGTTAGGGTTAGGGTTAGGGTTAGGGTAAGGCTTAGGGTACGGGTTCGGGTACGGGTTCGGGTACGGTATAGGGTATGGGTTAGGGTTAGGGTTAGGGTTAGTTTGAGGGTTAGGGCTCGGTTTAGGGTACGGGGTAGGATAAGGGTACGTGTTAGGGTTATGATAGGGGTTAGGGTTAGGGTACGCGTTAGGGTTACGTTAGTTATTAAACCTATCCCACTCACTAGATACCCCTTAGCACGTCAAGGAATATTATTTGGGGGTCCAGCCATGGAGAAGAGTTTAGACACTAGGAAAAGATAAGGAACACAGCCATTATCAAGAAATCACATTAGGATTCTCTTTTTAACCTGTTCCTTAAAACACTAGTGCTTAGGAAATCTATTGGAGGCAGAAGCAGTCAAGGGTAGCTTAGGGTTAGGGTTAGGGTTAGGGTATGGCTTAGGGTACGGCTTAGGGTACGGGTTCGGGTACGGGTTCGGGTACGGCGTATGGTATGGGTTAGGGTTAGGGTTAGGGTTAGTTTGAGGGTTAGGGCTTGGTTTAGGGTACGGGTTAGGATTAGGGTACGTGTTCGTGTTAGGGTAGGGGTTAGGGTTAGGGTACGTGTTAGGGTTAGGTTACGCGTTAGGGTAAGGGTAGTTATTAAACCTATCCCACTCTCTAGATACCCCTTAGCACGTCAAGGAATATTATATGGGGGTACAGCCATAGAGAAGAGTTTAGACACTAGGAGAAGATAAGGAACACACCCATTATCAAGAAATCACATTAGGATTCTCTTTTTAACCTGTTCCTTAAAACACTAGTGCTTAGGAAATCTATTTGAGGCAGAAGCAGTCAAGGGTAGCTTAGGGTTAGGGTTAGGGTTAGTGTTAGGGTACGGGTTTGGGTACGGGTTCGGGTACGGCGTAGGGTATGGGTTAGGGTTAGGGTTAGGGTTAGTTTGAGGGTTCGGGCTCGGTTTAGGTTACGGGTTAGGATTAGGGTACGTGTTAGGGTTAGGGTAGGGGTTAGGGTTAGGGTACGCGTTAGGGTTAGGGTAGTTATTAAACCTATCCCACTCTCTAGATACCCCTTAGCACGTCAAGGAATATTATTTGGGTGTCCAGCCATGGAGAAGAGTTTAGACACTAGGAGAAGATAAGGAACACACCCATTATCAAGAAATCACATTAGGATTCTCTTTTTAACCTGTTCCTTAAATCACTAGTGCTTAGGAAATCTATTGGAGGCAGAAGCAGTCAAGGGTAGCTTAGGGTTAGGGTTAGGGTTAGGGTTAGGGTTAGGTTACGGGTTTGGGTATGGTTTCGGGTACGGCGTAGTGTATGGGTTAGGGTTAGGGTTAGGGTTAGTTTGAGGGTTAGGGCTCGGTTTAGGTTACGGGTTAGGATTAGGGTACGTGTTAGGGTTAGGGTAGGGGTTAGGTTTAGGGTACGCGTTAGGGTTAGGGTAGTTATTAAACCTATCCCACTCTCTAGATACCCCTTAGCACGTCAAGGAATATTATTTGGGGGTCCAGCCATGGAGAAGAGTTTAGACACTAGGAGAAGATAAGGAACACACCCATTATCAAGAAATCACATTAGGATTCTCTTTTTAACCTGTTCCTTAAAACACTAGTGCTTAGGAAATCTATTGGAGGCAGAAGCAGTCAAGGGTAGCTTAGAGTTATGGATAGGGTTAGGGTTATTGTTAGGGTAAGGCTTAGGGTACGGGTTCGTGTACGGCGTAGGGTATGGGTTAGGGTTGGGGTTAGTTTGAAGGTTAGGGCTCGGTTTAGGGTACGGGTTAGGATTAGGGTTCGTGTTAAGGTTATGGTAGGGGTTAGGGTTAGGGTACGCGTTAGGGTTAGGGTAGTTATTAAACCTATCCCACTCTCTAGATACCACTTAGCACGTCAAGGAATATTATTTGGGGGTCCAGCCATGGAGAAGAGTTTAGACACTAGGAGAAGATAAGTAACACACACATTATCAAGAAATCACATTAGGATTCTCTTTTTAACCTGTTCCTTAAAACACTAGCGCTTAGGAAATCTATTGGAGGCAGAAGCAGTCAAGGGTAGCTTAGGGTTAGGGTTAGGGTTATTGTTAGGGTAAGGCTTAGGGTACGGGTTCGGGTACGGCATAGGGTATGGGTTAGGGTTAGGGTTAGGGTTAGTTTGAGGGTTAGGGCTCGGTTTAGGGTACGTGTTAGGATTAGGGTACGTGTTAGGGTTAGGGTACGCGTTAGGGTTAGGGTAGTTATTAAACCTATCCCACTCTCTAGATACCCCTTAGCACGTCAAGGAATATTATTTGGGGGTCCAGCCATGGAGAAGAGTTTAGACACTAGGAGAAGATAAGGAACACACCCATTATCCTGAAATCACAATAGGATTCTCTTTTTAACCTGTTCCTTAAAACACTAGTGCTTAGGAAATCTATTGGAGGCAGAAGCAGTCAAGGGTAGCTTAGGGTTAGGGTTAGGGTTAGGGTTAGGGTTAGGGTACGGCTTAGGGTACGGGTTCGGGTACGGGTTCGGGTACGGCGTAGGGTATGGGTTATGGTTAGTGTTAGGGTTAGTTTGAGGGTTAGGGCTCGGTTTAGGTTACGGGTTAGGATTAGGGTACGTGTTAGGGTTAGGTTAGGGGTTAGGGTTAGGGCACGCGTTAGGGTTAGGGTAGTTATTAAACCTATTCCACTCTCTAGATACCCCTTAGCACGTCAAGGAATATTATTTGGGTGTCCAGCCATGGAGAAGAGTTTAGACACTAGGAGAAGATAAGGAAGACACCCATTATCAAGAAATCACATTAGGATTCTCTTTTTAACCTGTTCCTTAAAACACTAGTGCTTAGGAAATCTATTGGAGGCAGAAGCAGTCAAGGGTAGCTTAGGGTTAGGGTTAGGGTTAGGGTTAGGGTTAGGGTACGGCTTAGGGTACGGGTTCGGGTACGGGTTCGTGTACGGCGTAGGGTATGGGTTAGGGTTAGGGTTAGGGTTAGTTTGAAGGTTAGGGCTCGGTTTAGGGTACGGGTTAGGATTAGGGTTCGTGTTAGGGTTAGCGTAGGGGTTAGGGATCGGGTACGCGTTAGGGTTAGGGTAGTTATTAAACCTATCCCACTCTCTAGATACCCCTTAGCACGTCAAGGAATATTATTTGGGTGTCCAGCCATGGAGAAGAGTTTAGACACTAGGAGAAGATAAGGAACACACCCATTATCCTGAAATCACATTAGGATTCTCTTTTTAACCTGTTCCTTAGTACACTAGTGCTTAGGAAATCTATTGGAGGCAGAAGCAGTCAAGGGTAGCTTAGGGTTAGGGTTAGGGTTAGGGTTAGAGTTAGGGTACGGCTTAGGGTACGGTTTCTGGTACGGGTTCGGGTACGGGTTTGGGTATGGCGTAGGGTATGGGTTCGGGTTAGGTTGAGGGTTAGTTTGAGGGTTAGGGCTCGGTTTAGGTTACGGGTTAGGATTAGTGTACGTGTTAGGGTTAGGGTAGAGGTTAGGGTTAGGATACGCGTTAGGGTTAGGGTAGTTATTAAACCTATCCCACTCTCTAGATACCCCTTAGCACGTCAAGGAATATTATTTGGGGGTCCAGCCATGGAGAAGAGTTTAGACACTAGGAGAAGATAAGGAACACACCCATTATCAAGAAATCACATTAGGATTCTCTTTTTAACCTGTTCCTTAAAACACTAGTGCTTAGGAAATCTATTGGAGGCAGAAGCAGCCAAGGTTAGCTTAGGGTTAGGGTTAGGGTTAGGGTTAGGGTTAGGGTAAGGCTTAGGGTACGGGTTCGGGTACGGGTTCGGGTACGGTATAGGGTATGGGTTAGGGTTAGGGTTAGGGTTAGTTTGAGGGTTAGGGCTCGGTTTAGGGTACGGGGTAGGATAAGGGTACGTGTTAGGGTTATGATAGGGGTTAGGGTTAGGGTACGCGTTAGGGTTACGTTAGTTATTAAACCTATCCCACTCACTAGATACCCCTTAGCACGTCAAGGAATATTATTTGGGGGTCCAGCCATGGAGAAGAGTTTAGACACTAGGAAAAGATAAGGAACACAGCCATTATCAAGAAATCACATTAGGATTCTCTTTTTAACCTGTTCCTTAAAACACTAGTGCTTAGGAAATCTATTGGAGGCAGAAGCAGTCAAGGGTAGCTTAGGGTTAGGGTTAGGGTTAGGGTATGGCTTAGGGTACGGCTTAGGGTACGGGTTCGGGTACGGGTTCGGGTACGGCGTATGGTATGGGTTAGGGTTAGGGTTAGGGTTAGTTTGAGGGTTAGGGCTTGGTTTAGGGTACGGGTTAGGATTAGGGTACGTGTTCGTGTTAGGGTAGGGGTTAGGGTTAGGGTACGTGTTAGGGTTAGGTTACGCGTTAGGGTAAGGGTAGTTATTAAACCTATCCCACTCTCTAGATACCCCTTAGCACGTCAAGGAATATTATTTGGGGGTACAGCCATAGAGAAGAGTTTAGACACTAGGAGAAGATAAGGAACACACCCATTATCAAGAAATCACATTAGGATTCTCTTTTTAACCTGTTCCTTAAAACACTAGTGCTTAGGAAATCTATTTGAGGCAGAAGCAGTCAAGGGTAGCTTAGGGTTAGGGTTAGGGTTAGTGTTAGGGTACGGGTTTGGGTACGGGTTCGGGTACGGCGTAGGGTATGGGTTAGGGTTAGGGTTAGGGTTAGTTTGAGGGTTCGGGCTCGGTTTAGGTTACGGGTTAGGATTAGGGTACGTGTTAGGGTTAGGGTAGGGGTTAGGGTTAGGGTACGCGTTAGGGTTAGGGTAGTTATTAAACCTATCCCACTCTCTAGATACCCCTTAGCACGTCAAGGAATATTATTTGGGTGTCCAGCCATGGAGAAGAGTTTAGACACTAGGAGAAGATAAGGAACACACCCATTATCAAGAAATCACATTAGGATTCTCTTTTTAACCTGTTCCTTAAATCACTAGTGCTTAGGAAATGTATTGGAGGTAGAAGCAGTCAAGGGTAGCTTAGGGTTAGGGTTAGGGTTAGGGTTAGGGTTAGGTTACGGGTTTGGGTATGGTTTCGGGTACGGCGTAGTGTATGGGTTAGGGTTAGGGTTAGGGTTAGTTTGAGGGTTAGGGCTCGGTTTAGGTTACGGGTTAGGATTAGGGTACGTGTTAGGGTTAGGGTAGGGGTTAGGTTTAGGGTACGCGTTAGGGTTAGGGTAGTTATTAAACCTATCCCACTCTCTAGATACCCCTTAGCACGTCAAGGAATATTATTTGGGTGTCCAGCCATGGAGAAGAGTTTAGACACTAGGAGAAGATAAGGAACACACCCATTATCAAGAAATCACATTAGGATTCTCTTTTTAACCTGTTCCTTAAAACACTAGTGCTTAGGAAATCTATTGGAGGCAGAAGCAGTCAAGGGTAGCTTAGGTTTAGGGTTAGGGTTAGGGTTAGGGTTAGCTTTAGGGTACGGCTTAGGGTACGGTTTCGGGTACGGGTTCGGATACGGCGTATGGTATGGGTTAGTGTTAGGGTTAGGGTTAGTTTGAGGGTTAGGGCTTGGTTTAGGGTACGGGTTAGGATTAGGTTACGTGTTCGGGTTAGGGTAGGGGTTAGGGTTAGGGTACGTTTTAGTGTTAGGTTACGCGTTAGGGTTAGGGTAGTTATTAAACCTATCCCACTCTCTAGATACCCCTTCGCACATCAAGGAATATTATTTGGGGGTCCAGCAATGGAGAAGAGTTTAGACACTAGGAGAAGATAAGGAACACACCCATTATCAAGAAATCACATTAGGATTCTCTTTTTAACCTGTTCCTTAAAACACTAGTGCTTAGGAAATCTATTGGAGGCAGAAGCAGTCAAGGGTAGCTTAGGGTTAGGGTTAGGGTTAGGGTTAGGGTTAGGGTACGGCTTAGGGTACGGGTTCGGTTACGGGTTCGTGTACGGCGTAGGGTATGGGTTAGGGTTAGGGTTAGTTTGAAGGTTAGGGCTCGGTTTAGCGTACGGTTTAGGATTAGGGTTCGTGTTAAGTTTATGGTAGGGGTTAGGGTTAGGGTAGTTACTAAACCTATCCCACTCTCTAGATACCCCTTAGCACGTCAAGGAATATTATTTGGGGGTCCAGCCATGGAGAAGAGTTTAGACACTAGGAGAAGATAAGGAATACACCCATTATCAAGAAATCACATTAGGATTCTCTTTTTAACCTGTTCCTTAAAACACTAGTGCTTAGGAAATCTATTGGAGGCAGAAGCAGTCAAGGGTAGCTTAGGATTAGGGTTAGGGTTAGGGTTAGGGTACGGCTTAGGGTACGGGTTCGGGTACGGGTTCGTGTACGGCGTAGGGTATGGGTTAGGGTTAGGGTTAGGGTTAGTTTGAAGGTTAGGGCTCGGTTTAGGGCACGGGTTAGGATTAGGGTTCGTGTTAGGGTTAGGGTAGGTGTTAGGGTTAGGGTACGCGTTAGGGTTAGGGTAGTTATTAAACCTATCCCACTCTCTAGATACCCCTTAGCACGTCAAGGAATATTATTTGGAGGTCCAGCCATGGAGAAGAGTTTAGACACTAGGAGAAGATAAGGAACACACCCATTATCCTGAAATCACATTAGGATTCTCTTTTTAACCTGTTCCTTAATACACTAGTGCTTAGGAAATCTATTGGAGGCAGAAGCAGTCAAGGATAGCTTAGGGTTAGGGTTAGGGTTAGGGTTATTGTTAGGGTAAGGGTTCGGGTACGGGTTCGGGTACGGTATAGGGTATGGTTTAGGGTTAGGGTTAGGGTTAGTTTGAGGGTTAGGGCTCGGTTTAGGGTACGGGTTAGGATTAGGGTACGTGTTAGGGTTAGGGTAGGGGTTAGGGTTAGGGTATGCGTTAGGGTTAGGGTATTTATTAAACCTATCCCACTCTCTAGATACCCCTTAGCACGTCAAGGAATATTATTTGGGGGTCCAGCCATGGAGAAGAGTTTAGACACTAGAGAAGATAAGGAACACACCCATTATCAAGAAATCACATTAGGATTCTCTTTTTAACCTGTTCCTTAAAACACTAGTGCTTAGGAAATCTATTGGAGGCAGAAGCAGTCAAGGGTAGCTTAGGGTTAGGGTTAGGGTTAGGGTACGGCTTAGGGTACGGTTTCGGGTACGGGTTCGGGTACGGTTTTGGGTATGGCGTAGGATATGGGTTAGGGTTAGGGTTAGGGTTAGTTTGAGGGTTAGGGCTCGGTTTAGGGTACGGGTTAGGATTAGGGTACGTGTTAGGGTTGTGGTAGGGGTTAGGGTTAGAGTACGCGTTAGGGTTAGGGTAGTTATTAAACCTATCCCACTCTCTAGATACCCCTTAGCACGTCAAGGAATATTATTTGGGTGTCCAGCCATGGAGAAGAGTATAGACACTAGGAGAAGATAAGGAACACACCCATTATCAAGAAATCACATTAGGATTCTCTTTTTAACCTGTTCTTTAAAACACTAGTGCTTAGGAAATCTATTAGAGGCAGAAGCAGTCAAGGGTAGCTTAGGGTTAGGGTTAGGGTTAGGGTTAGGGTTAGTGTTAGGGTACGGCTTAGGGTACGGGTTCGGGTACGGGTTCGTGTACGGCGTAGGGTATGGGTTAGGGTTAGGGTTAGGGTTAGTTTGAAGGTTAGGGCTCGGTTTAGGTTTCGGGTTAGGATTAGGGTACGTGTAAGGGTTAGGGTAGGGGTTAGGGTTAGGGTACGCGTTAGGATTAGGGTAGTTATTAAACCTATCCCACTCTCTAGATACCCCTTAGCACGTCAAGGAATATTATTTGGGTGTCCAGCCATGGAGAAGAGTTTAGACAGTAGGAGAAGATAAGGAACACACCCATTATCAAGAAATCACATTAGGATTCTCTTTTTAACCTGTTCCTTAAAACACTAGTGCTTAGGAAATCTATTGGAGGCAGAAGCAGTCAAGGGTAACTTAGGGTTAGGGTTAGGGTTAGGGTTAGGTTTAGGGTACGGCTTAGGGTACGGGTTCGGGTACGGGTTCGTGTACGGCGTAGGGTATGGGTTAGGGTTAGGGTTAGGGTTAGTTTGAGGTTTAGGGCTTGGTTTAGGGTACGGGTTAGGATTAGGGTACGTGTTCGGGTTAGGGTAGGGGTTAGGGTTAGGGTACGTGTTAGGGTTAGGGTACGCGTTAGGGTTAGGGTAGTTATTAAACCTATCCCACTCCCTAGATACCCCTTAGCACGTCAAGGAATATTATTTGGGTGTCCAGCCATGGAGAAGAATTTAGACACTAGGAGAAGATAAAGAACACACCCATTATCAAGAAATCACATTAGGATTCTCTTTTTTACCTGTTCCTTAAAACACTAGTGCTTAGGAAATCTATTGGAGGCAGAAGCAGTCAAGGGTAGCTTAGGGTTAGGGTTAGGGTTAGGGTTAGGTTTAGGGTACGGCTTAGGGTACGGGTTCGGGTACGGGTTCGTGTACGGCGTAGGGTATGGGTTAGGGTTAGGGTTAGGTTTAGTTTGAAGGTTAGGGCTCGGTTTAGGGCACGGGTTAATATTAGGGTTCGTGTTAGGGTTAGGGTAGGGGTTAGGGTTAGGGTACGCGTTAAGGTTAGGGTAGTTATTAAACCTATCCCACTCTCTAGATACCCCTTAGCACGTCAAGGAATATTATTTGGGGGTCCAGCCATGGAGAAGAGTTTAGACACTAGGAGAAGATAAGGAACACACCCATTATCCTGAAATCACATTAGGATTCTCTTTTTAACCTGTTCCTTAAAACACTAGTTCTTAGGAAATCTATTGGAGGCAGAAGCAGTCAAGGGTAGCTTAGGGTTAGGGTTAGGGTTAGGGTTAGGGTTAGGGTACGGCTTAGGGTACGGGTTCGGGTACGGGTTCGCGTACGGCGTAGGGTATGGGTTAGGGTTAGGGTTAGGGTTAGTTTGAAGCTTAGGGCTCGGTTTAGGGCACGGGTTAGGATTGGGGTTCGTGTTAGGGTTAGGGTAGGGGTTAGGGTTAGGGTACGCGTTAAGCTTAGGGTAGTTATTAAACCTATCCCACTCTCTAGATACCCCTTAGCACGTCAAGGAATATTATTTGGAGGTGCAGCCATGGAGAAGAGTTTAGACACTAGGAGAAGATAAGGAACACACCCATTATCCTGAAATCACATTAGGATTCTCTTTTTAACCTGTTCCTTAATACACTAGTGCTTAGGAAATCTATTGGAGGCAGAAGCAGTCAAGGGTAGCTTAGGGTTAGGGTTAGGGTTAGGGTTAGGGTTAGGGTACGGCTTAGGGTACGGGTTCGGGTACGGGTTCGGGTACGGCGTAGGGTATGGGTTAGGGTTAGGGTTAGCGTTAATTTGAGGGTTAGAGCTCGGTTTAGGTTACGGGTTAGGATTAGTGTACGTGTTAGGGTTAAGTTAGAGGTTAGGGTTAGGGTACGCGTTAGGGTAAGGGTAGTTATTAAACCTATCCCACTCTCTAGATACCCCTTAGCACGTCAAGGAATATTATTTGGGGGTCCAGCCATGGAGAAGAGTTTAGACACTAGGAGAAGATAAGGAACACACCCATTATCAAGAAATCACATTAGGATTCTCTTTTTAACCTGTTCCTTAAAACACTAGTGCTTAGGCAATCTATTGGAGGCAGAAGCAGTCAAGGGTAGCTTAGAGTTATGGATAGGGTTAGGGTTATTGTTAGGGTAAGGCTTAGGGTACGGGTTCGGGTACGGTTTCGGGTACGGTATAGGGTATGGGTTAGGGTTAGGGTTAGGGTTAGTTTGAGGGTTAGGGCTCGGTTTAGGGTACGGGTTAGGATTAGGGTACGTGTTAGGTATAGGGTAGGGGTTAGGGTTAGGGTATGCGTTAGGGTTAGGGTATTTATTAAACCTATCCCACTATCTAGATACCCCTTAGCACGTCAAGGAATATTATTTGGGGGTCCAGCCATGGAGAAGAGTTTAGACACTAGGAGAAGATAAGGAACACACCCGTCATCAAGAAATCACATTAGGATTCTCTTTTTAACCTGTTCCTTAAAACACTAGTGCTTAGGAAATCTATTGGAGGCAGAAGCAGTCAAGGGTAGCTTAGGGTTAGGGTTAGGGTTAGGGTTAGGGTTAGCTTTAGGGTACGACTTAGTGTACGGGTTCGGGTACGGGTTCGGGTATGGCGTATGGTATGGGTTAGGGTTAGGTTTAGGGTTAGTTTGAGGGTTAGGGCTTGGTTTAGGGTACGGGTTAGGATTAGGGTACGTGTTCGGGTTAGGGTAGGGGTTAGGGTTAGGGTACGTGTTAGGGTTAGGGTACGCGTTAGGGTTAGGGTAGTTATTAAACCTATCCCACTCTCTAGATAACCCTTAGCACGTCAAGGAATATTATTAGGGTGTCCAGCCATGGAGAAGAGTTTAGACACTAGGAGAAGATAAAGAACACACCCATTATCAAGAAATCACATTAGGATTCTCTTTTTTACCTGTTCCTTAAAACACTAGTGCTTAGGAAATCTATTGGAGGCAGAAGCAGTCAAGGGTAGCTTAGGGTTAGGGTTAGGGTTAGGGTTAGGTTTAGGGTACGGCTTAGGGTACGGGTTCGGGTACGGGTTCGTGTACGGCGTAGGGTATGGGTTAGGGTTAGGTTTAGGGTTAGTTTGAAGGTTAGGGCTCAGTTTAGGGCACGGATTAATATTAGGGTTCGAGTTAGGGTTAGGGTAGGGGTTAGGGTTAGGGTACGCGTTAAGGTTAGGGTAGTTATTAAACCTATCCCACTCTCTAGATACCCCTTAGCACGTCAAGGAATATTATTTGGGGGTCCAGCCATGGAGAAGAGTTTAGACACTAGGAGAAGATAAGGAACACACCCATTATCCTGAAATCACATTAGGATTCTCTTTTTAACCTGTTCCTTAAAACACTAGTGCTTAGGAAATCTATTGGAGGCAGAAGCAGTCAAGGGTAGCTTAGGGTTAGGGTTAGGGTTAGGGTTAGGGTACGGCTTAGGGTACGGGTTCGGGTACGGGTTCGCGTACGGCGTAGGGTATGGGTTAGGGTTAGGGTTAGGGTTAGTTTGAAGGTTAGGGCTCGGTTTAGGGCACGGGTTAGGATTAGGGTTCGTGTTAGGGTTAGGGTAGGGGTTAGGGTTAGGGTACGCGTTAAGCTTAGGGTAGTTATTAAACCTATCCCACTCTCTAGATACCCCTTAGCACGTCAAGGAATATTATTTGGGGGTCCAGCCATGGAGAAGAGTTTAGACACTAGGAGAAGATAAGGAACACACCCATTATCAAGAAATCACATTAGGATTCTCTTTTTAACCTGTTCCTTAAAACACTAGTGCTTAGGAAATCTATTTGAGGCAGAAGCAGTCAAGGGTAGCTTAGGGTTAGGGTTAGGGTTAGGGTTAGTGTTAGGGTATGGGTTTGGGTACGGTTTCTGGTACGGCGTAGGGTATGGGTTAGGGTTAGGGTTAGGGTTAGTTTGAGGGTTAGGGCTCGGTTTAGGTTACGGGTTAGGATTAGGGTACGTGTTAGGGTTAGGGTAGGGGTGAGGGTTAGGGTACGCGTT
Organism: Eschrichtius robustus; assembly: GCF_028021215.1. NCBI lineage: Eukaryota > Metazoa > Chordata > Mammalia > Artiodactyla > Eschrichtiidae > Eschrichtius > Eschrichtius robustus. The sequence goes on from NW_027175261.1 coordinate 5,593,612, forward strand.
AGGGTTAGGGTAGTTATTAAACCTATCCCACTCTCTAGATACCCCTTAGCACGTCAAGGAATATTATTTGGGTGTCCAGCCATGGAGAAGAATTTAGACACTAGGAGAAGATAAGGAACACACCCATTATCAAGAAATCACATTAGGATTCTCTTTTTAACCTGTTCCTTAAAACACTAGTGCTTAGGAAATCTATTGGAGGCAGAAGCAGTCAAGGGTAGCTTAGGGTTAGGGTTAGGGTTATTGTTAGGGTAAGGCTTAGGGTACGGGTTCGGGTACGGCATAGGGTATGGGTTAGGGTTAGGGTTAGGGTTAGTTTGAGGGTTAGGGCTCGGTTTAGGGTACGTGTTAGGATTAGGGTACGTGTTAGGGTTAGGGTACGCGTTAGGGTTAGGGTAGTTATTAAAACTATCCCACTCTCTAGATACCCCTTAGCACGTCAAGGAATATTATTTGGGGGTCCAGCCATGGAGAAGAGTTTAGACACTAGGAGAAGATAAGGAACACACCCATTATCCTGAAATCACAATAGGATTCTCTTTTTAACCTGTTCCTTAAAACACTAGTGCTTAGGAAATCTATTGGAGGCAGAAGCAGTCAAGGGTAGCTTAGGGTTAGGGTTAGGGTTAGGGTTAGGGTTAGGGTACGGCTTAGGGTACGGGTTCGGGTACGGGTTCGTGTACGGCGTAGGGTATGGGTTATGGTTAGTGTTAGGGTTAGTTTGAGGGTTAGGGCTCGGTTTAGGTTACGGGTTAGGATTAGGGTACGTGTTAGGGTTAGGTTAGGGGTTAGGGTTAGGGCACGCGTTAGGGTTAGGGTAGTTATTAAACCTATTCCACTCTCTAGATACCCCTTAGCACGTCAAGGAATATTATTTGGGTGTCCAGCCATGGAGAAGAGTTTAGACACTAGGAGAAGATAAGGAAGACACCCATTATCAAGAAATCACATTAGGATTCTCTTTTTAACCTTTTCCTTAAAACACTAGTGCTTAGGAAATCTATTGGAGGCAGAAGCAGTCAAGGGTAGCTTAGGGTTAGGGTTAGGGTTAGGGTTAGGGTACGGCTTAGGGTACGGGTTCGGGTACGGGTTCGCGTACGGCGTAGGGTATGGGTTAGGGTTAGGGTTAGGGTTATTTTGAAGCTTAGGGCTCGGTTTAGGGCACGGGTTAGGATTGGGGTTCGTGTTAGGGTTAGGGTAGGGGTTAGGGTTAGGGTACGCGTTAAGCTTAGGGTAGTTATTAAACCTATCCCACTCTCTAGATACCCCTTAGCACGTCAAGAAATATTATTTGGAGGTGCAGCCATGGAGAAGAGTTTAGACACTAGGAGAAGATAAGGAACACACCCATTATCCTGAAATCACATTAGGATTCTCTTTTTAACCTGTTCCTTAATACACTAGTGCTTAGGAAATCTATTGGAGGCAGAAGCAGTCAAGGGTAGCTTAGGGTTAGGGTTAGGGTTAGGGTTAGGGTTAGGGTACGGCTTAGGGTACGGGTTCGGGTACGGGTTCGGGTACGGCGTAGGGTATGGGTTAGGGTTAGGGTTAGGGTTAATTTGAGGGTTAGGGCTCGGTTTAGGTTACGGGTTAGGATTAGTGTACGTGTTAGGGTTAAGGTAGAGGTTAGGGTTAGGGTACGCGTTAGGGTAAGGGTAGTTATTAAACCTATCCCACTCTCTAGATACCCCTTAGCACGTCAAGGAATATTATTTGGGGGTCCAGCCATGGAGAAGAGTTTAGACACTAGGAGAAGATAAGCAACACACCCATTATCAAGAAATCACATTAGGATTCTCTTTTTAACCTGTTCCTTAAAACACCAGTGCTTAGGAAATCTATTGGAGGCAGAAGCAGTCAAGGGTAGCCTAGAGTTATGGATAGGGTTAGGGTTATTGTTAGGGTAAGTCTTAGGGTACGGGTTCGGGTACGGTTTCGGGTACGGTATAGGGTATGGGTTAGGGTTAGGGTTAGGGTTAGTTTGAGGGTTAGGGCTCGGTTTAGGGTACGGGTTAGGATTAGGGTACGTGTTAGGTATAGGGTAGGGGTTAGGGTTAGGGTATGCGTTAGGGTTAGGGTATTTATTAAACCTATCCCACTCTCTAGATACCCCTTAGCACGTCAAGGAATATTATTTGGGGGTCCAGCCATGGAGAAGAGTTTAGACACTAGGAGAAGATAAGGAACACACCCGTCATCAAGAAATCACATTAGGATTCTCTTTTTAACCTGTTCCTTAAAACACTAGTGCTTAGGAAATCTATTGGAGGCAGAAGCAGTCAAGGGTAGCTTAGGGTTAGGGTTAGGGTTAGGGTTAGGGTTAGCTTTAGGGTACGACTTAGTGTACGGGTTCGGGTACGGGTTCGGGTATGGCGTATGGTATGGGTTAGGGTTAGGTTTAGGGTTAGTTTGAGGGTTAGGGCTTGGTTTAGGGTACGGGTTAGGATTAGGGTACGTGTTCGGGTTAGGGTAGGGGTTAGGGTTAGGGTACGTGTTAGGGTTAGGGTACGCGTTAGGGTTAAGGTAGTTATTAAACCTATCCCACTCTCTAGATAACCCTTAGCACGTCAAGGAATATTATTAGGGTGTCCAGCCATGGAGAAGAGTTTAGACACTAGGAGAAGATAAAGAACACACCCATTATCAAGAAATCACATTAGGATTCTCTTTTTTACCTGTTCCTTAAAACACTAGTGCTTAGGAAATCTATTGGAGGCAGAAGCAGTCAAGGGTAGCTTAGGGTTAGGGTTAGGGTTAGGGTTAGGTTTAGGGTACGGCTTAGGGTACGGGTTCGGGTACGGGTTCGTGTACGGCGTAGGGTATGGGTTAGGGTTAGGGTTAGGGTTAGTTTGAAGGTTAGGGCTCGGTTTAGGGCACGGGTTAATATTAGGGTTCGTGTTAGGGTTAGGGTAGGGGTTAGGGTTAGGGTACGCGTTAAGGTTAGGGTAGTTATTAAACGTATCCCACTCTCTAGATACCCCTTAGCACGTCAAGGAATATTATTTGGGGGTCCAGCCATGGAGAAGAGTTTAGACACTAGGAGAAGATAAGGAACACACCCATTATCCTGAAATCACATTAGGATTCTCTTTTTAACCTGTTCCTTAAAACACTAGTGCTTAGGAAATCTATTGGAGGCAGAAGCAGTCAAGGGTAGCTTAGGGTTAGGGTTAGGGTTAGGGTTAGGGTTAGGGTACGGCTTAGGGTACGGGTTCGGGTACGGGTTCGCGTACGGCGTAGGGTATGGGTTAGGGTTAGGTTTAGGGTTAGTTTGAAGGTTAGGGCTCAGTTTAGGGCACGGATTAATATTAGGGTTCGTGTAAGGGTTAGGGTAGGGGTTAGGGTTAGGGTACGCGTTAAGGTTAGGGTAGTTATTAAACCTATCCCACTCTCTAGATACCCCTTAGCACGTCAAGGAATATTATTTGGGGGTCCAGCCATGGAGAAGAGTTTAGACACTAGGAGAAGATAAGGAACACACCCATTATCCTGAAATCACATTAGGATTCTCTTTTTAACCTGTTCCTTAAAACACTAGTGCTTAGGAAATCTATTGGAGGCAGAAGCAGTCAAGGGTAGCTTAGGGTTAGGGTTAGGGTTAGGGTTAGGGTACGGCTTAGGGTACGGGTTCGGGTACGGGTTCGCGTACGGCGTAGGGTATGGGTTAGGGTTAGGGTTAGGGTTAGTTTGAAGGTTAGGGCTCGGTTTAGGGCACGGGTTAGGATTAGGGTTCGTGTTAGGGTTAGGGTAGGGGTTAGGGTTAGGGTACGCGTTAAGCTTAGGGTAGTTATTAAACCTATCCCACTCTCTAGATACCCCTTAGCACGTCAAGGAATATTATTTGGGGGTCCAGCCATGGAGAAGAGTTTAGACACTAGGAGAAGATAAGGAACACACCCATTATCAAGAAATCACATTAGGATTCTCTTTTTAACCTGTTCCTTAAAACACTAGTGCTTAGGAAATCTATTTGAGGCAGAAGCAGTCAAGGGTAGCTTAGGGTTAGGGTTAGGGTTAGGGTTAGTGTTAGGGTATGGGTTTGGGTACGGTTTCGGGTACGGCGTAGGGTATGGGTTAGGGTTAGGGTTAGGGTTAGTTTGAGGGTTAGGGCTCGGTTTAGGTTACGGGTTAGGATTAGGGTACGTGTTAGGGTTAGGGTAGGGGTGAGGGTTAGGGTACGCGTTAGGGTTAGGGTAGTTATTAAACCTATCCCACTCTCTAGATACCCCTTAGCACGTCAAGGAATATTATTTGGGTGTCCAGCCATGGAGAAGAATTTAGACACTAGGAAAAGATAAGGAACACACCCATTATCAAGAAATCACATTAGGATTCTCTTTTTAACCTGTTCCTTAAAACACTAGTGCTTAGGAAATCTATTGGAGGCAGAAGCAGTCAAGGGTAGCTTAGGGTTAGGGTTAGGGTTATTGTTAGGGTAAGGCTTAGGGTACGGGTTCGGGTACGGCATAGGGTATGGGTTAGGGATAGGGTTAGGGTTACTTTGAGGGTTAGGGCTCGGTTTAGGGTACGTGTTAGGATTAGGGTACGTGTTAGGGTTAGGGTACGCGTTAGGGTTAGGGTAGTTATTAAAACTATCCCACTCTCTAGATACCCCTTAGCACGTCAAGGAATATTATTTGGGGGTCCAGCCATGGAGAAGAGTTTAGACACTAGGAGAAGATAAGGAACACACCCATTATCCTGAAATCACAATAGGATTCTCTTTTTAACCTGTTCCTTAAAACACTAGTGCTTAGGAAATCTATTGGAGGCAGAAGCAGTCAAGGGTAGCTTAGGGTTAGGGTTAGGGTTAGGGTTAGGGTTAGGGTACGGCTTAGGGTACGGGTTCGGGTACGGGTTCGTGTACGGCGTAGGGTATGGGTTATGGTTAGTGTTAGGGTTAGTTTGAGGGTTAGGGCTCGGTTTAGGTTACGGGTTAGGATTAGGGTACGTGTTAGGGTTAGGTTAGGGGTTAGGGTTAGGGCACGCGTTAGGGTTAGGGTAGTTATTAAACCTATTCCACTCTCTAGATACCCCTTAGCACGTCAAGGAATATTATTTGGGTGTCCAGCCATGGAGAAGAGTTTAGACACTAGGAGAAGATAAGGAAGACACCCATTATCAAGAAATCACATTAGGATTCTCTTTTTAACCTTTTCCTTAAAACACTAGTGCTTAGGAAATCTATTGGAGGCAGAAGCAGTCAAGGGTAGCTTAGGGTTAGGGTTAGGGTTAGGGTTAGGGTACGGCTTAGGGTACGGGTTCGGGTACGGGTTCGCGTACGGCGTAGGGTATGGGTTAGGGTTAGGGTTAGGGTTATTTTGAAGCTTAGGGCTCGGTTTAGGGCACGGGTTAGGATTGGGGTTCGTGTTAGGGTTAGGGTAGGGGTTAGGGTTAGGGTACGCGTTAAGCTTAGGGTAGTTATTAAACCTATCCCACTCTCTAGATACCCCTTAGCACGTCAAGAAATATTATTTGGAGGTGCAGCCATGGAGAAGAGTTTAGACACTAGGAGAAGATAAGGAACACACCCATTATCCTGAAATCACATTAGGATTCTCTTTTTAACCTGTTCCTTAATACACTAGTGCTTAGGAAATCTATTGGAGGCAGAAGCAGTCAAGGGTAGCTTAGGGTTAGGGTTAGGGTTAGGGTTAGGGTTAGGGTACGGCTTAGGGTACGGGTTCGGGTACGGGTTCGGGTACGGCGTAGGGTATGGGTTAGGGTTAGGGTTAGGGTTAATTTGAGGGTTAGGGCTCGGTTTAGGTTACGGGTTAGGATTAGTGTACGTGTTAGGGTTAAGGTAGAGGTTAGGGTTAGGGTACGCGTTAGGGTAAGGGTAGTTATTAAACCTATCCCACTCTCTAGATACCCCTTAGCACGTCAAGGAATATTATTTGGGGGTCCAGCCATGGAGAAGAGTTTAGACACTAGGAGAAGATAAGGAACACACCCATTATCAAGAAATCACATTAGGATTCTCTTTTTAACCTGTTCCTTAAAACACCAGTGCTTAGGAAATCTATTGGAGGCAGAAGCAGTCAAGGGTAGCCTAGAGTTATGGATAGGGTTAGGGTTATTGTTAGGGTAAGGCTTAGGGTACGGGTTCGGGTACGGTTTCGGGTACGGTATAGGGTATGGGTTAGGGTTAGGGTTAGGGTTAGTTTGAGGGTTAGGGCTCGGTTTAGGGTACGGGTTAGGATTAGGGTACGTGTTAGGTATAGGGTAGGTGTTAGGGTTAGGGTATGCGTTAGGGTTAGGGTATTTATTAAACCTATCCCACTCTCTAGATACCCCTTAGCACGTCAAGGAATATTATTTGGGGGTCCAGCCATGGAGAAGAGTTTAGACACTAGGAGAAGATAAGGAACACACCCGTCATCAAGAAATCACATTAGGATTCTCTTTTTAACCTGTTCCTTAAAACACTAGTGCTTAGGAAATCTATTGGAGGCAGAAGCAGTCAAGGGTAGCTTAGGGTTAGGGTTAGGGTTAGGGTTAGGGTTAGCTTTAGGGTACGACTTAGTGTACGGGTTCGGGTACGGGTTCGGGTACGGCGTATGGTATGGGTTAGGGTTAGGTTTAGGGTTAGTTTGAGGGTTAGGGCTTGGTTTAGGGTACGGGTTAGGATTAGGGTACGTGTTCGGGTTAGGGTAGGGGTTAGGGTTAGGGTACGTGTTAGGGTTAGGGTACGCGTTAGGGTTAGGGTAGTTATTAAACCTATCCCACTCTCTAGATAACCCTTAGCACGTCAAGGAATATTATTAGGGTGTCCAGCCATGGAGAAGAGTTTAGACACTAGGAGAAGATAAAGAACACACCCATTATCAAGAAATCACATTAGGATTCTCTTTTTTACCTGTTCCTTAAAACACTAGTGCTTAGGAAATCTATTGGAGGCAGAAGCAGTGAAGGGTAGCTTAGGGTTAGGGTTAGGGTTAGGGTTAGGTTTAGGGTACGGCTTAGGGTACGGGTTCGGGTACGGGTTCGTGTACGGCGTAGGGTATGGGTTAGGGTTAGGGTTAGGGTTAGTTTGAAGGTTAGGGCTCGGTTTAGGGCACGGGTTAATATTAGGGTTCGTGTTAGGGTTAGGGTAGGGGTTAGGGTTAGGGTACACGTTAAGTTTAGGGTAGTTATTAAACGTATCCCACTCTCTAGATACCCCTTAGCACGTCAAGGAATATTATTTGGGGGTCCAGCCATGGAGAAGAGTTTAGACACTAGGAGAAGATAAGGAACACACCCATTATCCTGAAATCACATTAGGATTCTCTTTTTAACCTGTTCCTTAAAACACTAGTGCTTAGGAAATCTATTGGAGGCAGAAGCAGTCAAGGGTAGCTTAGGGTTAGGGTTAGGGTTAGGGTTAGGTTTAGGGTACGGCTTAGGGTACGGGTTCGGGTACGGGTTCGCGTACGGCGTAGGGTATGGGTTAGGGTTAGGTTTAGGGTTAGTTTGAAGGTTAGGGCTCAGTTTAGGGCACGGATTAATATTAGGGTTCGTGTTAGGGTTAGGGTAGGGGTTAGGGTTAGGGTACGCGTTAAGGTTAGGGTAGTTATTAAACCTATCCCACTCTCTAGATACCCCTTAGCACGTCAAGGAATATTATTTGGGGGTCCAGCCATGGAGAAGAGTTTAGACACTAGGAGAAGATAAGGAACACACCCATTATCCTGAAATCACATTAGGATTCTCTTTTTAACCTGTTCCTTAAAACACTAGTGCTTAGGAAATCTATTGGAGGCAGAAGCAGTCAAGGGTAGCTTAGGGTTAGGGTTAGGGTTAGGGTTAGGGTACGGCTTAGGGTACGGGTTCGGGTACGGGTTCGCGTACGGCGTAGGGTATGGGTTAGGGTTAGGGTTAGGGTTAGTTTGAAGGTTAGGGCTCGGTTTAGGGCACGGGTTAGGATTAGGGTTCGTGTTAGGGTTAGGGTAGGGGTTAGGGTTAGGGTACGCGTTAAGCTTAGGGTAGTTATTAAACCTATCCCACTCTCTAGATACCCCTTAGCACGTCAAGGAATATTATTTGGGGGTCCAGCCATGGAGAAGAGTTTAGACACTAGGAGAAGATAAGGAACACACCCATTATCAAGAAATCACATTAGGATTCTCTTTTTAACCTGTTCCTTAAAACACTAGTGCTTAGGAAATCTATTTGAGGCAGAAGCAGTCAAGGGTAGCTTAGGGTTAGGGTTAGGGTTAGGGTTAGTGTTAGGGTATGGGTTTGGGTACGGTTTCGGGTACGGCGTAGGGTATGGGTTAGGGTTAGGGTTAGGGTTAGTTTGAGGGTTAGGGCTCGGTTTAGGTTACGGGTTAGGATTAGGGTACGTGTTAGGGTTAGGGTAGGGGTGAAGGTTAGGGTACGTGTTAGGGTTAGGGTAGTTATTAAACCTATCCCACTCTCTAGATACCCCTTAGCACGTCAAGGAATATTATTTGGGTGTCCAGCCATGGAGAAGAATTTAGACACTAGGAGAAGATAAGGAACACACCCATTATCAAGAAATCACATTAGGATTCTCTTTTTAACCTGTTCCTTAAAACACTAGTGCTTAGGAAATCTATTGGAGGCAGAAGCAGTCAAGGGTAGCTTAGGGTTAGGGTTAGGGTTATTGTTAGGGTAAGGCTTAGGGTACGGGTTCGGGTACGGCATAGGGTATGGGTTAGGGTTAGGGTTAGGGTTAGTTTGAGGGATAGGGCTCGGTTTAGGGTACGTGTTAGGATTAGGGTACGTGTTAGGGTTAGGGTACGCGTTAGGGTTAGGGTAGTTATTAAAACTATCCCACTCTCTAGATACCCCTTAGCACGTCAAGGAATATTATTTGGGGGTCCAGCCATGGAGAAGAGTTTAGACACTAGGAGAAGATAAGGAACACACCCATTATCCTGAAATCACAATAGGATTCTCTTTTTAACCTGTTCCTTAAAACACTAGTGCTTAGGAAATCTACTGGAGGCAGAAGCAGTCAAGGGTAGCTTAGGGTTAGGGTTAGGGTTAGGGTTAGGGTTAGGGTACGGCTTAGGGTACGGGTTCGGGTACGGGTTCGTGTACGGCGTAGGGTATGGGTTATGGTTAGTGTTAGGGTTAGTTTGAGGGTTAGGGCTCGGTTTAGGTTACGGGTTAGGATTACGGTACGTGTTAGGGTTAGGTTAGGGGTTAGGGTTAAGGCACGCGTTAGGGTTAGGGTAGTTATTAAACCTATTCCACTCTCTAGATACCCCTTAGCACGTCAAGGAATATTATTTGGGTGTCCAGCCATGGAGAAGAGTTTAGACACTAGGAGAAGATAAGGAAGACACCCATTATCAAGAAATCACATTAGGATTCTCTTTTTAACCTTTTCCTTAAAACACTAGTGCTTAGGAAATCTATTGGAGGCAGAAGCAGTCAAGGGTAGCTTAGGGTTAGGGTTAGGGTTAGGGTTAGGGTTAGGGTACGGCTTAGGGTACGGGTTCGGGTACGGGTTCGTGTACGGCGTAGGGTATGGGTTAGGGTTAGGGTTAGGGTTAGTTTGAAGGTTAGGGCTCGGTTTAGGGTACGGGTTAGGATTAGGGTTCGTGTTAGGGTTAGCGTAGGGGTTAGGGTTCGGGTACGCGTTAGGGTTAGGGTAGTTATTAAACCTATCCCACTCTCTAGATACCCCTTAGCACGTCAAGGAATATTATTTGGGTGTCCAGCCATGGAGAAGAGTTTAGACACTAGGAGAAGATAAGGAACACACCCATTATCCTGAAATCACATTAGGATTCTCTTTTTAACCTGTTCCTTAGTACACTAGTGCTTAGGAAATCTATTGGAGGCAGAAGCAGTCAAGGGTAACTTAGGGTTAGGGTTAGGGTTAGGGTTAGAGTTAGGGTACGGCTTATGGTAAGGGTTCGGGTACGGGTTCGGGTACGGCGTAGGGTATGGGTTAGGGTTAGGGTTAGGGTTAGTTTGAGGGTTAGGGCTCGGTTTAGGTTACGGGTTAGGATTAGTGTACGTGTTAGTGTTAAGGTAGAGGTTAGGGTTAGGGTACGCGTTAGGGTTAGGGTAGTTATTAAACCTATCCCACTCTCTAGATACCCCTTAGCACGTCAAGGAATATTATTTGGGGGTCCAGCCATGGAGAAGAGTTTAGACACTAGGAGAAGATAAGGAACACACCCATTATCAAGAAATCACATTAGGATTCTCTTTTTAACCTGTTCCTTAAAACACTAGTGCTTAGGAAATCTATTTGAGGCAGAAGCAGTCAAGGGTAGCTTAGGGTTAGGGTTAGGGTTAGGGTTAGTGTTAGGGTATGGGTTTGGGTACGGTTTCGGGTACGGCGTAGGGTATGGGTTAGGGTTAGGGTTAGGGTTAGTTTGAGGGTTAGGGCTCGGTTTAGGTTACGGGTTAGGATTAGGGTACGTGTTAGGGTTAGGGTAGGGGTGAAGGTTAGGGTACGTGTTAGGGTTAGGGTAGTTATTAAACCTATCCCACTCTCTAGATACCCCTTAGCACGTCAAGGAATATTATTTGGGTGTCCAGCCATGGAGAAGAATTTAGACACTAGGAGAAGATAAGGAACACACCCAATATCAAGAAATCACATTAGGATTCTCTTTTTAACCTGTTCCTTAAAACACTAGTGCTTAGGAAATCTATTGGAGGCAGAAGCAGTCAAGGGTAGCTTAGGGTTAGGGTTAGGGTTATTGTTAGGGTAAGGCTTAGGGTACGGGTTCGGGTACGGCATAGGGTATGGGTTAGGGTTAGGGTTAGGGTTAGTTTGAGGGATAGGGCTCGGTTTAGGGTACGTGTTAGGATTAGGGTACGTGTTAGGGTTAGGGTACGCGTTAGGGTTAGGGTAGTTATTAAAACTATCCCACTCTCTAGATACCCCTTAGCACGTCAAGGAATATTATTTGGGGGTCCAGCCATGGAGAAGAGTTTAGACACTAGGAGAAGATAAGGAACACACCCATTATCCTGAAATCACAATAGGATTCTCTTTTTAACCTGTTCCTTAAAACACTAGTGCTTAGGAAATCTATTGGAGGCAGAAGCAGTCAAGGGTAGCTTAGGGTTAGGGTTAGGGTTAGGGTTAGGGTTAGGGTACGGCTTAGGGTACGGGTTCGGGTACGGGTTCGTGTACGGCGTAGGGTATGGGTTATGGTTAGTGTTAGGGTTAGTTTGAGGGTTAGGGCTCGGTTTAGGTTACGGGTTAGGATTAGGGTACGTGTTAGGGTTAGGTTAGGGTTTAGGGTTAGGGCACGCGTTAGGGTTAGGGTAGTTATTAAACCTATTCCACTCTCTAGATACCCCTTAGCACGTCAAGGAATATTATTTGGGTGTCCAGCCATGGAGAAGAGTTTAGACACTAGGAGAAGATAAGGAAGACACCCATTATCAAGAAATCACATTAGGATTCTCTTTTTAACCTTTTCCTTAAAACACTAGTGCTTAGGAAATCTATTGGAGGCAGAAGCAGTCAAGGGTAGCTTAGGGTTAGGGTTAGGGTTAGGGTTAGGGTTAGGGTACGGCTTAGGGTACGGGTTCGGGTACGGGTTCGTGTACGGCGTAGGGTATGGGTTAGGGTTAGGGTTAGGGTTAGTTTGAAGGTTAGGGCTCGGTTTAGGGTACGGGTTAGGATTAGGGTTCGTGTTAGGGTTAGCGTAGGGGTTAGGGTTCGGGTACGCGTTAGGGTTAGGGTAGTTATTAAACCTATCCCACTCTCTAGATACCCCTTAGCACGTCAAGGAATATTATTTGGGTGTCCAGCCATGGAGAAGAGTTTAGACACTAGGAGAAGATAAGGAACACACCCATTATCCTGAAATCACATTAGGATTCTCTTTTTAACCTGTTCCTTAGTACACTAGTGCTTAGGAAATCTATTGGAGGCAGAAGCAGTCAAGGGTAACTTAGGGTTAGGGTTAGGGTTAGGGTTAGAGTTAGGGTACGGCTTAGGGTAAGGGTTCGGGTACGGGTTCGGGTACGGCGTAGGGTATGGGTTAGGGTTAGGGTTAGGGTTAGTTTGAGGGTTAGGGCTCGGTTTAGGTTACGGGTTAGGATTAGTGTACGTGTTAGTGTTAAGGTAGAGGTTAGGGTTAGGGTACGCGTTAGGGTTAGGGTAGTTATTAAACCTATCCCACTCTCTAGATACCCCTTAGCACGTCAAGGAATATTATTTGGGGGTCCAGCCATGGAGAAGAGTTTAGACACTAGGAGAAGATAAGGAACACACCCATTATCAAGAAATCACATTAGGATTCTCTTTTTAACCTGTTCCTTAAAACACTAGTGCTTAGGAAATCTATTTGAGGCAGAAGCAGTCAAGGGTAGCTTAGGGTTAGGGTTAGGGTTAGGGTTAGTGTTAGGGTATGGGTTTGGGTACGGTTTCGGGTACGGCGTAGGGTATGGGTTAGGGTTAGGGTTAGGGTTAGTTTGAGGGTTAGGGCTCGGTTTAGGTTACGGGTTAGGATTAGGGTACGTGTTAGGGTTAGGGTAGGGGTGAAGGTTAGGGTACGTGTTAGGGTTAGGGTAGTTATTAAACCTATCCCACTCTCTAGATACCCCTTAGCACGTCAAGGAATATTATTTGGGTGTCCAGCCATGGAGAAGAATTTAGACACTAGGAGAAGATAAGGAACACACCCAATATCAAGAAATCACATTAGGATTCTCTTTTTAACCTGTTCCTTAAAACACTAGTGCTTAGGAAATCTATTGGAGGCAGAAGCAGTCAAGGGTAGCTTAGGGTTAGGGTTAGGGTTATTGTTAGGGTAAGGCTTAGGGTACGGGTTCGGGTACGGCATAGGGTATGGGTTAGGGTTAGGGTTAGGGTTAGTTTGAGGGATAGGGCTCGGTTTAGGGTACGTGTTAGGATTAGGGTACGTGTTAGGGTTAGGGTACGCGTTAGGGTTAGGGTAGTTATTAAAACTATCCCACTCTCTAGATACCCCTTAGCACGTCAAGGAATATTATTTGGGGGTCCAGCCATGGAGAAGAGTTTAGACACTAGGAGAAGATAAGGAACACACCCATTATCCTGAAATCACAATAGGATTCTCTTTTTAACCTGTTCCTTAAAACACTAGTGCTTAGGAAATCTATTGGAGGCAGAAGCAGTCAAGGGTAGCTTAGGGTTAGGGTTAGGGTTAGGGTTAGGGTTAGGGTACGGCTTAGGGTACGGGTTCGGGTACGGGTTCGTGTACGGCGTAGGGTATGGGTTATGGTTAGTGTTAGGGTTAGTTTGAGGGTTAGGGCTCGGTTTAGGTTACGGGTTAGGATTAGGGTACGTGTTAGGGTTAGGTTAGGGTTTAGGGTTAGGGCACGCGTTAGGGTTAGGGTAGTTATTAAACCTATTCCACTCTCTAGATACCCCTTAGCACGTCAAGGAATATTATTTGGGTGTCCAGCCATGGAGAAGAGTTTAGACACTAGGAGAAGATAAGGAAGACACCCATTATCAAGAAATCACATTAGGATTCTCTTTTTAACCTTTTCCTTAAAACACTAGTGCTTAGGAAATCTATTGGAGGCAGAAGCAGTCAAGGGTAGCTTAGGGTTAGGGTTAGGGTTAGGGTTAGGGTTAGGGTACGGCTTAGGGTACGGGTTCGGGTACGGGTTCGTGTACGGCGTAGGGTATGGGTTAGGGTTAGGGTTAGGGTTAGTTTGAAGGTTAGGGCTCGGTTTAGGGTACGGGTTAGGATTAGGGTTCGTGTTAGGGTTAGCGTAGGGGTTAGGGTTCGGGTACGCGTTAGGGTTAGGGTAGTTATTAAACCTATCCCACTCTCTAGATACCCCTTAGCACGTCAAGGAATATTATTTGGGTGTCCAGCCATGGAGAAGAGTTTAGACACTAGGAGAAGATAAGGAACACACCCATTATCCTGAAATCACATTAGGATTCTCTTTTTAACCTGTTCCTTAGTACACTAGTGCTTAGGAAATCTATTGGAGGCAGAAGCAGTCAAGGGTAACTTAGGGTTAGGGTTAGGGTTAGGGTTAGAGTTAGGGTACGGCTTAGGGTAAGGGTTCGGGTACGGGTTCGGGTACGGCGTAGGGTATGGGTTAGGGTTAGGGTTAGGGTTAGTTTGAGGGTTAGGGCTCGGTTTAGGTTACGGGTTAGGATTAGTGTACGTGTTAGTGTTAAGGTAGAGGTTAGGGTTAGGGTACGCGTTAGGGTTAGGGTAGTTATTAAACCTATCCCACTCTCTAGATACCCCTTAGCACGTCAAGGAATATTATTTGGGGGTCCAGCCATGGAGAAGAGTTTAGACACTAGGAGAAGATAAGGAACACACCCATTATCAAGAAATCACATTAGGATTCTCTTTTTAACCTGTTCCTTAAAACACTAGTGCTTAGGAAATCTATTTGAGGCAGAAGCAGTCAAGGGTAGCTTAGGGTTAGGGTTAGGGTTAGGGTTAGTGTTAGGGTATGGGTTTGGGTACGGTTTCGGGTACGGCGTAGGGTATGGGTTAGGGTTAGGGTTAGGGTTAGTTTGAGGGTTAGGGCTCGGTTTAGGTTACGGGTTAGGATTAGGGTACGTGTTAGGGTTAGGGTAGGGGTGAAGGTTAGGGTACGTGTTAGGGTTAGGGTAGTTATTAAACCTATCCCACTCTCTAGATACCCCTTAGCACGTCAAGGAATATTATTTGGGTGTCCAGCCATGGAGAAGAATTTAGACACTAGGAGAAGATAAGGAACACACCCAATATCAAGAAATCACATTAGGATTCTCTTTTTAACCTGTTCCTTAAAACACTAGTGCTTAGGAAATCTATTGGAGGCAGAAGCAGTCAAGGGTAGCTTAGGGTTAGGGTTAGGGTTATTGTTAGGGTAAGGCTTAGGGTACGGGTTCGGGTACGGCATAGGGTATGGGTTAGGGTTAGGGTTAGGGTTAGTTTGAGGGATAGGGCTCGGTTTAGGGTACGTGTTAGGATTAGGGTACGTGTTAGGGTTAGGGTACGCGTTAGGGTTAGGGTAGTTATTAAAACTATCCCACTCTCTAGATACCCCTTAGCACGTCAAGGAATATTATTTGGGGGTCCAGCCATGGAGAAGAGTTTAGACACTAGGAGAAGATAAGGAACACACCCATTATCCTGAAATCACAATAGGATTCTCTTTTTAACCTGTTCCTTAAAACACTAGTGCTTAGGAAATCTATTGGAGGCAGAAGCAGTCAAGGGTAGCTTAGGGTTAGGGTTAGGGTTAGGGTTAGGGTTAGGGTACGGCTTAGGGTACGGGTTCGGGTACGGGTTCGTGTACGGCGTAGGGTATGGGTTATGGTTAGTGTTAGGGTTAGTTTGAGGGTTAGGGCTCGGTTTAGGTTACGGGTTAGGATTAGGGTACGTGTTAGGGTTAGGTTAGGGTTTAGGGTTAGGGCACGCGTTAGGGTTAGGGTAGTTATTAAACCTATTCCACTCTCTAGATACCCCTTAGCACGTCAAGGAATATTATTTGGGTGTCCAGCCATGGAGAAGAGTTTAGACACTAGGAGAAGATAAGGAAGACACCCATTATCAAGAAATCACATTAGGATTCTCTTTTTAACCTTTTCCTTAAAACACTAGTGCTTAGGAAATCTATTGGAGGCAGAAGCAGTCAAGGGTAGCTTAGGGTTAGGGTTAGGGTTAGGGTTAGGGTTAGGGTACGGCTTAGGGTACGGGTTCGGGTACGGGTTCGTGTACGGCGTAGGGTATGGGTTAGGGTTAGGGTTAGGGTTAGTTTGAAGGTTAGGGCTCGGTTTAGGGTACGGGTTAGGATTAGGGTTCGTGTTAGGGTTAGCGTAGGGGTTAGGGTTCGGGTACGCGTTAGGGTTAGGGTAGTTATTAAACCTATCCCACTCTCTAGATACCCCTTAGCACGTCAAGGAATATTATTTGGGTGTCCAGCCATGGAGAAGAGTTTAGACACTAGGAGAAGATAAGGAACACACCCATTATCCTGAAATCACATTAGGATTCTCTTTTTAACCTGTTCCTTAGTACACTAGTGCTTAGGAAATCTATTGGAGGCAGAAGCAGTCAAGGGTAACTTAGGGTTAGGGTTAGGGTTAGGGTTAGAGTTAGGGTACGGCTTAGGGTAAGGGTTCGGGTACGGGTTCGGGTACGGCGTAGGGTATGGGTTAGGGTTAGGGTTAGGGTTAGTTTGAGGGTTAGGGCTCGGTTTAGGTTACGGGTTAGGATTAGTGTACGTGTTAGTGTTAAGGTAGAGGTTAGGGTTAGGGTACGCGTTAGGGTTAGGGTAGTTATTAAACCTATCCCACTCTCTAGATACCCCTTAGCACGTCAAGGAATATTATTTGGGGGTCCAGCCATGGAGAAGAGTTTAGACACTAGGAGAAAATAACGAACAAACCCATTATCAAGAAATCACATTAGGATTCTCTTTTTAACCTGTTCCTTAAAACACTAGTGCTTAGGAAATCTATTGGAGGCAGAAGCAGTCAAGGGTAGCTTAGGGTTAGGGTTAGGGTTAGGGTACGGCTTAGGGTACGGTTTCTGGTACGGGTTCGGGTACGGGTTTGGGTATGGCGTAGGATATGGGTTAGGGTTAGGGTTAGGGTTAGTTTGAGGGCTTGGGCTCGGTTTAGGGTACGGGTTAGGATTAGGGTACGTGTTAGGGTTAGGGTAGGGGTTAGGGTTAGGGTACGCGTTAGGGTTAGGGTAGTTATTAAAACTATCCCACTCTCTAGATACCCCTTAGCACGTCAAGGAATATTATTTGGGTGTCCAGCCATGGAGAAGAGTATAGACACTAGGAGAAGATAAGGAACACACCCATTATCAAGAAATCACATTAGGATTCTCTTTTTAACCTGTTCCTTAAAACACTAGTGCTTAGGAAATCTATTGGAGGCAGAAGCAGCCAAGCGTAGCTTAGGGTTAGGGTTAGGGTTAGGGTTAGGGTTAGGGTACGGCTTAGGGTACGGGATCGGGTACGGGTTCGTGTACAGCGTAGGGTACGGGTTAGGGTTAGGGTTAGGGTTAGTTTGAAGGTTAGGGCTCGGTTTAGGGCACGGGTTAAGATTAGGGTTCGTGTTAGGGTTAGGGTAGGGGTTAGGGTTAGGGTACGCGTTAGGGTTAGGGTAGTTATTAAACCTATCCCACTCTCTAGATACCCCTTAGCACGTCAAGGAATATTATTTGGGGGTCCAGCCATGGAGAAGAGTTTAGACACTAGGAGAAGATAAGGAACACACCCATTATCAAGAAATCACATTAGGATTCTCTTTTTAACCTGTTCCTTAAAACACTAGTGCTTAGGAAATCTAATGGAGGCAGAAGCAGTCAAGGGTAGCTTAGGGTTAGGGTTAGGGTTAGGGTTATTGTTAGGGTAAGGCTTAGGGTACGGGTTCGGGTACGGGTTCGGGTACGGTATAGGGTATGGGTTAGGGTTAGGGTTAGGGTTAGTTTGAGGGTTAGGGCTCGGTTTAGGGTACGGGGTAGGATATGGGTACGTGTTAGGGTTATGATAGGGGTTAGGGTTAGGGTACGCGTTAGGGTTACGTTAGTTATTAAACCTATCCCACTCACTAGATACCCCTTAGCACGTCAAGGAATATTATTTGGGGGTCCAGCCATGGAGAAGAGTTTAGACACTAGGAGAAGATAAGGAACACACCCATTATCAAGAAATCACATTAGGATTCTCTTTTTAACCTGTTCCTTAAAACACTAGTGCTTAGGAAATCTATTGGAGGCAGAAGCAGTCAAGGGTAGCTTAGGGTTAGGGTTAGGGTTATTGTTAGGGTAAGGCTTAGGGTACGGGTTCGGGTACGGCATAGGTTATGGGTTAGGGTTAGGGTTAGGGTTAGTTTGAGGGTTAGGGCTCGGTTTAGGGTACGTGTTAGGATTAGGGTACGTGTTAGGGTTAGGGTACGCGTTAGGGTTAGGGTAGTTATTAAACCTATCCCACTCTCTAGATACCCCTTAGCACGTCAAGGAATATTATTTGGGGGTCCAGCCATGGAGAAGAGTTTAGACACTAGGAGAAGATAAGGAAGACACCCATTATCCTGAAATCACAATAGGATTCTCTTTTTAACCTGTTCTTTAATACACTAGTGCTTAGGAAATCTATTGGAGGCAGAAGCAGTCAAGGGTAGCTTAGGGTTAGGGTAAGGGTTAGGGTTAGGGTTAGGGTACGGCTTAGGGTACGGGTTCGGGTACGGGTTCGGGTACAGCGTAGGGTATGGGTTATGGTTAGTGTTAGGGTTAGTTTGAGGGTTAGGGCTCGGTTTAGGTTACGGGTTAGGATTAGGGTACGTGTTAGGGTTAGGTTAGGTGTTAGGTTTAGGGCACGCGTTAGGGTTAGGGTAGTTATTAAACCTATTCCACTCTCTAGATACCCCTTAGCACGTCAAGGAATATTATTTGGGTGTCCAGCCATGGAGAAGAGTTTAGACACTAGGAGAAGATAAGGAAGACACCCATTATCAAGAAATCACATTAGGATTCTCTTTTTAACCTGTTCCTTAAAACACTAGTGCTTAGGAAATCTATTGGAGGCAGAAGCAGTCAAGGGTAGCGTAGGGTTAGGGTTAGGGTTAGGGTTAGGGTACGGCTTAGGGTACGGGTTCGGGTACGGGTTCGTGTACGGCGTAGGGTATGGGTTAGGGTTAGGGTTAGGGTTAGTTTGAAGGTTAGGGCTCGGTTTAGGGTACGGGTTAGGATTAGGGTTCGTGTTAGGGTTAGGGTAGGGGTTAGGGTTCGGGTACGCGTTAGGGTTAGGGTAGTTATTAAACCTATCCCACTCTCTAGATACCCCTTAGCACGTCAAGGAATATTATTTGGGGGTCCAGCCATGGAGAAGAGTTTAGACACTAGGAGAAAATAACGAACAAACCCATTATCAAGAAATCACATTAGGATTCTCTTTTTAACCTGTTCCTTAAAACACTAGTGCTTAGGAAATCTATTGGAGGCAGAAGCAGTCAAGGGTAGCTTAGGGTTAGGGTTAGGGTTAGGGTACGGCTTAGGGTACGGTTTCTGGTACGGGTTCGGGTACGGGTTTGGGTATGGCGTAGGATATGGGTTAGGGTTAGGGTTAGGGTTAGTTTGAGGGCTAGGGCTCGGTTTAGGGTACGGGTTAGGATTAGGGTACGTGTTAGGGTTAGGGTAGGGGTTAGGGTTAGGGTACGCGTTAGGGTTAGGGTAGTTATTAAAACTATCCCACTCTCTAGATACCCCTTAGCACGTCAAGGAATATTATTTGGGTGTCCAGCCATGGAGAAGAGTTTAGACACTAGGAGAAGATAAGGAACACACCCATTATCAAGAAATCACATTAGGATTCTCTTTTTAAACTGTTCCTTAAAACACTAGTGCTTAGGAAATCTATTGGAGGCAGAAGCAGTCAAGGGTAGCTTAGGGTTAGGGTTAGGGTTAGGGTTAGGGTTAGGGTTAGGGTACGGCTTAGGGTACGGGTTCGGGTACGGGTTCGTGTACGGCGTAGGGTACGGGTTAGGGTTAGGCTTAGGGTTAGTTTGAAGGTTAGGGCTCGGTTTAGGGCACGGGTTAGGATTAGGGTTCGTGTTAGGGTTAGGGTAGGGGTTAGGGTTAGGGTACGCGTTAGGGTTAGGGTAGTTATTAAACCTATCCCACTCTCTAGATACCCCTTAGCACGTCAAGGAATATTATTTGGGTGTCCAGCCATGGAGAAGAGTTTAGACACTAGGAGAAGATAAGGAACACACCCATTATCTTGAAATCACATTAGGATTCTCTTTTTAACCTGTTCCTTAATACACTAGTGCTTAGGAAATCTATTGGAGGCAGAAGCAGTCAAGGGTAGGTTAGGGTTAGGGTTAGGGTTAGGGTTAGGGTTAGGGTACGGCTTAGGGTACGGGTTCGGGTACGGGTTCGGGTACGGCGTAGGGTATGGTTTAGGGTTAGCGTTAGGGTTAGTTTGAGGGTTAGGGCTCGGTTTAGGTTACGGGTTAGGATTAGTGTACGTGTTAGGGTTAAGGTAGAGGTTAGGGTTAGGGTATGCGTTAGGGTTAGGGTAGTTATTAAACCTATCCCACTCTCTAGATACCCCTTAGCACGTCAAGGAATATTATTTGGGGGTCCAGCCATGGAGAAGAGTTTAGACACTAGGAGAAGATAAGGAACACACCCATTATCAAGAAATCACATTAGGATTCTCTTTTTAACCTGTTCCTTAAAACACTAGTGCTTAGGAAATCTATTTGAGGCAGAAGCAGTCAAGGGTAGCTTAGGGTTAGGGTTAGGGTTAGGGTTAGTGTTAGGGTATGGGTTTGGGTACGGTTTCGGGTACGGCGTAGGGTATGGGTTAGGGTTAGGGTTAGGGTTAGTTTGAGGGTTAGGGCTCGGTTTAGGTTACGGGTTAGGATTAGGGTACGTGTTAGGGTTAGGGTAGGGGTGAAGGTTAGGGTACGTGTTAGGGTTAGGGTAGTTATTAAACCTATCCCACTCTCTAGATACCCCTTAGCACGTCAAGGAATATTATTTGGGTGTCCAGCCATGGAGAAGAATTTAGACACTAGGAGAAGATAAGGAACACACCCAATATCAAGAAATCACATTAGGATTCTCTTTTTAACCTGTTCCTTAAAACACTAGTGCTTAGGAAATCTATTGGAGGCAGAAGCAGTCAAGGGTAGCTTAGGGTTAGGGTTAGGGTTATTGTTAGGGTAAGGCTTAGGGTACGGGTTCGGGTACGGCATAGGGTATGGGTTAGGGTTAGGGTTAGGGTTAGTTTGAGGGATAGGGCTCGGTTTAGGGTACGTGTTAGGATTAGGGTACGTGTTAGGGTTAGGGTACGCGTTAGGGTTAGGGTAGTTATTAAAACTATCCCACTCTCTAGATACCCCTTAGCACGTCAAGGAATATTATTTGGGGGTCCAGCCATGGAGAAGAGTTTAGACACTAGGAGAAGATAAGGAACACACCCATTATCCTGAAATCACAATAGGATTCTCTTTTTAACCTGTTCCTTAAAACACTAGTGCTTAGGAAATCTATTGGAGGCAGAAGCAGTCAAGGGTAGCTTAGGGTTAGGGTTAGGGTTAGGGTTAGGGTTAGGGTACGGCTTAGGGTACGGGTTCGGGTACGGGTTCGTGTACGGCGTAGGGTATGGGTTATGGTTAGTGTTAGGGTTAGTTTGAGGGTTAGGGCTCGGTTTAGGTTACGGGTTAGGATTAGGGTACGTGTTAGGGTTAGGTTAGGGTTTAGGGTTAGGGCACGCGTTAGGGTTAGGGTAGTTATTAAACCTATTCCACTCTCTAGATACCCCTTAGCACGTCAAGGAATATTATTTGGGTGTCCAGCCATGGAGAAGAGTTTAGACACTAGGAGAAGATAAGGAAGACACCCATTATCAAGAAATCACATTAGGATTCTCTTTTTAACCTTTTCCTTAAAACACTAGTGCTTAGGAAATCTATTGGAGGCAGAAGCAGTCAAGGGTAGCTTAGGGTTAGGGTTAGGGTTAGGGTTAGGGTTAGGGTACGGCTTAGGGTACGGGTTCGGGTACGGGTTCGTGTACGGCGTAGGGTATGGGTTAGGGTTAGGGTTAGGGTTAGTTTGAAGGTTAGGGCTCGGTTTAGGGTACGGGTTAGGATTAGGGTTCGTGTTAGGGTTAGCGTAGGGGTTAGGGTTCGGGTACGCGTTAGGGTTAGGGTAGTTATTAAACCTATCCCACTCTCTAGATACCCCTTAGCACGTCAAGGAATATTATTTGGGTGTCCAGCCATGGAGAAGAGTTTAGACACTAGGAGAAGATAAGGAACACACCCATTATCCTGAAATCACATTAGGATTCTCTTTTTAACCTGTTCCTTAGTACACTAGTGCTTAGGAAATCTATTGGAGGCAGAAGCAGTCAAGGGTAACTTAGGGTTAGGGTTAGGGTTAGGGTTAGAGTTAGGGTACGGCTTAGGGTAAGGGTTCGGGTACGGGTTCGGGTACGGCGTAGGGTATGGGTTAGGGTTAGGGTTAGGGTTAGTTTGAGGGTTAGGGCTCGGTTTAGGTTACGGGTTAGGATTAGTGTACGTGTTAGTGTTAAGGTAGAGGTTAGGGTTAGGGTACGCGTTAGGGTTAGGGTAGTTATTAAACCTATCCCACTCTCTAGATACCCCTTAGCACGTCAAGGAATATTATTTGGGGGTCCAGCCATGGAGAAGAGTTTAGACACTAGGAGAAAATAACGAACAAACCCATTATCAAGAAATCACATTAGGATTCTCTTTTTAACCTGTTCCTTAAAACACTAGTGCTTAGGAAATCTATTGGAGGCAGAAGCAGTCAAGGGTAGCTTAGGGTTAGGGTTAGGGTTAGGGTACGGCTTAGGGTACGGTTTCTGGTACGGGTTCGGGTACGGGTTTGGGTATGGCGTAGGATATGGGTTAGGGTTAGGGTTAGGGTTAGTTTGAGGGCTTGGGCTCGGTTTAGGGTACGGGTTAGGATTAGGGTACGTGTTAGGGTTAGGGTAGGGGTTAGGGTTAGGGTACGCGTTAGGGTTAGGGTAGTTATTAAAACTATCCCACTCTCTAGATACCCCTTAGCACGTCAAGGAATATTATTTGGGTGTCCAGCCATGGAGAAGAGTATAGACACTAGGAGAAGATAAGGAACACACCCATTATCAAGAAATCACATTAGGATTCTCTTTTTAACCTGTTCCTTAAAACACTAGTGCTTAGGAAATCTATTGGAGGCAGAAGCAGCCAAGCGTAGCTTAGGGTTAGGGTTAGGGTTAGGGTTAGGGTTAGGGTACGGCTTAGGGTACGGGATCGGGTACGGGTTCGTGTACAGCGTAGGGTACGGGTTAGGGTTAGGGTTAGGGTTAGTTTGAAGGTTAGGGCTCGGTTTAGGGCACGGGTTAAGATTAGGGTTCGTGTTAGGGTTAGGGTAGGGGTTAGGGTTAGGGTACGCGTTAGGGTTAGGGTAGTTATTAAACCTATCCCACTCTCTAGATACCCCTTAGCACGTCAAGGAATATTATTTGGGGGTCCAGCCATGGAGAAGAGTTTAGACACTAGGAGAAGATAAGGAACACACCCATTATCAAGAAATCACATTAGGATTCTCTTTTTAACCTGTTCCTTAAAACACTAGTGCTTAGGAAATCTAATGGAGGCAGAAGCAGTCAAGGGTAGCTTAGGGTTAGGGTTAGGGTTAGGGTTATTGTTAGGGTAAGGCTTAGGGTACGGGTTCGGGTACGGGTTCGGGTACGGTATAGGGTATGGGTTAGGGTTAGGGTTAGGGTTAGTTTGAGGGTTAGGGCTCGGTTTAGGGTACGGGGTAGGATATGGGTACGTGTTAGGGTTATGATAGGGGTTAGGGTTAGGGTACGCGTTAGGGTTACGTTAGTTATTAAACCTATCCCACTCACTAGATACCCCTTAGCACGTCAAGGAATATTATTTGGGGGTCCAGCCATGGAGAAGAGTTTAGACACTAGGAGAAGATAAGGAACACACCCATTATCAAGAAATCACATTAGGATTCTCTTTTTAACCTGTTCCTTAAAACACTAGTGCTTAGGAAATCTATTGGAGGCAGAAGCAGTCAAGGGTAGCTTAGGGTTAGGGTTAGGGTTATTGTTAGGGTAAGGCTTAGGGTACGGGTTCGGGTACGGCATAGGTTATGGGTTAGGGTTAGGGTTAGGGTTAGTTTGAGGGTTAGGGCTCGGTTTAGGGTACGTGTTAGGATTAGGGTACGTGTTAGGGTTAGGGTACGCGTTAGGGTTAGGGTAGTTATTAAACCTATCCCACTCTCTAGATACCCCTTAGCACGTCAAGGAATATTATTTGGGGGTCCAGCCATGGAGAAGAGTTTAGACACTAGGAGAAGATAAGGAAGACACCCATTATCCTGAAATCACAATAGGATTCTCTTTTTAACCTGTTCTTTAATACACTAGTGCTTAGGAAATCTATTGGAGGCAGAAGCAGTCAAGGGTAGCTTAGGGTTAGGGTAAGGGTTAGGGTTAGGGTTAGGGTACGGCTTAGGGTACGGGTTCGGGTACGGGTTCGGGTACAGCGTAGGGTATGGGTTATGGTTAGTGTTAGGGTTAGTTTGAGGGTTAGGGCTCGGTTTAGGTTACGGGTTAGGATTAGGGTACGTGTTAGGGTTAGGTTAGGTGTTAGGTTTAGGGCACGCGTTAGGGTTAGGGTAGTTATTAAACCTATTCCACTCTCTAGATACCCCTTAGCACGTCAAGGAATATTATTTGGGTGTCCAGCCATGGAGAAGAGTTTAGACACTAGGAGAAGATAAGGAAGACACCCATTATCAAGAAATCACATTAGGATTCTCTTTTTAACCTGTTCCTTAAAACACTAGTGCTTAGGAAATCTATTGGAGGCAGAAGCAGTCAAGGGTAGCGTAGGGTTAGGGTTAGGGTTAGGGTTAGGGTACGGCTTAGGGTACGGGTTCGGGTACGGGTTCGTGTACGGCGTAGGGTATGGGTTAGGGTTAGGGTTAGGGTTAGTTTGAAGGTTAGGGCTCGGTTTAGGGTACGGGTTAGGATTAGGGTTCGTGTTAGGGTTAGGGTAGGGGTTAGGGTTCGGGTACGCGTTAGGGTTAGGGTAGTTATTAAACCTATCCCACTCTCTAGATACCCCTTAGCACGTCAAGGAATATTATTTGGGGGTCCAGCCATGGAGAAGAGTTTAGACACTAGGAGAAAATAACGAACAAACCCATTATCAAGAAATCACATTAGGATTCTCTTTTTAACCTGTTCCTTAAAACACTAGTGCTTAGGAAATCTATTGGAGGCAGAAGCAGTCAAGGGTAGCTTAGGGTTAGGGTTAGGGTTAGGGTACGGCTTAGGGTACGGTTTCTGGTACGGGTTCGGGTACGGGTTTGGGTATGGCGTAGGATATGGGTTAGGGTTAGGGTTAGGGTTAGTTTGAGGGCTAGGGCTCGGTTTAGGGTACGGGTTAGGATTAGGGTACGTGTTAGGGTTAGGGTAGGGGTTAGGGTTAGGGTACGCGTTAGGGTTAGGGTAGTTATTAAAACTATCCCACTCTCTAGATACCCCTTAGCACGTCAAGGAATATTATTTGGGTGTCCAGCCATGGAGAAGAGTTTAGACACTAGGAGAAGATAAGGAACACACCCATTATCAAGAAATCACATTAGGATTCTCTTTTTAAACTGTTCCTTAAAACACTAGTGCTTAGGAAATCTATTGGAGGCAGAAGCAGTCAAGGGTAGCTTAGGGTTAGGGTTAGGGTTAGGGTTAGGGTTAGGGTTAGGGTACGGCTTAGGGTACGGGTTCGGGTACGGGTTCGTGTACGGCGTAGGGTACGGGTTAGGGTTAGGCTTAGGGTTAGTTTGAAGGTTAGGGCTCGGTTTAGGGCACGGGTTAGGATTAGGGTTCGTGTTAGGGTTAGGGTAGGGGTTAGGGTTAGGGTACGCGTTAGGGTTAGGGTAGTTATTAAACCTATCCCACTCTCTAGATACCCCTTAGCACGTCAAGGAATATTATTTGGGTGTCCAGCCATGGAGAAGAGTTTAGACACTAGGAGAAGATAAGGAACACACCCATTATCTTGAAATCACATTAGGATTCTCTTTTTAACCTGTTCCTTAATACACTAGTGCTTAGGAAATCTATTGGAGGCAGAAGCAGTCAAGGGTAGGTTAGGGTTAGGGTTAGGGTTAGGGTTAGGGTTAGGGTACGGCTTAGGGTACGGGTTCGGGTACGGGTTCGGGTACGGCGTAGGGTATGGTTTAGGGTTAGCGTTAGGGTTAGTTTGAGGGTTAGGGCTCGGTTTAGGTTACGGGTTAGGATTAGTGTACGTGTTAGGGTTAAGGTAGAGGTTAGGGTTAGGGTATGCGTTAGGGTTAGGGTAGTTATTAAACCTATCCCACTCTCTAGATACCCCTTAGCACGTCAAGGAATATTATTTGGGGGTCCAGCCATGGAGAAGAGTTTAGACACTAGGAGAAGATTAGGAACACACCCATTATCAAGAAATCACATTAGGATTCTCTTTTTTACCTGTTCCTTAAAACACTAGTGCTTAGGAAATCTAATGGAGGCAGAAGCAGTCAAGGGTAGCTTAGGGTTAGGGTTAGGATTAGGGTTATTGTTAGGGTAAGGCTTAGGGTACGGGTTCGGGTACGGGTTCGGGTACGGTATAGGGTATGGGTTAGGGTTAGGGTTAGGGTTAGTTTGAGGGTTAGGGTTCGGTTTAGGGTACGGGGTAGGATAAGGGTACGTGTTAGGGTTATGATAGGGGTTAGGGTTAGGGTACGCGTTAGGGTTACGTTAGTTATTAAACCTATCCCACTCACTAGATACCCCTTAGCACGTCAAGGAATATTATTTGGGGGTCCAGCCATGGAGAAGAGTTTAGACACTAGGAGAAGATAAGGAACACACCCATTATCAAGAAATCACATTAGGATTCTCTTTTTAACCTGTTCCTTAAAACACTAGTGCTTAGGAAATCTATTGGAGGCAGAAGCAGTCAAGGGTAGCTTAGGGTTAGGGTTAGGGTTAGGGTACGGCTTAGGGTACGGCTTAGGGTACGGGTTCGGGTACGGGTTCGGGTACGGCGTATGGTATGGGTTAGGGTTAGGGTTAGGGTTAGTTTGAGGGTTAGGGCATGGTTTAGGGTACGGGTTAGGATTAGGGTACGTGTTCGGGTTAGGGTAGGGGTTAGGGTTAGGGTACGTTTTAGGGTTAGGGTACGCGTTAGGGTAAGGGTAGTTATTAAACCTATCCCACTCTCTAGATACCCCTTAGCACGTCAAGGAATATTATTTGGGGGTACAGCCATAGAGAAGAGTTTAGACACTAGGAGAAGATAAGGAACACACCCATTATCAAGAAATCACATTAGGATTCTCTTTTTAACCTGTTCCTTAAAACACTAGTGCTTAGGAAATCTATTTGAGGCAGAAGCAGTCAAGGGTAGCTTAGGGTTAGGGTTAGGGTTAGTGTTAGGGTACGGGTTTGGGTACGGGTTCGGGTACGGCGTAGGGTATGGGTTAGGGTTAGGGTACGCGTTAGGGTTAGGGTAGTTATTAAACCTATCCCACTCTCTAGATACCCCTTAGCACGTCAAGGAATATTATTTGGGTGTCCAGCCATGGAGAAGAGTTTAGACACTAGGAGAAGATAAGGAACACACCCATTATCAAGAAATCACATTAGGATTCTCTTTTTAACCTGTTCCTTAAAACACTAGTGCTTAGGAAATCTATTGGAGGCAGAAGCAGTCAAGGGTAGCTTAGGGTTAGGGTTAGGGTTAGGGTTAGGGTTAGGGTACGGGTTTGAGTATGGTTTCGGGTACGGCGTAGGGTATGGGTTAGGGTTAGGGTTAGGGTTAGTTTGAGGGTTAGGGCTCGGTTTAGGTTACGGGTTAGGATTAGGGTACGTGTTAGGGTTAGGGTAGGGGTTAGGTTTAGGGTACGCGTTAGGGTTAGGGTAGTTATTAAACCTATCCCACTCTCTAGATACCCCTTAGCACGTCAAGGAATATTATTTGGGTGTCCAGCCATGGAGAAGAGTTTAGACACTAGGAGAAGATAAGGAACACACCCATTATCAAGAAATCACATTAGGATTCTCTTTTTAACCTGTTCCTTAAAACACTAGTGCTTAGGAAATCTATTGGAGGCAGAAGCAGTCAAGGGTAGCTTAGGTTTAGGGTTAGGGTTAGGGTTAGGGTTAGCTTTAGGGTACGGCTTAGGGTACGGTTTCGGGTACGGGTTCGGATACGGCGTATGGTATGGGTTAGTGTTAGGGTTAGGGTTAGTTTGAGGGTTAGGGCTTGGTTTAGGGTACGGGTTAGGATTAGGGTACGTGTTCGGGTTAGGGTAGGGGTTAGGGTTAGGGTACGTGTTAGGGTTAGGGTACGCGTTAGGGTTAGGATAGTTATAAACCTATCCCACTCTCTAGATACCCCTTAGCACGTCAAGGAATATTATTTGGGGGTCCAGCCATGGAGAAGAGTTTAGACAGTAGGAGAAGATAAGGAATACACCCATTATCAAGAAATCACATTAGGATTCTCTTTTTAACCTGTTCCTTAAAACACTAGTGCTTAGGAAATCTATTGGAGGCAGAAGCAGTCAAGGGTAGCTTAGGGTTAGGGTTAGGGTTAGGGTTAGCTTTAGGGTACGGCTTAGGGTACGGGTTCGGGTACGGGTTCGTGTACGGCGTAGGGTATGGGTTAGGGTTAGGGTTAGGGTTAGTTTGAAGGTTAGGGCTCGGTTTAGGGCACGGGTTAGGATTAGGGTTAGTGTTAGGGTTAGGGTAGGGGTTAGGGTTAGGGTACGCGTTAGGGTTAGGGTAGTTATTAAACCTATCCCACTCTCTAGATACCCCTTAGCACGTCAAGGAATATTATTTGGGGGTCCAGCCATGTAGCAGAGTTTAGACACTAGGAGAAGATAAGGAACACACCCGATTATCAAGAAATCACATTAGGATTCTCTTTTTAACCTGTTCCTTAATACACTAGTGCTTAGGAAATCTATTGGAGGCAGAAGCAGTCAAGGGTAGCTTAGGGTTAGGGTTAGGGTTATTGTTAGGGTAAGGCTTAGGGTACGGGTTCGGGTACGGCATAGGGTATGGGTTAGGGTTAGGGTTAGGGTTAGTTTGAGGGATAGGGCTCGGTTTAGGGTACGTGTTAGGATTAGGGTACGTGTTAGGGTTAGGGTACGCGTTAGGGTTAGGGTAGTTATTAAAACTATCCCACTCTCTAGATACCCCTTAGCACGTCAAGGAATATTATTTGGGGGTCCAGCCATGGAGAAGAGTTTAGACACTAGGAGAAGATAAGGAACACACCCATTATCCTGAAATCACAATAGGATTCTCTTTTTAACCTGTTCCTTAAAACACTAGTGCTTAGGAAATCTATTGGAGGCAGAAGCAGTCAAGGGTAGCTTAGGGTTAGGGTTAGGGTTAGGGTTAGGGTTAGGGTACGGCTTAGGGTACGGGTTCGGGTACGGGTTCGTGTACGGCGTAGGGTATGGGTTATGGTTAGTGTTAGGGTTAGTTTGAGGGTTAGGGCTCGGTTTAGGTTACGGGTTAGGATTAGGGTACGTGTTAGGGTTAGGTTAGGGGTTAGGGTTAGGGCACGCGTTAGGGTTAGGGTAGTTATTAAACCTATTCCACTCTCTAGATACCCCTTAGCACGTCAAGGAATATTATTTGGGTGTCCAGCCATGGAGAAGAGTTTAGACACTAGGAGAAGATAAGGAAGACACCCATTATCAAGAAATCACATTAGGATTCTCTTTTTAACCTTTTCCTTAAAACACTAGTGCTTAGGAAATCTATTGGAGGCAGAAGCAGTCAAGGGTAGCTTAGGGTTAGGGTTAGGGTTAGGGTTAGGGTTAGGGTACGGCTTAGGGTACGGGTTCGGGTACGGGTTCGTGTACGGCGTAGGGTATGGGTTAGGGTTAGGGTTAGGGTTAGTTTGAAGGTTAGGGCTCGGTTTAGGGTACGGGGGTTAGGATTAGGGTTCGTGTTAGGGTTAGCGTAGGGGTTAGGGTTCGGGTACGCGTTAGGGTTAGGGTAGTTATTAAACCTATCCCACTCTCTAGATACCCCTTAGCACGTCAAGGAATATTATTTGGGTGTCCAGCCATGGAGAAGAGTTTAGACACTAGGAGAAGATAAGGAACACACCCATTATCCTGAAATCACATTAGGATTCTCTTTTTAACCTGTTCCTTAGTACACTAGTGCTTAGGAAATCTATTGGAGGCAGAAGCAGTCAAGGGTAACTTAGGGTTAGGGTTAGGGTTAGGGTTAGAGTTAGGGTACGGCTTATGGTAAGGGTTCGGGTACGGGTTCGGGTACGGCGTAGGGTATGGGTTAGGGTTAGGGTTAGGGTTACTTTGAGGGTTAGGGCTCGGTTTAGGTTACGGGTTAGGATTAGTGTACGTGTTAGTGTTAAGGTAGAGGTTAGGGTTAGGGTACGCGTTAGGGTTAGGGTAGTTATTAAACCTATCCCACTCTCTAGATACCCCTTAGCACGTCAAGGAATATTATTTGGGGGTCCAGCCATGGAGAAGAGTTTAGACACTAGGAGAAGATAAGGAACACACCCATTATCAAGAAATCACATTAGGATTCTCTTTTTAACCTGTTCCTTAAAACACTAGTGCTTAGGAAATCTATTTGAGGCAGAAGCAGTCAAGGGTAGCTTAGGGTTAGGGTTAGGGTTAGGGTTAGTGTTAGGGTATGGGTTTGGGTACGGTTTCGGGTACGGCGTAGGGTATGGGTTAGGGTTAGGGTTAGGGTTAGTTTGAGGGTTAGGGCTCGGTTTAGGTTACGGGTTAGGATTAGGGTACGTGTTAGGGTTAGGGTAGGGGTGAAGGTTAGGGTACGTGTTAGGGTTAGGGTAGTTATTAAACCTATCCCACTCTCTAGATACCCCTTAGCACGTCAAGGAATATTATTTGGGTGTCCAGCCATGGAGAAGAATTTAGACACTAGGAGAAGATAAGGAACACACCCAATATCAAGAAATCACATTAGGATTCTCTTTTTAACCTGTTCCTTAAAACACTAGTGCTTAGGAAATCTATTGGAGGCAGAAGCAGTCAAGGGTAGCTTAGGGTTAGGGTTAGGGTTATTGTTAGGGTAAGGCTTAGGGTACGGGTTCGGGTACGGCATAGGGTATGGGTTAGGGTTAGGGTTAGGGTTAGTTTGAGGGATAGGGCTCGGTTTAGGGTACGTGTTAGGATTAGGGTACGTGTTAGGGTTAGGGTACGCGTTAGGGTTAGGGTAGTTAATAATACTATCCCACTCTCTAGATACCCCTTAGCACGTCAAGGAATATTATTTGGGGGTCCAGCCATGGAGAAGAGTTTAGACACTAGGAGAAGATAAGGAACACACCCATTATCCTGAAATCACAATAGGATTCTCTTTTTAACCTGTTCCTTAAAACACTAGTGCTTAGGAAATCTATTGGAGGCAGAAGCAGTCAAGGGTAGCTTAGGGTTAGGGTTAGGGTTAGGGTTAGGGTTAGGGTACGGCTTAGGGTACGGGTTCGGGTACGGGTTCGTGTACGGCGTAGGGTATGGGTTATGGTTAGTGTTAGGGTTAGTTTGAGGGTTAGGGCTCGGTTTAGGTTACGGGTTAGGATTAGGGTACGTGTTAGGGTTAGGTTAGGGTTTAGGGTTAGGGCACGCGTTAGGGTTAGGGTAGTTATTAAACCTATTCCACTCTCTAGATACCCCTTAGCACGTCAAGGAATATTATTTGGGTGTCCAGCCATGGAGAAGAGTTTAGACACTAGGAGAAGATAAGGAAGACACCCATTATCAAGAAATCACATTAGGATTCTCTTTTTAACCTTTTCCTTAAAACACTAGTGCTTAGGAAATCTATTGGAGGCAGAAGCAGTCAAGGGTAGCTTAGGGTTAGGGTTAGGGTTAGGGTTAGGGTTAGGGTACGGCTTAGGGTACGGGTTCGGGTACGGGTTCGTGTACGGCGTAGGGTATGGGTTAGGGTTAGGGTTAGGGTTAGTTTGAAGGTTAGGGCTCGGTTTAGGGTACGGGTTAGGATTAGGGTTCGTGTTAGGGTTAGCGTAGGGGTTAGGGTTCGGGTACGCGTTAGGGTTAGGGTAGTTATTAAACCTATCCCACTCTCTAGATACCCCTTAGCACGTCAAGGAATATTATTTGGGTGTCCAGCCATGGAGAAGAGTTTAGACACTAGGAGAAGATAAGGAACACACCCATTATCCTGAAATCACATTAGGATTCTCTTTTTAACCTGTTCCTTAGTACACTAGTGCTTAGGAAATCTATTGGAGGCAGAAGCAGTCAAGGGTAACTTAGGGTTAGGGTTAGGGTTAGGGTTAGAGTTAGGGTACGGCTTAGGGTAAGGGTTCGGGTACGGGTTCGGGTACGGCGTAGGGTATGGGTTAGGGTTAGGGTTAGGGTTAGTTTGAGGGTTAGGGCTCGGTTTAGGTTACGGGTTAGGATTAGTGTACGTGTTAGTGTTAAGGTAGAGGTTAGGGTTAGGGTACGCGTTAGGGTTAGGGTAGTTATTAAACCTATCCCACTCTCTAGATACCCCTTAGCACGTCAAGGAATATTATTTGGGGGTCCAGTCATGGAGAAGAGTTTAGACACTAGGAGAAAATAACGAACAAACCCATTATCAAGAAATCACATTAGGATTCTCTTTTTAACCTGTTCCTTAAAACACTAGTGCTTAGGAAATCTATTGGAGGCAGAAGCAGTCAAGGGTAGCTTAGGGTTAGGGTTAGGGTTAGGGTACGGCTTAGGGTACGGTTTCTGGTACGGGTTCGGGTACGGGTTTGGGTATGGCGTAGGATATGGGTTAGGGTTAGGGTTAGGGTTAGTTTGAGGGCTTGGGCTCGGTTTAGGGTACGGGTTAGGATTAGGGTACGTGTTAGGGTTAGGGTAGGGGTTAGGGTTAGGGTACGCGTTAGGGTTAGGGTAGTTATTAAAACTATCCCACTCTCTAGATACCCCTTAGCACGTCAAGGAATATTATTTGGGTGTCCAGCCATGGAGAAGAGTATAGACACTAGGAGAAGATAAGGAACACACCCATTATCAAGAAATCACATTAGGATTCTCTTTTTAACCTGTTCCTTAAAACACTAGTGCTTAGGAAATCTATTGGAGGCAGAAGCAGCCAAGCGTAGCTTAGGGTTAGGGTTAGGGTTAGGGTTAGGGTTAGGGTACGGCTTAGGGTACGGGATCGGGTACGGGTTCGTGTACAGCGTAGGGTACGGGTTAGGGTTAGGGTTAGGGTTAGTTTGAAGGTTAGGGCTCGGTTTAGGGCACGGGTTAAGATTAGGGTTCGTGTTAGGGTTAGGGTAGGGGTTAGGGTTAGGGTACGCGTTAGGTTTAGGGTAGTTATTAAACCTATCCCACTCTCTAGATACCCCTTAGCACGTCAAGGAATATTATTTGGGGGTCCAGCCATGGAGAAGAGTTTAGACACTAGGAGAAGATAAGGAACACACCCATTATCAAGAAATCACATTAGGATTCTCTTTTTAACCTGTTCCTTAAAACACTAGTGCTTAGGAAATCTAATGGAGGCAGAAGCAGTCAAGGGTAGCTTAGGGTTAGGGTTAGGGTTAGGGTTATTGTTAGGGTAAGGCTTAGGGTACGGGTTCGGGTACGGGTTCGGGTACGGTATAGGGTATGGGTTAGGGTTAGGGTTAGGGTTAGTTTGAGGGTTAGGGCTCGGTTTAGGGTACGGGGTAGGATATGGGTACGTGTTAGGGTTATGATAGGGGTTAGGGTTAGGGTACGCGTTAGGGTTACGTTAGTTATTAAACCTATCCCACTCACTAGATACCCCTTAGCACGTCAAGGAATATTATTTGGGGGTCCAGCCATGGAGAAGAGTTTAGACACTAGGAGAAGATAAGGAACACACCCATTATCAAGAAATCACATTAGGATTCTCTTTTTAACCTGTTCCTTAAAACACTAGTGCTTAGGAAATCTATTGGAGGCAGAAGCAGTCAAGGGTAGCTTAGGGTTAGGGTTAGGGTTATTGTTAGGGTAAGGCTTAGGGTACGGGTTCGGGTACGGCATAGGTTATGGGTTAGGGTTAGGGTTAGGGTTAGTTTGAGGGTTAGGGCTCGGTTTAGGGTACGTGTTAGGATTAGGGTACGTGTTAGGGTTAGGGTACGCGTTAGGGTTAGGGTAGTTATTAAACCTATCCCACTCTCTAGATACCCCTTAGCACGTCAAGGAATATTATTTGGGGGTCCAGCCATGGAGAAGAGTTTAGACACTAGGAGAAGATAAGGAACACACCCATTATCCTGAAATCACAATAGGATTCTCTTTTTAACCTGTTCTTTAATACACTAGTGCTTAGGAAATCTATTGGAGGCAGAAGCAGTCAAGGGTAGCTTAGGGTTAGGGTAAGGGTTAGGGTTAGGGTTAGGGTACGGCTTAGGGTACGGGTTCGGGTACGGGTTCGGGTACAGCGTAGGGTATGGGTTATGGTTAGTGTTAGGGTTAGTTTGAGGGTTAGGGCTCGGTTTAGGTTACGGGTTAGGATTAGGGTACGTGTTAGGGTTAGGTTAGGTGTTAGGGTTAGGGCACGCGTTAGGGTTAGGGTAGTTATTAAACCTATTCCACTCTCTAGATACCCCTTAGCACGTCAAGGAATATTATTTGGGTGTCCAGCCATGGAGAAGAGTTTAGACACTAGGAGAAGATAAGGAAGACACCCATTATCAAGAAATCACATTAGGATTCTCTTTTTAACCTGTTCCTTAAAACACTAGTGCTTAGGAAATCTATTGGAGGCAGAAGCAGTCAAGGGTAGCGTAGGGTTAGGGTTAGGGTTAGGGTTAGGGTACGGCTTAGGGTACGGGTTCGGGTACGGGTTCGTGTACGGCGTAGGGTATGGGTTAGGGTTAGGGTTAGGGTTAGTTTGAAGGTTAGGGCTCGGTTTAGGGTACGGGTTAGGATTAGGGTTCGTGTTAGGGTTAGGGTAGGGGTTAGGGTTCGGGTACGCGTTAGGGTTAGGGTAGTTATTAAACCTATCCCACTCTCTAGATACCCCTTAGCACGTCAAGGAATATTATTTGGGGGTCCAGCCATGGAGAAGAGTTTAGACACTAGGAGAAAATAACGAACAAACCCATTATCAAGAAATCACATTAGGATTCTCTTTTTAACCTGTTCCTTAAAACACTAGTGCTTAGGAAATCTATTGGAGGCAGAAGCAGTCAAGGGTAGCTTAGGGTTAGGGTTAGGGTTAGGGTACGGCTTAGGGTACGGTTTCTGGTACGGGTTCGGGTACGGGTTTGGGTATGGCGTAGGATATGGGTTAGGGTTAGGGTTAGGGTTAGTTTGAGGGCTAGGGCTCGGTTTAGGGTACGGGTTAGGATTAGGGTACGTGTTAGGGTTAGGGTAGGGGTTAGGGTTAGGGTACGCGTTAGGGTTAGGGTAGTTATTAAAACTATCCCACTCTCTAGATACCCCTTAGCACGTCAAGGAATATTATTTGGGTGTCCAGCCATGGAGAAGAGTTTAGACACTAGGAGAAGATAAGGAACACACCCATTATCAAGAAATCACATTAGGATTCTCTTTTTAAACTGTTCCTTAAAACACTAGTGCTTAGGAAATCTATTGGAGGCAGAAGCAGTCAAGGGTAGCTTAGGGTTAGGGTTAGGGTTAGGGTTAGGGTTAGGGTTAGGGTACGGCTTAGGGTACGGGTTCGGGTACGGGTTCGTGTACGGCGTAGGGTACGGGTTAGGGTTAGGCTTAGGGTTAGTTTGAAGGTTAGGGCTCGGTTTAGGGCACGGGTTAGGATTAGGGTTCGTGTTAGGGTTAGGGTAGGGGTTAGGGTTAGGGTACGCGTTAGGGTTAGGGTAGTTATTAAACCTATCCCACTCTCTAGATACCCCTTAGCACGTCAAGGAATATTATTTGGGTGTCCAGCCATGGAGAAGAGTTTAGACACTAGGAGAAGATAAGGAACACACCCATTATCTTGAAATCACATTAGGATTCTCTTTTTAACCTGTTCCTTAATACACTAGTGCTTAGGAAATCTATTGGAGGCAGAAGCAGTCAAGGGTAGGTTAGGGTTAGGGTTAGGGTTAGGGTTAGGGTTAGGGTACGGCTTAGGGTACGGGTTCGGGTACGGGTTCGGGTACGGCGTAGGGTATGGTTTAGGGTTAGCGTTAGGGTTAGTTTGAGGGTTAGGGCTCGGTTTAGGTTACGGGTTAGGATTAGTGTACGTGTTAGGGTTAAGGTAGAGGTTAGGGTTAGGGTATGCGTTAGGGTTAGGGTAGTTATTAAACCTATCCCACTCTCTAGATACCCCTTAGCACGTCAAGGAATATTATTTGGGGGTCCAGCCATGGAGAAGAGTTTAGACACTAGGAGAAGATTAGGAACACACCCATTATCAAGAAATCACATTAGGATTCTCTTTTTTACCTGTTCCTTAAAACACTAGTGCTTAGGAAATCTAATGGAGGCAGAAGCAGTCAAGGGTAGCTTAGGGTTAGGGTTAGGATTAGGGTTATTGTTAGGGTAAGGCTTAGGGTACGGGTTCGGGTACGGGTTCGGGTACGGTATAGGGTATGGGTTAGGGTTAGGGTTAGGGTTAGTTTGAGGGTTAGGGTTCGGTTTAGGGTACGGGGTAGGATAAGGGTACGTGTTAGGGTTATGATAGGGGTTAGGGTTAGGGTACGCGTTAGGGTTACGTTAGTTATTAAACCTATCCCACTCACTAGATACCCCTTAGCACGTCAAGGAATATTATTTGGGGGTCCAGCCATGGAGAAGAGTTTAGACACTAGGAGAAGATAAGGAACACACCCATTATCAAGAAATCACATTAGGATTCTCTTTTTAATCTGTTCCTTAAAACACTAGTGCTTAGGAAATCTATTGGAGGCAGAAGCAGTCAAGGGTAGCTTAGGGTTAGGGTTAGGGTTAGGGTACGGCTTAGGGTACGGCTTAGGGTACGGGTTCGGGTACGGGTTCGGGTACGGCGTATGGTATGGGTTAGGGTTAGGGTTAGGGTTAGTTTGAGGGTTAGGGCATGGTTTAGGGTACGGGTTAGGATTAGGGTACGTGTTCGGGTTAGGGTAGGGGTTAGGGTTAGGGTACGTTTTAGGGTTAGGGTACGCGTTAGGGTAAGGGTAGTTATTAAACCTATCCCACTCTCTAGATACCCCTTAGCACGTCAAGGAATATTATTTGGGGGTACAGCCATAGAGAAGAGTTTAGACACTAGGAGAAGATAAGGAACACACCCATTATCAAGAAATCACATTAGGATTCTCTTTTTAACCTGTTCCTTAAAACACTAGTGCTTAGGAAATCTATTTGAGGCAGAAGCAGTCAAGGGTAGCTTAGGGTTAGGGTTAGGGTTAGTGTTAGGGTACGGGTTTGGGTACGGGTTCGGGTACGGCGTAGGGTATGGGTTAGGGTTAGGGTACGCGTTAGGGTTAGGGTAGTTATTAAACCTATCCCACTCTCTAGATACCCCTTAGCACGTCAAGGAATATTATTTGGGTGTCCAGCCATGGAGAAGAGTTTAGACACTAGGAGAAGATAAGGAACACACCCATTATCAAGAAATCACATTAGGATTCTCTTTTTAACCTGTTCCTTAAAACACTAGTGCTTAGGAAATCTATTGGAGGCAGAAGCAGTCAAGGGTAGCTTAGGGTTAGGGTTAGGGTTAGGGTTAGGGTTAGGGTACGGGTTTGAGTATGGTTTCGGGTACGGCGTAGGGTATGGGTTAGGGTTAGGGTTAGGGTTAGTTTGAGGGTTAGGGCTCGGTTTAGGTTACGGGTTAGGATTAGGGTACGTGTTAGGGTTAGGGTAGGGGTTAGGTTTAGGGTACGCGTTAGGGTTAGGGTAGTTATTAAACCTATCCCACTCTCTAGATACCCCTTAGCACGTCAAGGAATATTATTTGGGTGTCCAGCCATGGAGAAGAGTTTAGACACTAGGAGAAGATAAGGAACACACCCATTATCAAGAAATCACATTAGGATTCTCTTTTTAACCTGTTCCTTAAAACACTAGTGCTTAGGAAATCTATTGGAGGCAGAAGCAGTCAAGGGTAGCTTAGGTTTAGGGTTAGGGTTAGGGTTAGGGTTAGCTTTAGGGTACGGCTTAGGGTACGGTTTCGGGTACGGGTTCGGATACGGCGTATGGTATGGGTTAGTGTTAGGGTTAGGGTTAGTTTGAGGGTTAGGGCTTGGTTTAGGGTACGGGTTAGGATTAGGGTACGTGTTCGGGTTAGGGTAGGGGTTAGGGTTAGGGTACGTGTTAGGGTTAGGGTACGCGTTAGGGTTAGGATAGTTATTAAACCTATCCCACTCTCTAGATACCCCTTAGCACGTCAAGGAATATTATTTGGGGGTCCAGCCATGGAGAAGAGTTTAGACACTAGGAGAAGATAAGGAATACACCCATTATCAAGAAATCACATTAGGATTCTCTTTTTAACCTGTTCCTTAAAACACTAGTGCTTAGGAAATCTATTGGAGGCAGAAGCAGTCAAGGGTAGCTTAGGGTTAGGGTTAGGGTTAGGGTTAGCTTTAGGGTACGGCTTAGGGTACGGGTTCGGGTACGGGTTCGTGTACGGCGTAGGGTATGGGTTAGGGTTAGGGTTAGGGTTAGTTTGAAGGTTAGGGCTCGGTTTAGGGCACGGGTTAGGATTAGGGTTAGTGTTAGGGTTAGGGTAGGGGTTAGGGTTAGGGTACGCGTTAGGGTTAGGGTAGTTATTAAACCTATCCCACTCTCTAGATACCCCTTAGCACGTCAAGGAATATTATTTGGGGGTCCAGCCATGTAGCAGAGTTTAGACACTAGGAGAAGATAAGGAACACACCCATTATCAAGAAATCACATTAGGATTCTCTTTTTAACCTGTTCCTTAATACACTAGTGCTTAGGAAATCTATTGGAGGCAGAAGCAGTCAAGGATAGCTTAGGGTTAGGGTTAGGGTTAGGGTTATTGTTAGGGTAAGGGTTCGGGTACGGGTTCGGGTACGGTATAGGGTATGGGTTAGGGTTAGGGTTAGGGTTAGTTTGAGGGTTAGGGCTCGGTTTAGGGTACGGGTTAGGATTAGGGTACGTGTTAGGGTTAGGGTAGGGGTTAGGGTTAGGGTACGCGTTAGGATTAGGGTAGTTATTAAGCCTATCCCACTCTCTAGATACCCCTTAGCACGTCAAGGAATATTATTTGGGTGTCCAGCCATGGAGAAGAGTTTAGACACTAGGAGAAGATAAGGAACACACCCATTATCAAGAAATCACATTAGGATTCTCTTTTTAACCTGTTCCTTAAAACACTAGTGCTTAGGAAATCTATTGGAGGCAGAAGTAGTCAACTGTAGCTTAGGGTTAGGGTTAGGGTTAGGGTTAGGGTTAGCTTTAGGGTACGGCTTAGTGTAAGGGTTCGGGTACGGGTTCGGGTACGGCGTATGGTATGGGTTAGGGTTAGGGTTAGGGTTAGTTTGAGGGTTAGGTCTTGTTTTAGGGTACGGGTTAGGATTAGGGTACGTGTTCGGGTAAGGGTAGGGGTTAGGCTTAGGGTACGTGTTAGGGTTAGGGTACGCGTTAGGGTTAGGGTAGTTATTAAACCTATCCCACTCTCTAGATACCCCTTAGCACGTCAAGGAATATTATTAGGGTGTCCAGCCATGGAGAAGAGTTTAGACACTAGGAGAAGATAAGGAACACACCCATTATCAAGAAATCACATTAGGATTCTCTTTTTTACCTGTTCCTTAAAACACTAGTGCTTAGAAAATCTATTGGAGGCAGAAGCAGTCAAGGGTAGCTTAGGGTTAGGGTTAGGGTTAGGGCTAGAGTTAGGGTACGGCATAGGGTACGGGTTCGGGTAAGGGTTCGTGTACGGCGTAGGGTATGGGTTAGAGTTAGGGTTAGGGTTAGTTTGAAGGTTAGGGCTCGGTTTAGGTTTCGGCTTAGGATTAGGGTACGTGTTAGGGTTAGGGTAGGGGTTAGGGTTATGGTACGCGTTAGGGTTATGGTAGTTATTAAACCTATCCCACTCTCTAGATACCCCTTAGCACGTCAAGGAATATTATTTGGGGGTCCAGCCATGGAGAAGAGTTTAGACACTAGGAGAAGATAAGGAACACACCCATTCTCAAGAAATCACATTAGGATTCTCTTTTTAACCTGTTCCTTAAAACACTTGTGCTTAGGAAATCTATTGGAGGCAGAAGCAGTCAAGGGTAGCTTAGGGTTAGGGTTAGGGTTAGGGTTAGGGTTAGCTTTAGGGTA
Source organism: Eschrichtius robustus (assembly GCF_028021215.1). NCBI lineage: Eukaryota > Metazoa > Chordata > Mammalia > Artiodactyla > Eschrichtiidae > Eschrichtius > Eschrichtius robustus. The sequence continues at coordinate 5,633,334 of NW_027175261.1, forward strand.
CGACTTAGTGTACGGGTTCGGGTACGGCGTATGGTATGGGTTAGGGTTAGGGTTAGGGTTAGTTTGAGGGTTAGGGCTTGGTTTAGGGTACGGGTTAGGATTAGGGTACGTGTTCGGGTTAGGGTAGGGGTTAGGGTTAGGGTACGTGTTATGGTTAGGGTACGCGTTAGGGTTAGGGTAGTTATTAAACCTATCCCACTCTCTAGATACCCCTTAGCACGTCAAGGAATATTATTTGGGTGTCCAGCCATGGAGAAGAGTTTAGACACTAGGAGAAGATAAAGAACACACCCATTGTCAAGAAATCACATTAGGATTCTCTTTTTTACCTGTTCCTTAAAACACTAGTGCTTAGGAAATCTATTGGAGGCAGAAGCAGTCAAGGGTTGCTTAGAGTTAGGGTTAGGGTTAGGGTTAGGTTTAGGGTACGGCTTAGGGTACGGGTTCGGTTACGGGTTCGTGTACGGCGTAGGGTATGGGTTAGGGTTAGGGTTAGGGTTAGTTTGAAGGTTAGGGCTCGGTTTAGGGCACGGGTTAATATTAGGGTTCGTGTTAGGGTTAGGGTAGAGGTTAGGGTTAGGGTACGCGTTAGGGTTAGGGTAGTTATTAAACCTATCCCACTCTCTAGATACCCCTTAGCACGTCAAGGAATATTATTTGGGGGTCCAGCCATGGAGAAGAGTTTAGACACTAGGAGAAGATAAGGAACACACCCATTATCAAGAAATCACATTAGGATTCTCTTTTTAACCTGTTCCTTAAAACACTAGTGCTTAGGAAATCTATTGGAGGCAGAAGCAGTCAAGGGTAGCTTAGGGTTAGGGTTAGGGTTAGGGTACGGCTTAGGGTACGGTTTCGGGTACGGGTTCGGGTACGGGTTTGGGTATGGCGTAGGATATGGGTTAGGGTTAGGGTTAGGGTTAGTTTGAGGGTTAGGGCTCGGTTTAGGGTACGGGTTAGGATTAGGGTACGTGTTAGGGTTAGGGTAGGGGTTAGGGTTAGGGTACGCGTTAGGGTTAGGGTAGTTATTAAACCTATCCCACTCTCTAGATACCCCTTAGCACGTCAAGGAATATTATTTGGGTGTCCAGCCATGGAGAAGAGTTTAGACACTAGGAGAAGATAAGGAACACACCCATTATCAAGAAATCACATTAGGATTCTCTTTTTTACCTGTTCCTTAAAACACTAGTGCTTAGGAAATCTATTGGAGGCAGAAGCAGTCAAGGGTAGCTTAGGGTTAGGGTTAGGGTTAGGGCTAGAGTTAGGGTACGGCATAGGGTACGGGTTCGGGTACGGATTCGTGTACGGCGTAGGGTATGGGTTAGAGTTAGGGTTAGGGTTAGTTTGAAGGTTAGGGCTCGGTTTAGGTTTCGGCTTAGGATTAGGGTACGTGTTAGGGTTAGGGTAGGGGTTAGGGTTATGGTACGCGTTAGGGTTAGGGTAGTTATTAAGCCTATCCCACTCTCTAGATACCCCTTTGCACGTCAAGGAATATTATTTGGGGGTCCAGCCATGGAGAAGAGTTTAGACACTAGGAGAAGATAAGGAACACACCCATTATCAAGAAATCACATTAGGATTCTCTTTTTAACCTGTTCCTTAAAACACTTGTGCTTAGGAAATCTATTGGAGGCAGAAGCAGTCAAGGGTAGCTTAGGGTTAGGGTTAGGGTTAGGGTTAGGGTTAGCTTTAGGGTACGACTTAGTGTACGGGTTCGGGTACGGGTTCGGGTACGGAGTATGGTATGGGTTAGGGTTAGGGTTAGGGTTAGTTTGAGGGTTAGGGCTTGGTTTAGGGTACGGGTTAGGATAAGGGTACGTGTTCGGGTTAGGGTAGGGGTTAGGGTTAGGGTACGTGTTAGGGTTAGGGTACGCGTTAGGGTTAGGGTAGTTATTAAACCTATCCCACTCTCTAGATACCCCTTAGCACGTCAAGGAATATTATTTGGGTGTCCAGCCATGGAGAAGAGTTTAGACACTAGGAGAAGATAAAGAACACACCCATTATCAAGAAATCACATTAGGATTCTCTTTTTTACCTGTTCCTTAAAACACTAGTGCTTAGGAAATCTATTGGAGGCAGAAGCAGTCAAGGGTAGCTTAGGGTTAGGGTTAGGGTTAGGGTTAGGTTTAGGGTACGGCTTAGGGTACGGGTTCGGGTACGGGTTCGTGTACGGCGTAGGGTATGGGTTAGGGTTAGGGTTAGGGTTAGTTTGAAGGTTAGGGCTCGGTTTAGGGCACGGGTTAATATTAGGTTTCGTGTTAGGGTTAGGGTAGGGGTTAGGGTTAGGGTACGCGTTAAGGTTAGGGTAGTTATTAAACCTATCCCACTCTCTAGATACCCCTTAGCACGTCAAGGAATATTATTTGGGGGTCCAGCCATGGAGAAGAGTTTAGACACTAGGAGAAGATAAGGAACACACCCATTATCCTGAAATCACATTAGGATTCTCTTTTTAACCTGTTCCTTAAAACACTAGTGCTTAGGAAATCTATTGGAGGCAGAAGCAGTCAAGGGTAGCTTAGGGTTAGGGTTAGGGTTAGGGTTAGGGTTAGGGTACGGGTTCGGGTACGGGTTCGCGTACGGCGTAGGGTATGGGTTAGGGTTAGGGTTAGGGTTAGTTTGAAGGTTAGGGCTCGGTTTAGGGCACGGGTTAGGATTAGGGTTCGTGTTAGGGTTAGGGTAGGGGTTAGGGTTAGGGTACGCGTTAAGCTTAGGGTAGTTATTAAACCTATCCCACTCTCTAGATACCCCTTAGCACGTCAAGGAATATTATTTGGGGGTCCAGCCTTGGAGAAGAGTTTATACACTAGGAGAAGATAAGGAACACACCCATTATCAAGAAATCACATTAGGATTATCTTTTTAACCTGTTCCTTAAAACACTAGTGCTTAGGAAATCTATTGGAGGCAGAAGCAGTCAAGGGTAGCTTAGAGTTATGGATAGGGTTAGGGTTATTGTTAGGGTAAGGCTTAGGGTACGGGTTCGGGTACGGTTTCGGGTACTGTATAGGGTATGGGTTAGGGTTAGGGTTAGGGTTAGTTTGAGGGTTAGGGCTCGGTTTAGGGTACGGGTTAGGATTAGGGTACGTGTTAGGGTTAGGGTAGGGGTTAGGGTTAGGGTATGCGTTAGGGTTAGGGTATTTATTAAACCTATCCCACTCTCTAGATACCCCTTAGCACGTCAAGGAATATTATTTGGGGGTCCAGCAATGGAGAAGAGTTTAGACACTAGGAGAAGATAAGGAACACACCCGTCATCAAGAAATCACATTAGGATTCTCTTTTTAACCTGTTCCTTAAAACACTAGTGCTTAGGAAATCTATTGGAGGCAGAAGCAGTCAAGGGTACCTTAGGGTTAGGGTTAGGGTTAGGGTTAGGGTTAGCTTTAGGGTACGACTTAGTGTACGGGTTCGGGTACGGGTTCGGGTACGGAGTATGGTATGGGTTAGGGTTAGGGTTAGGGTTAGTTTGAGGGTTAGGGCTTGGTTTAGGGTACGGGTTAGGATTAGGGTACGTGTTCGGGTTAGGGTAGGGGTTAGGGTTAGGGTACGTGTTAGGGTTAGGGTACGCGTTAGGGTTAGGGTAGTTATTAAACCTATCCCACTCTCTAGATACCCCTTAGCACGTCAAGGAATATTATTTGGGTGTCCAGCCATGGAGAAGAGTTTAGACACTAGGAGAAGATAAAGAACACACCCATTATCAAGAAATCACATTAGGATTCTCTTTTTTACCTGTTCCTTAAAACACTAGTGCTTAGGAAATCTATTGGAGGCAGAAGCAGTCAAGGGTAGCTTAGGGTTAGGGTTAGGGTTAGGGTTAGGTTTAGGGTACGGCTTAGGGTACGGGTTCGGGTACGGGTTCGTGTACGGCGTAGGGTATGGGTTAGGGTTAGGGTTAGGGTTAGTTTGAAGTTTAGGGCTCGGTTTAGGGCACGGGTTAATATTAGGGTTCGTGTTAGGGTTAGGGTAGGGGTTAGGGTTAGGGTACGCGTTAAGGTTAGGGTAGTTATTAAAACTATCCCACTCTCTAGATACCCCTTAGCACGTCAAGGAATATTATTTGGGGGTCCAGCCATGGAGAAGAGTTTAGACACTAGGAGAAGATAAGGAACACACCCATTATCCTGAAATCACAATAGGATTCTCTTTTTAACCTGTTCCTTAAAACACTAGTGCTTAGGAAATCTATTGGAGGCAGAAGCAGTCAAGGGTAGCTTAGGGTTAGGGTTAGGGTTAGGGTTAGGGTTAGGGTTAGGGTACGGCTTAGGGTACGGGTTCGGGTACGGGTTCGTGTACGGCGTAGGGTATGGGTTATGGTTAGTGTTAGGGTTAGTTTGAGGGTTAGGGCTCGGTTTAGGTTACGGGTTAGGATTAGGGTACGTGTTAGGGTTAGGTTAGGGGTTAGGGTTAGGGCACGCGTTAGGGTTAGGGTAGTTATTAAACCTATTCCACTCTCTAGATACCCCTTAGCACGTCAAGGAATATTATTTGGGTGTCCAGCCATGGAGAAGAGTTTAGACACTAGGAGAAGATAAGGAAGACACCCATTATCAAGAAATCACATTAGGATTCTCTTTTTAACCTTTTCCTTAAAACACTAGTGCTTAGGAAATCTATTGGAGGCAGAAGCAGTCAAGGGTAGCTTAGGGTTACGGTTAGGGTTAGGGTTAGGGTTAGGGTACGGCTTAGGGTACGGGTTCGGGTACGGGTTCGTGTACGGCGTAGGGTATGGGTTAGGGTTAGGGTTAGGGTTAGTTTGAAGGTTAGGGCTCGGTTTAGGGTACGGGTTAGGATTAGGGTTCGTGTTAGGGTTAGCGTAGGGGTTAGGGTTCGGGTACGCGTTAGGGTTAGGGTAGTTATTAAACCTATCCCACTCTCTAGATACCCCTTAGCACGTCAAGGAATATTATTTGGGTGTCCAGCCATGGAGAAGAGTTTAGACACTAGGAGAAGATAAGGAACACACCCATTATCCTGAAATCACATTAGGATTCTCTTTTTAACCTGTTCCTTAGTACACTAGTGCTTAGGAAATCTATTGGAGGCAGAAGCAGTCAAGGATAACTTAGGGTTAGGGTTAGGGTTAGGGTTAGAGTTAGGGTACGGCTTAGGGTAAGGGTTCGGGTACGGGTTCGGGTACGGCGTAGGGTATGGGTTAGGGTTAGGGTTAGGGTTAGTTTGAGGGTTAGGGCTCGGTTTAGGTTACGGGTTAGGATTAGTGTACGTGTTAGTGTTAAGGTAGAGGTTAGGGTTAGGGTACGCGTTAGGGTTAGGGTAGTTATTAAACCTATCCCACTCTCTAGATACCCCTTAGCACGTCAAGGAATATTATTTGGGGGTCCAGCCATGGAGAAGAGTTTAGACACTAGGAGAAGATAAGGAACACACCCATTATCAAGAAATCACATTAGGATTCTCTTTTTAACCTGTTCCTTAAAACACTAGTGCTTAGGAAATCTAATGGAGGCAGAAGCAGTCAAGGGTAGCTCAGGGTTAGGGTTAGGGTTAGGGTTATTGTTAGGGTAAGGCTTAGGGTACGGGTTCGGGTACGGGTTCGGGTACGGTATAGGGTATGGATTAGGGTTAGGGTTAGGGTTAGTTTGAGGGTTAGGGCTCGGTTTAGGGTACGGGGTAGGATATGGGTACGTGTTAGGGTTATGATAGGGGTTAGGGTTAGGGTACGCGTTAGGGTTACGTTAGTTATTAAACCTATCCCACTCACTAGATACCCCTTAGCACGTCAAGGAATATTATTTGGGGGTCCAGCCATGGAGAAAAGTTTAGACACTAGGAGAAGATAAGGAACACACCCATTATCAAGAAATCACATTAGGATTATCTTTTTAACCTGTTCCTTAAAACACTAGTGCTTAGGAAATCTATTGGAGGCAGAAGCAGTCAAGGGTAGCTTAGGGTTAGGGTTAGGGTTATTGTTAGGGTAAGGCTTAGGGTACGGGTTCGGGTACGGCATAGGTTATGGGTTAGGGTTAGGGTTAGGGTTAGTTTGAGGGTTAGGGCTCGGTTTAGGGTACGTGTTAGGATTAGGGTACGTGTTAGGGTTAGGGTACGCGTTAGGGTTAGGGTAGTTATTAAACCTATCCCACTCTCTAGATACCCCTTAGCACGTCAAGGAATATTATTTGGGGGTCCAGCCATGGAGAAGAGTTTAGACACTAGGAGAAGATAAGGAACACACCCATTATCCTGAAATCACAATAGGATTCTCTTTTTAACCTGTTCTTTAATACACTAGTGCTTAGGAAATCTATTGGAGGCAGAAGCAGTCAAGGGTAGCTTAGGGTTAGGGTTAGGGTTAGGGTTAGGGTACGGCTTAGGGTACGGGTTCGGGTACGGGTTCGGGTACAGCGTAGGGTATGGGTTATGGTTAGTGTTAGGGTTAGTTTGAGGGTTAGGGCTCGGTTTAGGTTACGGGTTAGGATTAGGGTACGTGTTAGGGTTAGGTTAGGTGTTAGGGTTAGGGCACGCGTTAGGGTTAGGGTAGTTATTAAACCTATTCCACTCTCTAGATACCCCTTAGCACGTCAAGGAATATTATTTGGGTGTCCAGCCATGGAGAAGAGTTTAGACACTAGGAGAAGATAAGGAAGACACCCATTATCAAGAAATCACATTAGGATTCTCTTTTTAACCTGTTCCTTAAAACACTAGTGCTTAGGAAATCTATTGGAGGCAGAAGCAGTCAAGGGTACCTTAGGGTTAGGGTTAGGGTTAGGGTTAGGGTTAGCTTTAGGGTACGACTTAGTGTACGGGTTCGGGTACGGGTTCGGGTACGGAGTATGGTATGGGTTAGGGTTAGGGTTAGGGTTAGTTTGAGGGTTAGGGCTTGGTTTAGGGTACGGGTTAGGATTAGGGTACGTGTTCGGGTTAGGGTAGGGGTTAGGGTTAGGGTACGTGTTAGGGTTAGGGTACGCGTTAGGGTTAGGGTAGTTATTAAACCTATCCCACTCTCTAGATACCCCTTAGCACGTCAAGGAATATTATTTGGGTGTCCAGCCATGGAGAAGAGTTTAGACACTAGGAGAAGATAAAGAACACACCCATTATCAAGAAATCACATTAGGATTCTCTTTTTTACCTGTTCCTTAAAACACTAGTGCTTAGGAAATCTATTGGAGGCAGAAGCAGTCAAGGGTAGCTTAGGGTTAGGGTTAGGGTTAGGGTTAGGTTTAGGGTACGGCTTAGGGTACGGGTTCGGGTACGGGTTCGTGTACGGCGTAGGGTATGGGTTAGGGTTAGGGTTAGGGTTAGTTTGAAGTTTAGGGCTCGGTTTAGGGCACGGGTTAATATTAGGGTTCGTGTTAGGGTTAGGGTAGGGGTTAGGGTTAGGGTACGCGTTAAGGTTAGGGTAGTTATTAAAACTATCCCACTCTCTAGATACCCCTTAGCACGTCAAGGAATATTATTTGGGGGTCCAGCCATGGAGAAGAGTTTAGACACTAGGAGAAGATAAGGAACACACCCATTATCCTGAAATCACAATAGGATTCTCTTTTTAACCTGTTCCTTAAAACACTAGTGCTTAGGAAATCTATTGGAGGCAGAAGCAGTCAAGGGTAGCTTAGGGTTAGGGTTAGGGTTAGGGTTAGGGTTAGGGTTAGGGTACGGCTTAGGGTACGGGTTCGGGTACGGGTTCGTGTACGGCGTAGGGTATGGGTTATGGTTAGTGTTAGGGTTAGTTTGAGGGTTAGGGCTCGGTTTAGGTTACGGGTTAGGATTAGGGTACGTGTTAGGGTTAGGTTAGGGGTTAGGGTTAGGGCACGCGTTAGGGTTAGGGTAGTTATTAAACCTATTCCACTCTCTAGATACCCCTTAGCACGTCAAGGAATATTATTTGGGTGTCCAGCCATGGAGAAGAGTTTAGACACTAGGAGAAGATAAGGAAGACACCCATTATCAAGAAATCACATTAGGATTCTCTTTTTAACCTTTTCCTTAAAACACTAGTGCTTAGGAAATCTATTGGAGGCAGAAGCAGTCAAGGGTAGCTTAGGGTTACGGTTAGGGTTAGGGTTAGGGTTAGGGTACGGCTTAGGGTACGGGTTCGGGTACGGGTTCGTGTACGGCGTAGGGTATGGGTTAGGGTTAGGGTTAGGGTTAGTTTGAAGGTTAGGGCTCGGTTTAGGGTACGGGTTAGGATTAGGGTTCGTGTTAGGGTTAGCGTAGGGGTTAGGGTTCGGGTACGCGTTAGGGTTAGGGTAGTTATTAAACCTATCCCACTCTCTAGATACCCCTTAGCACGTCAAGGAATATTATTTGGGTGTCCAGCCATGGAGAAGAGTTTAGACACTAGGAGAAGATAAGGAACACACCCATTATCCTGAAATCACATTAGGATTCTCTTTTTAACCTGTTCCTTAGTACACTAGTGCTTAGGAAATCTATTGGAGGCAGAAGCAGTCAAGGATAACTTAGGGTTAGGGTTAGGGTTAGGGTTAGAGTTAGGGTACGGCTTAGGGTAAGGGTTCGGGTACGGGTTCGGGTACGGCGTAGGGTATGGGTTAGGGTTAGGGTTAGGGTTAGTTTGAGGGTTAGGGCTCGGTTTAGGTTACGGGTTAGGATTAGTGTACGTGTTAGTGTTAAGGTAGAGGTTAGGGTTAGGGTACGCGTTAGGGTTAGGGTAGTTATTAAACCTATCCCACTCTCTAGATACCCCTTAGCACGTCAAGGAATATTATTTGGGGGTCCAGCCATGGAGAAGAGTTTAGACACTAGGAGAAGATAAGGAACACACCCATTATCAAGAAATCACATTAGGATTCTCTTTTTAACCTGTTCCTTAAAACACTAGTGCTTAGGAAATCTAATGGAGGCAGAAGCAGTCAAGGGTAGCTCAGGGTTAGGGTTAGGGTTAGGGTTATTGTTAGGGTAAGGCTTAGGGTACGGGTTCGGGTACGGGTTCGGGTACGGTATAGGGTATGGATTAGGGTTAGGGTTAGGGTTAGTTTGAGGGTTAGGGCTCGGTTTAGGGTACGGGGTAGGATATGGGTACGTGTTAGGGTTATGATAGGGGTTAGGGTTAGGGTACGCGTTAGGGTTACGTTAGTTATTAAACCTATCCCACTCACTAGATACCCCTTAGCACGTCAAGGAATATTATTTGGGGGTCCAGCCATGGAGAAAAGTTTAGACACTAGGAGAAGATAAGGAACACACCCATTATCAAGAAATCACATTAGGATTATCTTTTTAACCTGTTCCTTAAAACACTAGTGCTTAGGAAATCTATTGGAGGCAGAAGCAGTCAAGGGTAGCTTAGGGTTAGGGTTAGGGTTATTGTTAGGGTAAGGCTTAGGGTACGGGTTCGGGTACGGCATAGGTTATGGGTTAGGGTTAGGGTTAGGGTTAGTTTGAGGGTTAGGGCTCGGTTTAGGGTACGTGTTAGGATTAGGGTACGTGTTAGGGTTAGGGTACGCGTTAGGGTTAGGGTAGTTATTAAACCTATCCCACTCTCTAGATACCCCTTAGCACGTCAAGGAATATTATTTGGGGGTCCAGCCATGGAGAAGAGTTTAGACACTAGGAGAAGATAAGGAACACACCCATTATCCTGAAATCACAATAGGATTCTCTTTTTAACCTGTTCTTTAATACACTAGTGCTTAGGAAATCTATTGGAGGCAGAAGCAGTCAAGGGTAGCTTAGGGTTAGGGTTAGGGTTAGGGTTAGGGTACGGCTTAGGGTACGGGTTCGGGTACGGGTTCGGGTACAGCGTAGGGTATGGGTTATGGTTAGTGTTAGGGTTAGTTTGAGGGTTAGGGCTCGGTTTAGGTTACGGGTTAGGATTAGGGTACGTGTTAGGGTTAGGTTAGGTGTTAGGGTTAGGGCACGCGTTAGGGTTAGGGTAGTTATTAAACCTATTCCACTCTCTAGATACCCCTTAGCACGTCAAGGAATATTATTTGGGTGTCCAGCCATGGAGAAGAGTTTAGACACTAGGAGAAGATAAGGAAGACACCCATTATCAAGAAATCACATTAGGATTCTCTTTTTAACCTGTTCCTTAAAACACTAGTGCTTAGGAAATCTATTGGAGGCAGAAGCAGTCAAGGGTAGCTTAGGGTTAGGGTTAGGGTTAGGGTTAGGGTTAGGGTACGGCTTAGGGTACGGGTTCGGGTACGGGTTCGTGTACGGCGTAGGGTATGGGTTAGGGTTAGGGTTAGGGTTAGTTTGAAGGTTAGGGCTCGGTTTAGGGTACGGGTTAGGATTAGGGTTCGTGTTAGGGTTAGGGTAGGGGTTAGGGTTCGGGTACGCGTTAGGGTTAGGGTAGTTATTAAACCTATCCCACTCTCTAGATACCCCTTAGCACGTCAAGGAATATTATTTGGGGGTCCAGCCATGGAGAAGAGTTTAGACACTAGGAGAAAATAACGAACAAACCCATTATCAAGAAATCACATTAGGATTCTCTTTTTAACCTGTTCCTTAAAACACTAGTGCTTAGGAAATCTATTGGAGGCAGAAGCAGTCAAGGGTAGCTTAGGGTTAGGGTTAGGGTTAGGGTACGGCTTAGGGTACGGTTTCTGGTACGGGTTCGGGTACGGGTTTGGGTATGGCGTAGGATATGGGTTAGGGTTAGGGTTAGGGTTAGTTTGAGGGCTAGGGCTCGGTTTAGGGTACGGGTTAGGATTAGGGTACGTGTTAGGGTTAGGGTAGGGGTTAGGGTTAGGGTACGCGTTAGGGTTAGGGTAGTTATTAAAACTATCCCACTCTCTAGATACCCCTTAGCACGTCAAGGAATATTATTTGGGTGTCCAGCCATGGAGAAGAGTTTAGACACTAGGAGAAGATAAGGAACACACCCATTATCAAGAAATCACATTAGGATTCTCTTTTTAACCTGTTCCTTAAAACACTAGTGCTTAGGAAATCTATTGGAGGCAGAAGCAGTCAAGGGTAGCTTAGGGTTAGGGTTAGGGTTAGGGTTAGGGTTAGGGTTAGGGTACGGCTTAGGGTACGGGTTCGGGTACGGGTTCGTGTACGGCGTAGGGTACGGGTTAGGGTTAGGCTTAGGGTTAGTTTGAAGGTTAGGGCTCGGTTTAGGGCACGGGTTAGGATTAGGGTTCGTGTTAGGGTTAGGGTAGGGGTTAGGGTTAGGGTACGCGTTAGGGTTAGGGTAGTTATTAAACCTATCCCACTCTCTAGATACCCCTTAGCACGTCAAGGAATATTATTTGGGTGTCCAGCCATGGAGAAGAGTTTAGACACTAGGAGAAGATAAGGAACACACCCATTATCTTGAAATCACATTAGGATTCTCTTTTTAACCTGTTCCTTAATACACTAGTGCTTAGGAAATCTATTGGAGGCAGAAGCAGTCAAGGGTAGGTTAGGGTTAGGGTTAGGGTTAGGGTTAGGGTTAGGGTACGGCTTAGGGTACGGGTTCGGGTACGGGTTCGGGTACGGCGTAGGGTATGGTTTAGGGTTAGCGTTAGGGTTAGTTTGAGGGTTAGGGCTCGGTTTAGGTTACGGGTTAGGATTAGTGTACGTGTTAGGGTTAAGGTAGAGGTTAGGGTTAGGGTATGCGTTAGGGTTAGGGTAGTTATTAAACCTATCCCACTCTCTAGATACCCCTTAGCACGTCAAGGAATATTATTTGGGGGTCCAGCCATGGAGAAGAGTTTAGACACTAGGAGAAGATTAGGAACACACCCATTATCAAGAAATCACATTAGGATTCTCTTTTTTACCTGTTCCTTAAAACACTAGTGCTTAGGAAATCTAATGGAGGCAGAAGCAGTCAAGGGTAGCTTAGGGTTAGGGTTAGGATTAGGGTTATTGTTAGGGTAAGGCTTAGGGTACGGGTTCGGGTACGGGTTCGGGTACGGTATAGGGTATGGGTTAGGGTTAGGGTTAGGGTTAGTTTGAGGGTTAGGGTTCGGTTTAGGGTACGGGGTAGGATAAGGGTACGTGTTAGGGTTATGATAGGGGTTAGGGTTAGGGTACGCGTTAGGGTTACGTTAGTTATTAAACCTATCCCACTCACTAGATACCCCTTAGCACGTCAAGGAATATTATTTGGGGGTCCAGCCATGGAGAAGAGTTTAGACACTAGGAGAAGATAAGGAACACACCCATTATCAAGAAATCACATTAGGATTCTCTTTTTAACCTGTTCCTTAAAACACTAGTGCTTAGGAAATCTATTGGAGGCAGAAGCAGTCAAGGGTAGCTTAGGGTTAGGGTTAGGGTTAGGGTACGGCTTAGGGTACGGCTTAGGGTACGGGTTCGGGTACGGGTTCGGGTACGGCGTATGGTATGGGTTAGGGTTAGGGTTAGGGTTAGTTTGAGGGTTAGGGCATGGTTTAGGGTACGGGTTAGGATTAGGGTACGTGTTCGGGTTAGGGTAGGGGTTAGGGTTAGGGTACGTTTTAGGGTTAGGGTACGCGTTAGGGTAAGGGTAGTTATTAAACCTATCCCACTCTCTAGATACCCCTTAGCACGTCAAGGAATATTATTTGGGGGTACAGCCATAGAGAAGAGTTTAGACACTAGGAGAAGATAAGGAACACACCCATTATCAAGAAATCACATTAGGATTCTCTTTTTAACCTGTTCCTTAAAACACTAGTGCTTAGGAAATCTATTTGAGGCAGAAGCAGTCAAGGGTAGCTTAGGGTTAGGGTTAGGGTTAGTGTTAGGGTACGGGTTTGGGTACGGGTTCGGGTACGGCGTAGGGTATGGGTTAGGGTTAGGGTTAGGGTTAGTTTGAGGGTTAGGGCTCGGTTTAGGTTACGGGTTAGGATTAGGGTACGTGTTAGGGTTAGGGTAGGGGTTAGGGTTAGGGCACGCGTTAGGGTTAGGGTAGTTATTAAACCTATTCCACTCTCTAGATACCCCTTAGCACGTCAAGGAATATTATTTGGGTGTCCAGCCATGGAGAAGAGTTTAGACACTAGGAGAAGATAAGGAAGACACCCATTATCAAGAAATCACATTAGGATTCTCTTTTTAACCTGTTCCTTAAAACACTAGTGCTTAGGAAATCTATTGGAGGCAGAAGCAGTCAAGGGTAGCGTAGGGTTAGGGTTAGGGTTAGGGTTAGGGTACGGCTTAGGGTACGGGTTCGGGTACGGGTTCGTGTACGGCGTAGGGTATGGGTTAGGGTTAGGGTTAGGGTTAGTTTGAAGGTTAGGGCTCGGTTTAGGGTACGGGTTAGGATTAGGGTTCGTGTTAGGGTTAGGGTAGGGGTTAGGGTTCGGGTACGCGTTAGGGTTAGGGTAGTTATTAAACCTATCCCACTCTCTAGATACCCCTTAGCACGTCAAGGAATATTATTTGGGGGTCCAGCCATGGAGAAGAGTTTAGACACTAGGAGAAAATAACGAACAAACCCATTATCAAGAAATCACATTAGGATTCTCTTTTTAACCTGTTCCTTAAAACACTAGTGCTTAGGAAATCTATTGGAGGCAGAAGCAGTCAAGGGTAGCTTAGGGTTAGGGTTAGGGTTAGGGTACGGCTTAGGGTACCGTTTCTGGTACGGGTTCGGGTACGGGTTTGGGTATGGCGTAGGATATGGGTTAGGGTTAGGGTTAGGGTTAGTTTGAGGGCTAGGGCTCGGTTTAGGGTACGGGTTAGGATTAGGGTACGTGTTAGGGTTAGGGTAGGGGTTAGGGTTAGGGTACGCGTTAGGGTTAGGGTAGTTATTAAAACTATCCCACTCTCTAGATACCCCTTAGCACGTCAAGGAATATTATTTGGGTGTCCAGCCATGGAGAAGAGTTTAGACACTAGGAGAAGATAAGGAACACACCCATTATCAAGAAATCACATTAGGATTCTCTTTTTAAACTGTTCCTTAAAACACTAGTGCTTAGGAAATCTATTGGAGGCAGAAGCAGTCAAGGGTAGCTTAGGGTTAGGGTTAGGGTTAGGGTTAGGGTTAGGGTTAGGGTACGGCTTAGGGTACGGGTTCGGGTACGGGTTCGTGTACGGCGTAGGGTACGGGTTAGGGTTAGGCTTAGGGTTAGTTTGAAGGTTAGGGCTCGGTTTAGGGCACGGGTTAGGATTAGGGTTCGTGTTAGGGTTAGGGTAGGGGTTAGGGTTAGGGTACGCGTTAGGGTTAGGGTAGTTATTAAACCTATCCCACTCTCTAGATACCCCTTAGCACGTCAAGGAATATTATTTGGGTGTCCAGCCATGGAGAAGAGTTTAGACACTAGGAGAAGATAAGGAACACACCCATTATCTTGAAATCACATTAGGATTCTCTTTTTAACCTGTTCCTTAATACACTAGTGCTTAGGAAATCTATTGGAGGCAGAAGCAGTCAAGGGTAGGTTAGGGTTAGGGTTAGGGTTAGGGTTAGGGTTAGGGTACGGCTTAGGGTACGGGTACGGGTACGGGTTCGGGTACGGCGTAGTTATGGTTTAGGGTTAGCGTTAGGGTTAGTTTGAGGGTTAGGGATCGGTTTAGGTTACGGGTTAGGATTAGTGTACGTGTTAGGGTTAAGGTAGAGGTTAGGGTTAGGGTATGCGTTAGGGTTAGGGTAGTTATTAAACCTATCCCACTCTCTAGATACCCCTTAGCACGTCAAGGAATATTATTTGGGGGTCCAGCCATGGAGAAGAGTTTAGACACTAGGAGAAGATTAGGAACACACCCATTATCAAGAAATCACATTAGGATTCTCTTTTTTACCTGTTCCTTAAAACACTAGTGCTTAGGAAATCTAATGGAGGCAGAAGCAGTCAAGGGTAGCTTAGGGTTAGGGTTAGGATTAGGGTTATTGTTAGGGTAAGGCTTAGGGTACGGGTTCGGGTACGGGTTCGGGTACGGTATAGGGTATGGGTTAGGGTTAGGGTTAGGGTTAGTTTGAGGGTTAGGGTTCGCTTTAGGGTACGGGGTAGGATAAGGGTACGTGTTAGGGTTATGATAGGGGTTAGGGTTAGGGTACGCGTTAGGGTTACGTTAGTTATTAAACCTATCCCACTCACTAGATACCCCTTAGCACGTCAAGGAATATTATTTGGGGGTCCAGCCATGGAGAAGAGTTTAGACACTAGGAGAAGATAAGGAACACACCCATTATCAAGAAATCACATTAGGATTCTCTTTTTAACCTGTTCCTTAAAACACTAGTGCTTAGGAAATCTATTGGAGGCAGAAGCAGTCAAGGGTAGCTTAGGGTTAGGGTTAGGGTTAGGGTACGGCTTAGGGTACGGCTTAGGGTACGGGTTCGGGTACGGGTTCGGGTACGGCGTATGGTATGGGTTAGGGTTAGGGTTAGGGTTAGTTTGAGGGTTAGGGCATGGTTTAGGGTACGGGTTAGGATTAGGGTACGTGTTCGGGTTAGGGTAGGGGTTAGGGTTAGGGTACGTTTTAGGGTTAGGGTACGCGTTAGGGTAAGGGTAGTTATTAAACCTATCCCACTCTCTAGATACCCCTTAGCACGTCAAGGAATATTATTTGGGGGTACAGCCATAGAGAAGAGTTTAGACACTAGGAGAAGATAAGGAACACACCCATTATCAAGAAATCACATTAGGATTCTCTTTTTAACCTGTTCCTTAAAACACTAGTGCTTAGGAAATCTATTTGAGGCAGAAGCAGTCAAGGGTAGCTTAGGGTTAGGGTTAGGGTTAGTGTTAGGGTACGGGTTTGGGTACGGGTTCGGGTACGGCGTAGGGTATGGGTTAGGGTTAGGGTACGCGTTAGGGTTAGGGTAGTTATTAAACCTATCCCACTCTCTAGATACCCCTTAGCACGTCAAGGAATATTATTTGGGTGTCCAGCCATGGAGAAGAGTTTAGACACTAGGAGAAGATAAGGAACACACCCATTATCAAGAAATCACATTAGGATTCTCTTTTTAACCTGTTCCTTAAAACACTAGTGCTTAGGAAATCTATTGGAGGCAGAAGCAGTCAAGGGTAGCTTAGGGTTAGGGTTAGGGTTAGGGTTAGGGTTAGGGTACGGGTTTGAGTATGGTTTCGGGTACGGCGTAGGGTATGGGTTAGGGTTAGGGTTAGGGTTAGTTTGAGGGTTAGGGCTCGGTTTAGGTTACGGGTTAGGATTAGGGTACGTGTTAGGGTTAGGGTAGGGGTTAGGTTTAGGGTACGCGTTAGGGTTAGGGTAGTTATTAAACCTATCCCACTCTCTAGATACCCCTTAGCACGTCAAGGAATATTATTTGGGTGTCCAGCCATGGAGAAGAGTTTAGACACTAGGAGAAGATAAGGAACACACCCATTATCAAGAAATCACATTAGGATTCTCTTTTTAACCTGTTCCTTAAAACACTAGTGCTTAGGAAATCTATTGGAGGCAGAAGCAGTCAAGGGTAGCTTAGGTTTAGGGTTAGGGTTAGGGTTAGGGTTAGCTTTAGGGTACGGCTTAGGGTACGGTTTCGGGTACGGGTTCGGATACGGCGTATGGTATGGGTTAGTGTTAGGGTTAGGGTTAGTTTGAGGGTTAGGGCTTGGTTTAGGGTACGGGTTAGGATTAGGGTACGTGTTCGGGTTAGGGTAGGGGTTAGGGTTAGGGTACGTGTTAGGGTTAGGGTACGCGTTAGGGTTAGGATAGTTATTAAACCTATCCCACTCTCTAGATACCCCTTAGCACGTCAAGGAATATTATTTGGGGGTCCAGCCATGGAGAAGAGTTTAGACAGTAGGAGAAGATAAGGAATACACCCATTATCAAGAAATCACATTAGGATTCTCTTTTTAACCTGTTCCTTAAAACACTAGTGCTTAGGAAATCTATTGGAGGCAGAAGCAGTCAAGGGTAGCTTAGGGTTAGGGTTAGGGTTAGGGTTAGCTTTAGGGTACGGCTTAGGGTACGGGTTCGGGTACGGGTTCGTGTACGGCGTAGGGTATGGGTTAGGGTTAGGGTTAGGGTTAGTTTGAAGGTTAGGGCTCGGTTTAGGGCACGGGTTAGGATTAGGGTTAGTGTTAGGGTTAGGGTAGGGGTTAGGGTTAGGGTACGCGTTAGGGTTAGGGTAGTTATTAAACCTATCCCACTCTCTAGATACCCCTTAGCACGTCAAGGAATATTATTTGGGGGTCCAGCCATGTAGCAGAGTTTAGACACTAGGAGAAGATAAGGAACACACCCATTATCAAGAAATCACATTAGGATTCTCTTTTTAACCTGTTCCTTAATACACTAGTGCTTAGGAAATCTATTGGAGGCAGAAGCAGTCAAGGGTAGCTTAGGGTTAGGGTTAGGGTTATTGTTAGGGTAAGGCTTAGGGTACGGGTTCGGGTACGGCATAGGGTATGGGTTAGGGTTAGGGTTAGGGTTAGTTTGAGGGATAGGGCTCGGTTTAGGGTACGTGTTAGGATTAGGGTACGTGTTAGGGTTAGGGTACGCGTTAGGGTTAGGGTAGTTATTAAAACTATCCCACTCTCTAGATACCCCTTAGCACGTCAAGGAATATTATTTGGGGGTCCAGCCATGGAGAAGAGTTTAGACACTAGGAGAAGATAAGGAACACACCCATTATCCTGAAATCACAATAGGATTCTCTTTTTAACCTGTTCCTTAAAACACTAGTGCTTAGGAAATCTATTGGAGGCAGAAGCAGTCAAGGGTAGCTTAGGGTTAGGGTTAGGGTTAGGGTTAGGGTTAGGGTACGGCTTAGGGTACGGGTTCGGGTACGGGTTCGTGTACGGCGTAGGGTATGGGTTATGGTTAGTGTTAGGGTTAGTTTGAGGGTTAGGGCTCGGTTTAGGTTACGGGTTAGGATTAGGGTACGTGTTAGGGTTAGGTTAGGGGTTAGGGTTAGGGCACGCGTTAGGGTTAGGGTAGTTATTAAACCTATTCCACTCTCTAGATACCCCTTAGCACGTCAAGGAATATTATTTGGGTGTCCAGCCATGGAGAAGAGTTTAGACACTAGGAGAAGATAAGGAAGACACCCATTATCAAGAAATCACATTAGGATTCTCTTTTTAACCTTTTCCTTAAAACACTAGTGCTTAGGAAATCTATTGGAGGCAGAAGCAGTCAAGGGTAGCTTAGGGTTAGGGTTAGGGTTAGGGTTAGGGTTAGGGTACGGCTTAGGGTACGGGTTCGGGTACGGGTTCGTGTACGGCGTAGGGTATGGGTTAGGGTTAGGGTTAGGGTTAGTTTGAAGGTTAGGGCTCGGTTTAGGGTACGGGTTAGGATTAGGGTTCGTGTTAGGGTTAGCGTAGGGGTTAGGGTTCGGGTACGCGTTAGGGTTAGGGTAGTTATTAAACCTATCCCACTCTCTAGATACCCCTTAGCACGTCAAGGAATATTATTTGGGTGTCCAGCCATGGAGAAGAGTTTAGACACTAGGAGAAGATAAGGAACACACCCATTATCCTGAAATCACATTAGGATTCTCTTTTTAACCTGTTCCTTAGTACACTAGTGCTTAGGAAATCTATTGGAGGCAGAAGCAGTCAAGGGTAACTTAGGGTTAGGGTTAGGGTTAGGGTTAGAGTTAGGGTACGGCTTATGGTAAGGGTTCGGGTACGGGTTCGGGTACGGCGTAGGGTATGGGTTAGGGTTAGGGTTAGGGTTACTTTGAGGGTTAGGGCTCGGTTTAGGTTACGGGTTAGGATTAGTGTACGTGTTAGTGTTAAGGTAGAGGTTAGGGTTAGGGTACGCGTTAGGGTTAGGGTAGTTATTAAACCTATCCCACTCTCTAGATACCCCTTAGCACGTCAAGGAATATTATTTGGGGGTCCAGCCATGGAGAAGAGTTTAGACACTAGGAGAAGATAAGGAACACACCCATTATCAAGAAATCACATTAGGATTCTCTTTTTAACCTGTTCCTTAAAACACTAGTGCTTAGGAAATCTATTTGAGGCAGAAGCAGTCAAGGGTAGCTTAGGGTTAGGGTTAGGGTTAGGGTTAGTGTTAGGGTATGGGTTTGGGTACGGTTTCGGGTACGGCGTAGGGTATGGGTTAGGGTTAGGGTTAGGGTTAGTTTGAGGGTTAGGGCTCGGTTTAGGTTACGGGTTAGGATTAGGGTACGTGTTAGGGTTAGGGTAGGGGTGAAGGTTAGGGTACGTGTTAGGGTTAGGGTAGTTATTAAACCTATCCCACTCTCTAGATACCCCTTAGCACGTCAAGGAATATTATTTGGGTGTCCAGCCATGGAGAAGAATTTAGACACTAGGAGAAGATAAGGAACACACCCAATATCAAGAAATCACATTAGGATTCTCTTTTTAACCTGTTCCTTAAAACACTAGTGCTTAGGAAATCTATTGGAGGCAGAAGCAGTCAAGGGTAGCTTAGGGTTAGGGTTAGGGTTATTGTTAGGGTAAGGCTTAGGGTACGGGTTCGGGTACGGCATAGGGTATGGGTTAGGGTTAGGGTTAGGGTTAGTTTGAGGGATAGGGCTCGGTTTAGGGTACGTGTTAGGATTAGGGTACGTGTTAGGGTTAGGGTACGCGTTAGGGTTAGGGTAGTTAATAATACTATCCCACTCTCTAGATACCCCTTAGCACGTCAAGGAATATTATTTGGGGGTCCAGCCATGGAGAAGAGTTTAGACACTAGGAGAAGATAAGGAACACACCCATTATCCTGAAATCACAATAGGATTCTCTTTTTAACCTGTTCCTTAAAACACTAGTGCTTAGGAAATCTATTGGAGGCAGAAGCAGTCAAGGGTAGCTTAGGGTTAGGGTTAGGGTTAGGGTTAGGGTTAGGGTACGGCTTAGGGTACGGGTTCGGGTACGGGTTCGTGTACGGCGTAGGGTATGGGTTATGGTTAGTGTTAGGGTTAGTTTGAGGGTTAGGGCTCGGTTTAGGTTACGGGTTAGGATTAGGGTACGTGTTAGGGTTAGGTTAGGGTTTAGGGTTAGGGCACGCGTTAGGGTTAGGGTAGTTATTAAACCTATTCCACTCTCTAGATACCCCTTAGCACGTCAAGGAATATTATTTGGGTGTCCAGCCATGGAGAAGAGTTTAGACACTAGGAGAAGATAAGGAAGACACCCATTATCAAGAAATCACATTAGGATTCTCTTTTTAACCTTTTCCTTAAAACACTAGTGCTTAGGAAATCTATTGGAGGCAGAAGCAGTCAAGGGTAGCTTAGGGTTAGGGTTAGGGTTAGGGTTAGGGTTAGGGTACGGCTTAGGGTACGGGTTCGGGTACGGGTTCGTGTACGGCGTAGGGTATGGGTTAGGGTTAGGGTTAGGGTTAGTTTGAAGTTTAGGGCTCGGTTTAGGGTACGGGTTAGGATTAGGGTTCGTGTTAGGGTTAGCGTAGGGGTTAGGGTTCGGGTACGCGTTAGGGTTAGGGTAGTTATTAAACCTATCCCACTCTCTAGATACCCCTTAGCACGTCAAGGAATATTATTTGGGTGTCCAGCCATGGAGAAGAGTTTAGACACTAGGAGAAGATAAGGAACACACCCATTATCATGAAATCACATTAGGATTCTCTTTTTAACCTGTTCCTTAGTACACTAGTGCTTAGGAAATCTATTGGAGGCAGAAGCAGTCAAGGGTAACTTAGGGTTAGGGTTAGGGTTAGGGTTAGAGTTAGGGTACGGCTTAGGGTAAGGGTTCGGGTACGGGTTCGGGTACGGCGTAGGGTATGGGTTAGGGTTAGGGTTAGGGTTAGTTTGAGGGTTAGGGCTCGGTTTAGGTTACGGGTTAGGATTAGTGTACGTGTTAGTGTTAAGGTAGAGGTTAGGGTTAGGGTACGCGTTAGGGTTAGGGTAGTTATTAAACCTATCCCACTCTCTAGATACCCCTTAGCACGTCAAGGAATATTATTTGGGTGTCCAGCCATGGAGAAGAGTATAGACACTAGGAGAAGATAAGGAACACACCCATTATCAAGAAATCACATTAGGATTCTCTTTTTAACCTGTTCCTTAAAACACTAGTGCTTAGGAAATCTATTGGAGGCAGAAGCAGCCAAGCGTAGCTTAGGGTTAGGGTTAGGGTTAGGGTTAGGGTTAGGGTACGGCTTAGGGTACGGGATCGGGTACGGGTTCGTGTACAGCGTAGGGTACGGGTTAGGGTTAGGGTTAGGGTTAGTTTGAAGGTTAGGGCTCGGTTTAGGGCACGGGTTAAGATTAGGGTTCGTGTTAGGGTTAGGGTAGGGGTTAGGGTTAGGGTACGCGTTAGGGTTAGGGTAGTTATTAAACCTATCCCACTCTCTAGATACCCCTTAGCACGTCAAGGAATATTATTTGGGGGTCCAGCCATGGAGAAGAGTTTAGACACTAGGAGAAGATAAGGAACACACCCATTATCAAGAAATCACATTAGGATTCTCTTTTTAACCTGTTCCTTAAAACACTAGTGCTTAGGAAATCTAATGGAGGCAGAAGCAGTCAAGGGTAGCTTAGGGTTAGGGTTAGGGTTAGGGTTATTGTTAGGGTAAGGCTTAGGGTACGGGTTCGGGTACGGGTTCGGGTACGGTATAGGGTATGGGTTAGGGTTAGGGTTAGGGTTAGTTTGAGGGTTAGGGCTCGGTTTAGGGTACGGGGTAGGATATGGGTACGTGTTAGGGTTATGATAGGGGTTAGGGTTAGGGTACGCGTTAGGGTTACGTTAGTTATTAAACCTATCCCACTCACTAGATACCCCTTAGCACGTCAAGGAATATTATTTGGGGGTCCAGCCATGGAGAAGAGTTTAGACACTAGGAGAAGATAAGGAACACACCCATTATCAAGAAATCACATTAGGATTCTCTTTTTAACCTGTTCCTTAAAACACTAGTGCTTAGGAAATCTATTGGTGGCAGAAGCAGTCAAGGGTAGCTTAGGGTTAGGGTTAGGGTTATTGTTAGGGTAAGGCTTAGGGTACGGGTTCGGGTACGGCATAGGTTATGGGTTAGGGTTAGGGTTAGGGTTAGTTTGAGGGTTAGGGCTCGGTTTAGGGTACGTGTTAGGATTAGGGTACGTGTTAGGGTTAGGGTACGCGTTAGGGTTAGGGTAGTTATTAAACCTATCCCACTCTCTAGATACCCCTTAGCACGTCAAGGAATATTATTTGGGGGTCCAGCCATGGAGAAGAGTTTAGACACTAGGAGAAGATAAGGAACACACCCATTATCCTGAAATCACAATAGGATTCTCTTTTTAACCTGTTCTTTAATACACTAGTGCTTAGGAAATCTATTGGAGGCAGAAGCAGTCAAGGGTAGCTTAGGGTTAGGGTAAGGGTTAGGGTTAGGGTTAGGGTACGGCTTAGGGTACGGGTTCGGGTACGGGTTCGGGTACAGCGTAGGGTATGGGTTATGGTTAGTGTTAGGGTTAGTTTGAGGGTTAGGGCTCGGTTTAGGTTACGGGTTAGGATTAGGGTACGTGTTAGGGTTAGGTTAGGTGTTAGGGTTAGGGCACGCGTTAGGGTTAGGGTAGTTATTAAACCTATTCCACTCTCTAGATACCCCTTAGCACGTCAAGGAATATTATTTGGGTGTCCAGCCATGGAGAAGAGTTTAGACACTAGGAGAAGATAAGGAAGACACCCATTATCAAGAAATCACATTAGGATTCTCTTTTTAACCTGTTCCTTAAAACACTAGTGCTTAGGAAATCTATTGGAGGCAGAAGCAGTCAAGGGTAGCGTAGGGTTAGGGTTAGGGTTAGGGTTAGGGTACGGCTTAGGGTACGGGTTCGGGTACGGGTTCGTGTACGGCGTAGGGTATGGGTTAGGGTTAGGGTTAGGGTTAGTTTGAAGGTTAGGGCTCGGTTTAGGGTACGGGTTAGGATTAGGGTTCGTGTTAGGGTTAGGGTAGGGGTTAGGGTTCGGGTACGCGTTAGGGTTAGGGTAGTTATTAAACCTATCCCACTCTCTAGATACCCCTTAGCACGTCAAGGAATATTATTTGGGGGTCCAGCCATGGAGAAGAGTTTAGACACTAGGAGAAAATAACGAACAAACCCATTATCAAGAAATCACATTAGGATTCTCTTTTTAACCTGTTCCTTAAAACACTAGTGCTTAGGAAATCTATTGGAGGCAGAAGCAGTCAAGGGTAGCTTAGGGTTAGGGTTAGGGTTAGGGTACGGCTTAGGGTACGGTTTCTGGTACGGGTTCGGGTACGGGTTTGGGTATGGCGTAGGATATGGGTTAGGGTTAGGGTTAGGGTTAGTTTGAGGGCTAGGGCTCGGTTTAGGGTACGGGTTAGGATTAGGGTACGTGTTAGGGTTAGGGTAGGGGTTAGGGTTAGGGTACGCGTTAGGGTTAGGGTAGTTATTAAAACTATCCCACTCTCTAGATACCCCTTAGCACGTCAAGGAATATTATTTGGGTGTCCAGCCATGGAGAAGAGTTTAGACACTAGGAGAAGATAAGGAACACACCCATTATCAAGAAATCACATTAGGATTCTCTTTTTAAACTGTTCCTTAAAACACTAGTGCTTAGGAAATCTATTGGAGGCAGAAGCAGTCAAGGGTAGCTTAGGGTTAGGGTTAGGGTTAGGGTTAGGGTTAGGGTTAGGGTTAGGGTACGGCTTAGGGTACGGGTTCGGGTACGGGTTCGGGTACGGCGTAGGGTATGGTTTAGGGTTAGCGTTAGGGTTAGTTTGAGGGTTAGGGCTCGGTTTAGGTTACGGGTTAGGATTAGTGTACGTGTTAGGGTTAAGGTAGAGGTTAGGGTTAGGGTATGCGTTAGGGTTAGGGTAGTTATTAAACCTATCCCACTCTCTAGATACCCCTTAGCACGTCAAGGAATATTATTTGGGGGTCCAGCCATGGAGAAGAGTTTAGACACTAGGAGAAGATTAGGAACACACCCATTATCAAGAAATCACATTAGGATTCTCTTTTTTACCTGTTCCTTAAAACACTAGTGCTTAGGAAATCTAATGGAGGCAGAAGCAGTCAAGGGTAGCTTAGGGTTAGGGTTAGGATTAGGGTTATTGTTAGGGTAAGGCTTAGGGTACGGGTTCGGGTACGGGTTCGGGTACGGTATAGGGTATGGGTTAGGGTTAGGGTTAGGGTTAGTTTGAGGGTTAGGGTTCGGTTTAGGGTACGGGGTAGGATAAGGGTACGTGTTAGGGTTATGATAGGGGTTAGGGTTAGGGTACGCGTTAGGGTTACGTTAGTTATTAAACCTATCCCACTCACTAGATACCCCTTAGCACGTCAAGGAATATTATTTGGGGGTCCAGCCATGGAGAAGAGTTTAGACACTAGGAGAAGATAAGGAACACACCCATTATCAAGAAATCACATTAGGATTCTCTTTTTAATCTGTTCCTTAAAACACTAGTGCTTAGGAAATCTATTGGAGGCAGAAGCAGTCAAGGGTAGCTTAGGGTTAGGGTTAGGGTTAGGGTACGGCTTAGGGTACGGCTTAGGGTACGGGTTCGGGTACGGGTTCGGGTACGGCGTATGGTATGGGTTAGGGTTAGGGTTAGGGTTAGTTTGAGGGTTAGGGCATGGTTTAGGGTACGGGTTAGGATTAGGGTACGTGTTCGGGTTAGGGTAGGGGTTAGGGTTAGGGTACGTTTTAGGGTTAGGGTACGCGTTAGGGTAAGGGTAGTTATTAAACCTATCCCACTCTCTAGATACCCCTTAGCACGTCAAGGAATATTATTTGGGGGTACAGCCATAGAGAAGAGTTTAGACACTAGGAGAAGATAAGGAACACACCCATTATCAAGAAATCACATTAGGATTCTCTTTTTAACCTGTTCCTTAAAACACTAGTGCTTAGGAAATCTATTTGAGGCAGAAGCAGTCAAGGGTAGCTTAGGGTTAGGGTTAGGGTTAGTGTTAGGGTACGGGTTTGGGTACGGGTTCGGGTACGGCGTAGGGTATGGGTTAGGGTTAGGGTACGCGTTAGGGTTAGGGTAGTTATTAAACCTATCCCACTCTCTAGATACCCCTTAGCACGTCAAGGAATATTATTTGGGTGTCCAGCCATGGAGAAGAGTTTAGACACTAGGAGAAGATAAGGAACACACCCATTATCAAGAAATCACATTAGGATTCTCTTTTTAACCTGTTCCTTAAAACACTAGTGCTTAGGAAATCTATTGGAGGCAGAAGCAGTCAAGGGTAGCTTAGGGTTAGGGTTAGGGTTAGGGTTAGGGTTAGGGTACGGGTTTGAGTATGGTTTCGGGTACGGCGTAGGGTATGGGTTAGGGTTAGGGTTAGGGTTAGTTTGAGGGTTAGGGCTCGGTTTAGGTTACGGGTTAGGATTAGGGTACGTGTTAGGGTTAGGGTAGGGGTTAGGTTTAGGGTACGCGTTAGGGTTAGGGTAGTTATTAAACCTATCCCACTCTCTAGATACCCCTTAGCACGTCAAGGAATATTATTTGGGTGTCCAGCCATGGAGAAGAGTTTAGACACTAGGAGAAGATAAGGAACACACCCATTATCAAGAAATCACATTAGGATTCTCTTTTTAACCTGTTCCTTAAAACACTAGTGCTTAGGAAATCTATTGGAGGCAGAAGCAGTCAAGGGTAGCTTAGGTTTAGGGTTAGGGTTAGGGTTAGGGTTAGCTTTAGGGTACGGCTTAGGGTACGGTTTCGGGTACGGGTTCGGATACGGCGTATGGTATGGGTTAGTGTTAGGGTTAGGGTTAGTTTGAGGGTTAGGGCTTGGTTTAGGGTACGGGTTAGGATTAGGGTACGTGTTCGGGTTAGGGTAGGGGTTAGGGTTAGGGTACGTGTTAGGGTTAGGGTACGCGTTAGGGTTAGGATAGTTATTAAACCTATCCCACTCTCTAGATACCCCTTAGCACGTCAAGGAATATTATTTGGGGGTCCAGCCATGGAGAAGAGTTTAGACACTAGGAGAAGATAAGGAATACACCCATTATCAAGAAATCACATTAGGATTCTCTTTTTAACCTGTTCCTTAAAACACTAGTGCTTAGGAAATCTATTGGAGGCAGAAGCAGTCAAGGGTAGCTTAGGGTTAGGGTTAGGGTTAGGGTTAGCTTTAGGGTACGGCTTAGGGTACGGGTTCGGGTACGGGTTCGTGTACGGCGTAGGGTATGGGTTAGGGTTAGGGTTAGGGTTAGTTTGAAGGTTAGGGCTCGGTTTAGGGCACGGGTTAGGATTAGGGTTAGTGTTAGGGTTAGGGTAGGGGTTAGGGTTAGGGTACGCGTTAGGGTTAGGGTAGTTATTAAACCTATCCCACTCTCTAGATACCCCTTAGCACGTCAAGGAATATTATTTGGGGGTCCAGCCATGTAGCAGAGTTTAGACACTAGGAGAAGATAAGGAACACACCCATTATCAAGAAATCACATTAGGATTCTCTTTTTAACCTGTTCCTTAATACACTAGTGCTTAGGAAATCTATTGGAGGCAGAAGCAGTCAAGGATAGCTTAGGGTTAGGGTTAGGGTTAGGGTTATTGTTAGGGTAAGGGTTCGGGTACGGGTTCGGGTACGGTATAGGGTATGGGTTAGGGTTAGGGTTAGGGTTAGTTTGAGGGTTAGGGCTCGGTTTAGGGTACGGGTTAGGATTAGGGTACGTGTTAGGGTTAGGGTAGGGGTTAGGGTTAGGGTACGCGTTAGGATTAGGGTAGTTATTAAGCCTATCCCACTCTCTAGATACCCCTTAGCACGTCAAGGAATATTATTTGGGTGTCCAGCCATGGAGAAGAGTTTAGACACTAGGAGAAGATAAGGAACACACCCATTATCAAGAAATCACATTAGGATTCTCTTTTTAACCTGTTCCTTAAAACACTAGTGCTTAGGAAATCTATTGGAGGCAGAAGTAGTCAACTGTAGCTTAGGGTTAGGGTTAGGGTTAGGGTTAGGGTTAGCTTTAGGGTACGGCTTAGTGTAAGGGTTCGGGTACGGGTTCGGGTACGGCGTATGGTATGGGTTAGGGTTAGGGTTAGGGTTAGTTTGAGGGTTAGGTCTTGTTTTAGGGTACGGGTTAGGATTAGGGTACGTGTTCGGGTAAGGGTAGGGGTTAGGCTTAGGGTACGTGTTAGGGTTAGGGTACGCGTTAGGGTTAGGGTAGTTATTAAACCTATCCCACTCTCTAGATACCCCTTAGCACGTCAAGGAATATTATTAGGGTGTCCAGCCATGGAGAAGAGTTTAGACACTAGGAGAAGATAAGGAACACACCCATTATCAAGAAATCACATTAGGATTCTCTTTTTTACCTGTTCCTTAAAACACTAGTGCTTAGAAAATCTATTGGAGGCAGAAGCAGTCAAGGGTAGCTTAGGGTTAGGGTTAGGGTTAGGGCTAGAGTTAGGGTACGGCATAGGGTACGGGTTCGGGTACGGGTTCGTGTACGGCGTAGGGTATGGGTTAGAGTTAGGGTTAGGGTTAGTTTGAAGGTTAGGGCTCGGTTTAGGTTTCGGCTTAGGATTAGGGTACGTGTTAGGGTTAGGGTAGGGGTTAGGGTTATGGTACGCGTTAGGGTTATGGTAGTTATTAAACCTATCCCACTCTCTAGATACCCCTTAGCACGTCAAGGAATATTATTTGGGGGTCCAGCCATGGAGAAGAGTTTAGACACTAGGAGAAGATAAGGAACACACCCATTCTCAAGAAATCACATTAGGATTCTCTTTTTAACCTGTTCCTTAAAACACTTGTGCTTAGGAAATCTATTGGAGGCAGAAGCAGTCAAGGGTAGCTTAGGGTTAGGGTTAGGGTTAGGGTTAGGGTTAGCTTTAGGGTACGACTTAGTGTACGGGTTCGGGTACGGCGTATGGTATGGGTTAGGGTTAGGGTTAGGGTTAGTTTGAGGGTTAGGGCTTGGTTTAGGGTACGGGTTAGGATTAGGGTACGTGTTCGGGTTAGGGTAGGGGTTAGGGTTAGGGTACGTGTTATGGTTAGGGTACGCGTTAGGGTTAGGGTAGTTATTAAACCTATCCCACTCTCTAGATACCCCTTAGCACGTCAAGGAATATTATTTGGGTGTCCAGCCATGGAGAAGAGTTTAGACACTAGGAGAAGATAAAGAACACACCCATTGTCAAGAAATCACATTAGGATTCTCTTTTTTACCTGTTCCTTAAAACACTAGTGCTTAGGAAATCTATTGGAGGCAGAAGCAGTCAAGGGTTGCTTAGAGTTAGGGTTAGGGTTAGGGTTAGGTTTAGGGTACGGCTTAGGGTACGGGTTCGGTTACGGGTTCGTGTACGGCGTAGGGTATGGGTTAGGGTTAGGGTTAGGGTTAGTTTGAAGGTTAGGGCTCGGTTTAGGGCACGGGTTAATATTAGGGTTCGTGTTAGGGTTAGGGTAGAGGTTAGGGTTAGGGTACGCGTTAGGGTTAGGGTAGTTATTAAACCTATCCCACTCTCTAGATACCCCTTAGCACGTCAAGGAATATTATTTGGGGGTCCAGCCATGGAGAAGAGTTTAGACACTAGGAGAAGATAAGGAACACACCCATTATCAAGAAATCACATTAGGATTCTCTTTTTAACCTGTTCCTTAAAACACTAGTGCTTAGGAAATCTATTGGAGGCAGAAGCAGTCAAGGGTAGCTTAGGGTTAGGGTTAGGGTTAGGGTACGGCTTAGGGTACGGTTTCGGGTACGGGTTCGGGTACGGGTTTGGGTATGGCGTAGGATATGGGTTAGGGTTAGGGTTAGGGTTAGTTTGAGGGTTAGGGCTCGGTTTAGGGTACGGGTTAGGATTAGGGTACGTGTTAGGGTTAGGGTAGGGGTTAGGGTTAGGGTACGCGTTAGGGTTAGGGTAGTTATTAAACCTATCCCACTCTCTAGATACCCCTTAGCACGTCAAGGAATATTATTTGGGTGTCCAGCCATGGAGAAGAGTTTAGACACTAGGAGAAGATAAGGAACACACCCATTATCAAGAAATCACATTAGGATTCTCTTTTTTACCTGTTCCTTAAAACACTAGTGCTTAGGAAATCTATTGGAGGCAGAAGCAGTCAAGGGTAGCTTAGGGTTAGGGTTAGGGTTAGGGCTAGAGTTAGGGTACGGCATAGGGTACGGGTTCGGGTACGGATTCGTGTACGGCGTAGGGTATGGGTTAGAGTTAGGGTTAGGGTTAGTTTGAAGGTTAGGGCTCGGTTTAGGTTTCGGCTTAGGATTAGGGTACGTGTTAGGGTTAGGGTAGGGGTTAGGGTTATGGTACGCGTTAGGGTTAGGGTAGTTATTAAGCCTATCCCACTCTCTAGATACCCCTTTGCACGTCAAGGAATATTATTTGGGGGTCCAGCCATGGAGAAGAGTTTAGACACTAGGAGAAGATAAGGAACACACCCATTATCAAGAAATCACATTAGGATTCTCTTTTTAACCTGTTCCTTAAAACACTTGTGCTTAGGAAATCTATTGGAGGCAGAAGCAGTCAAGGGTAGCTTAGGGTTAGGGTTAGGGTTAGGGTTAGGGTTAGCTTTAGGGTACGACTTAGTGTACGGGTTCGGGTACGGGTTCGGGTACGGAGTATGGTATGGGTTAGGGTTAGGGTTAGGGTTAGTTTGAGGGTTAGGGCTTGGTTTAGGGTACGGGTTAGGATAAGGGTACGTGTTCGGGTTAGGGTAGGGGTTAGGGTTAGGGTACGTGTTAGGGTTAGGGTACGCGTTAGGGTTAGGGTAGTTATTAAACCTATCCCACTCTCTAGATACCCCTTAGCACGTCAAGGAATATTATTTGGGTGTCCAGCCATGGAGAAGAGTTTAGACACTAGGAGAAGATAAAGAACACACCCATTATCAAGAAATCACATTAGGATTCTCTTTTTTACCTGTTCCTTAAAACACTAGTGCTTAGGAAATCTATTGGAGGCAGAAGCAGTCAAGGGTAGCTTAGGGTTAGGGTTAGGGTTAGGGTTAGGTTTAGGGTACGGCTTAGGGTACGGGTTCGGGTACGGGTTCGTGTACGGCGTAGGGTATGGGTTAGGGTTAGGGTTAGGGTTAGTTTGAAGGTTAGGGCTCGGTTTAGGGCACGGGTTAATATTAGGTTTCGTGTTAGGGTTAGGGTAGGGGTTAGGGTTAGGGTACGCGTTAAGGTTAGGGTAGTTATTAAACCTATCCCACTCTCTAGATACCCCTTAGCACGTCAAGGAATATTATTTGGGGGTCCAGCCATGGAGAAGAGTTTAGACACTAGGAGAAGATAAGGAACACACCCATTATCCTGAAATCACATTAGGATTCTCTTTTTAACCTGTTCCTTAAAACACTAGTGCTTAGGAAATCTATTGGAGGCAGAAGCAGTCAAGGGTAGCTTAGGGTTAGGGTTAGGGTTAGGGTTAGGGTTAGGGTACGGGTTCGGGTACGGGTTCGCGTACGGCGTAGGGTATGGGTTAGGGTTAGGGTTAGGGTTAGTTTGAAGGTTAGGGCTCGGTTTAGGGCACGGGTTAGGATTAGGGTTCGTGTTAGGGTTAGGGTAGGGGTTAGGGTTAGGGTACGCGTTAAGCTTAGGGTAGTTATTAAACCTATCCCACTCTCTAGATACCCCTTAGCACGTCAAGGAATATTATTTGGGGGTCCAGCCTTGGAGAAGAGTTTATACACTAGGAGAAGATAAGGAACACACCCATTATCAAGAAATCACATTAGGATTATCTTTTTAACCTGTTCCTTAAAACACTAGTGCTTAGGAAATCTATTGGAGGCAGAAGCAGTCAAGGGTAGCTTAGAGTTATGGATAGGGTTAGGGTTATTGTTAGGGTAAGGCTTAGGGTACGGGTTCGGGTACGGTTTCGGGTACTGTATAGGGTATGGGTTAGGGTTAGGGTTAGGGTTAGTTTGAGGGTTAGGGCTCGGTTTAGGGTACGGGTTAGGATTAGGGTACGTGTTAGGGTTAGGGTAGGGGTTAGGGTTAGGGTATGCGTTAGGGTTAGGGTATTTATTAAACCTATCCCACTCTCTAGATACCCCTTAGCACGTCAAGGAATATTATTTGGGGGTCCAGCAATGGAGAAGAGTTTAGACACTAGGAGAAGATAAGGAACACACCCGTCATCAAGAAATCACATTAGGATTCTCTTTTTAACCTGTTCCTTAAAACACTAGTGCTTAGGAAATCTATTGGAGGCAGAAGCAGTCAAGGGTACCTTAGGGTTAGGGTTAGGGTTAGGGTTAGGGTTAGCTTTAGGGTACGACTTAGTGTACGGGTTCGGGTACGGGTTCGGGTACGGAGTATGGTATGGGTTAGGGTTAGGGTTAGGGTTAGTTTGAGGGTTAGGGCTTGGTTTAGGGTACGGGTTAGGATTAGGGTACGTGTTCGGGTTAGGGTAGGGGTTAGGGTTAGGGTACGTGTTAGGGTTAGGGTACGCGTTAGGGTTAGGGTAGTTATTAAACCTATCCCACTCTCTAGATACCCCTTAGCACGTCAAGGAATATTATTTGGGTGTCCAGCCATGGAGAAGAGTTTAGACACTAGGAGAAGATAAAGAACACACCCATTATCAAGAAATCACATTAGGATTCTCTTTTTTACCTGTTCCTTAAAACACTAGTGCTTAGGAAATCTATTGGAGGCAGAAGCAGTCAAGGGTAGCTTAGGGTTAGGGTTAGGGTTAGGGTTAGGTTTAGGGTACGGCTTAGGGTACGGGTTCGGGTACGGGTTCGTGTACGGCGTAGGGTATGGGTTAGGGTTAGGGTTAGGGTTAGTTTGAAGTTTAGGGCTCGGTTTAGGGCACGGGTTAATATTAGGGTTCGTGTTAGGGTTAGGGTAGGGGTTAGGGTTAGGGTACGCGTTAAGGTTAGGGTAGTTATTAAAACTATCCCACTCTCTAGATACCCCTTAGCACGTCAAGGAATATTATTTGGGGGTCCAGCCATGGAGAAGAGTTTAGACACTAGGAGAAGATAAGGAACACACCCATTATCCTGAAATCACAATAGGATTCTCTTTTTAACCTGTTCCTTAAAACACTAGTGCTTAGGAAATCTATTGGAGGCAGAAGCAGTCAAGGGTAGCTTAGGGTTAGGGTTAGGGTTAGGGTTAGGGTTAGGGTACGGCTTAGGGTACGGGTTCGGGTACGGGTTCGTGTACGGCGTAGGGTATGGGTTATGGTTAGTGTTAGGGTTAGTTTGAGGGTTAGGGCTCGGTTTAGGTTACGGGTTAGGATTAGGGTACGTGTTAGGGTTAGGTTAGGGGTTAGGGTTAGGGCACGCGTTAGGGTTAGGGTAGTTATTAAACCTATTCCACTCTCTAGATACCCCTTAGCACGTCAAGGAATATTATTTGGGTGTCCAGCCATGGAGAAGAGTTTAGACACTAGGAGAAGATAAGGAAGACACCCATTATCAAGAAATCACATTAGGATTCTCTTTTTAACCTTTTCCTTAAAACACTAGTGCTTAGGAAATCTATTGGAGGCAGAAGCAGTCAAGGGTAGCTTAGGGTTACGGTTAGGGTTAGGGTTAGGGTTAGGGTACGGCTTAGGGTACGGGTTCGGGTACGGGTTCGTGTACGGCGTAGGGTATGGGTTAGGGTTAGGGTTAGGGTTAGTTTGAAGGTTAGGGCTCGGTTTAGGGTACGGGTTAGGATTAGGGTTCGTGTTAGGGTTAGCGTAGGGGTTAGGGTTCGGGTACGCGTTAGGGTTAGGGTAGTTATTAAACCTATCCCACTCTCTAGATACCCCTTAGCACGTCAAGGAATATTATTTGGGTGTCCAGCCATGGAGAAGAGTTTAGACACTAGGAGAAGATAAGGAACACACCCATTATCCTGAAATCACATTAGGATTCTCTTTTTAACCTGTTCCTTAGTACACTAGTGCTTAGGAAATCTATTGGAGGCAGAAGCAGTCAAGGGTAACTTAGGGTTAGGGTTAGGGTTAGGGTTAGAGTTAGGGTACGGCTTAGGGTAAGGGTTCGGGTACGGGTTCGGGTACGGCGTAGGGTATGGGTTAGGGTTAGGGTTAGGGTTAGTTTGAGGGTTAGGGCTCGGTTTAGGTTACGGGTTAGGATTAGTGTACGTGTTAGTGTTAAGGTAGAGGTTAGGGTTAGGGTACGCGTTAGGGTTAGGGTAGTTATTAAACCTATCCCACTCTCTAGATACCCCTTAGCACGTCAAGGAATATTATTTGGGGGTCCAGCCATGGAGAAGAGTTTAGACACTAGGAGAAGATAAGGAACACACCCATTATCAAGAAATCACATTAGGATTCTCTTTTTAACCTGTTCCTTAAAACACTAGTGCTTAGGAAATCTAATGGAGGCAGAAGCAGTCAAGGGTAGCTCAGGGTTAGGGTTAGGGTTAGGGTTATTGTTAGGGTAAGGCTTAGGGTACGGGTTCGGGTACGGGTTCGGGTACGGTATAGGGTATGGATTAGGGTTAGGGTTAGGGTTAGTTTGAGGGTTAGGGCTCGGTTTAGGATACGGGGTAGGATATGGGTACGTGTTAGGGTTATGATAGGGGTTAGGGTTAGGGTACGCGTTAGGGTTACGTTAGTTATTAAACCTATCCCACTCACTAGATACCCCTTAGCACGTCAAGGAATATTATTTGGGGGTCCAGCCATGGAGAAAAGTTTAGACACTAGGAGAAGATAAGGAACACACCCATTATCAAGAAATCACATTAGGATTATCTTTTTAACCTGTTCCTTAAAACACTAGTGCTTAGGAAATCTATTGGAGGCAGAAGCAGTCAAGGGTAGCTTAGGGTTAGGGTTAGGGTTATTGTTAGGGTAAGGCTTAGGGTACGGGTTCGGGTACGGCATAGGTTATGGGTTAGGGTTAGGGTTAGGGTTAGTTTGAGGGTTAGGGCTCGGTTTAGGGTACGTGTTAGGATTAGGGTACGTGTTAGGGTTAGGGTACGCGTTAGGGTTAGGGTAGTTATTAAACCTATCCCACTCTCTAGATACCCCTTAGCACGTCAAGGAATATTATTTGGGGGTCCAGCCATGGAGAAGAGTTTAGACACTAGGAGAAGATAAGGAACACACCCATTATCCTGAAATCACAATAGGATTCTCTTTTTAACCTGTTCTTTAATACACTAGTGCTTAGGAAATCTATTGGAGGCAGAAGCAGTCAAGGGTAGCTTAGGGTTAGGGTTAGGGTTAGGGTTAGGGTTAGGGTACGGCTTAGGGTACGGGTTCGGGTACGGGTTCGGGTACAGCGTAGGGTATGGGTTATGGTTAGTGTTAGGGTTAGTTTGAGGGTTAGGGCTCGGTTTAGGTTACGGGTTAGGATTAGGGTACGTGTTAGGGTTAGGTTAGGTGTTAGGGTTAGGGCACGCGTTAGGGTTAGGGTAGTTATTAAACCTATTCCACTCTCTAGATACCCCTTAGCACGTCAAGGAATATTATTTGGGTGTCCAGCCATGGAGAAGAGTTTAGACACTAGGAGAAGATAAGGAAGACACCCATTATCAAGAAATCACATTAGGATTCTCTTTTTAACCTGTTCCTTAAAACACTAGTGCTTAGGAAATCTATTGGAGGCAGAAGCAGTCAAGGGTAGCTTAGGGTTAGGGTTAGGGTTAGGGTTAGGGTTAGGGTACGGCTTAGGGTACGGGTTCGGGTACGGGTTCGTGTACGGCGTAGGGTATGGGTTAGGGTTAGGGTTAGGGTTAGTTTGAAGGTTAGGGCTCGGTTTAGGGTACGGGTTAGGATTAGGGTTCGTGTTAGGGTTAGGGTAGGGGTTAGGGTTCGGGTACGCGTTAGGGTTAGGGTAGTTATTAAACCTATCCCACTCTCTAGATACCCCTTAGCACGTCAAGGAATATTATTTGGGGGTCCAGCCATGGAGAAGAGTTTAGACACTAGGAGAAAATAACGAACAAACCCATTATCAAGAAATCACATTAGGATTCTCTTTTTAACCTGTTCCTTAAAACACTAGTGCTTAGGAAATCTATTGGAGGCAGAAGCAGTCAAGGGTAGCTTAGGGTTAGGGTTAGGGTTAGGGTACGGCTTAGGGTACGGTTTCTGGTACGGGTTCGGGTACGGGTTTGGGTATGGCGTAGGATATGGGTTAGGGTTAGGGTTAGGGTTAGTTTGAGGGCTAGGGCTCGGTTTAGGGTACGGGTTAGGATTAGGGTACGTGTTAGGGTTAGGGTAGGGGTTAGGGTTAGGGTACGCGTTAGGGTTAGGGTAGTTATTAAAACTATCCCACTCTCTAGATACCCCTTAGCACGTCAAGGAATATTATTTGGGTGTCCAGCCATGGAGAAGAGTTTAGACACTAGGAGAAGATAAGGAACACACCCATTATCAAGAAATCACATTAGGATTCTCTTTTTAACCTGTTCCTTAAAACACTAGTGCTTAGGAAATCTATTGGAGGCAGAAGCAGTCAAGGGTAGCTTAGGGTTAGGGTTAGGGTTAGGGTTAGGGTTAGGGTTAGGGTACGGCTTAGGGTACGGGTTCGGGTACGGGTTCGTGTACGGCGTAGGGTACGGGTTAGGGTTAGGCTTAGGGTTAGTTTGAAGGTTAGGGCTCGGTTTAGGGCACGGGTTAGGATTAGGGTTCGTGTTAGGGTTAGGGTAGGGGTTAGGGTTAGGGTACGCGTTAGGGTTAGGGTAGTTATTAAACCTATCCCACTCTCTAGATACCCCTTAGCACGTCAAGGAATATTATTTGGGTGTCCAGCCATGGAGAAGAGTTTAGACACTAGGAGAAGATAAGGAACACACCCATTATCTTGAAATCACATTAGGATTCTCTTTTTAACCTGTTCCTTAATACACTAGTGCTTAGGAAATCTATTGGAGGCAGAAGCAGTCAAGGGTAGGTTAGGGTTAGGGTTAGGGTTAGGGTTAGGGTTAGGGTACGGCTTAGGGTACGGGTTCGGGTACGGGTTCGGGTACGGCGTAGGGTATGGTTTAGGGTTAGCGTTAGGGTTAGTTTGAGGGTTAGGGCTCGGTTTAGGTTACGGGTTAGGATTAGTGTACGTGTTAGGGTTAAGGTAGAGGTTAGGGTTAGGGTATGCGTTAGGGTTAGGGTAGTTATTAAACCTATCCCACTCTCTAGATACCCCTTAGCACGTCAAGGAATATTATTTGGGGGTCCAGCCATGGAGAAGAGTTTAGACACTAGGAGAAGATTAGGAACACACCCATTATCAAGAAATCACATTAGGATTCTCTTTTTTACCTGTTCCTTAAAACACTAGTGCTTAGGAAATCTAATGGAGGCAGAAGCAGTCAAGGGTAGCTTAGGGTTAGGGTTAGGATTAGGGTTATTGTTAGGGTAAGGCTTAGGGTACGGGTTCGGGTACGGGTTCGGGTACGGTATAGGGTATGGGTTAGGGTTAGGGTTAGGGTTAGTTTGAGGGTTAGGGTTCGGTTTAGGGTACGGGGTAGGATAAGGGTACGTGTTAGGGTTATGATAGGGGTTAGGGTTAGGGTACGCGTTAGGGTTACGTTAGTTATTAAACCTATCCCACTCACTAGATACCCCTTAGCACGTCAAGGAATATTATTTGGGGGTCCAGCCATGGAGAAGAGTTTAGACACTAGGAGAAGATAAGGAACACACCCATTATCAAGAAATCACATTAGGATTCTCTTTTTAACCTGTTCCTTAAAACACTAGTGCTTAGGAAATCTATTGGAGGCAGAAGCAGTCAAGGGTAGCTTAGGGTTAGGGTTAGGGTTAGGGTACGGCTTAGGGTACGGCTTAGGGTACGGGTTCGGGTACGGGTTCGGGTACGGCGTATGGTATGGGTTAGGGTTAGGGTTAGGGTTAGTTTGAGGGTTAGGGCATGGTTTAGGGTACGGGTTAGGATTAGGGTACGTGTTCGGGTTAGGGTAGGGGTTAGGGTTAGGGTACGTTTTAGGGTTAGGGTACGCGTTAGGGTAAGGGTAGTTATTAAACCTATCCCACTCTCTAGATACCCCTTAGCACGTCAAGGAATATTATTTGGGGGTACAGCCATAGAGAAGAGTTTAGACACTAGGAGAAGATAAGGAACACACCCATTATCAAGAAATCACATTAGGATTCTCTTTTTAACCTGTTCCTTAAAACACTAGTGCTTAGGAAATCTATTTGAGGCAGAAGCAGTCAAGGGTAGCTTAGGGTTAGGGTTAGGGTTAGTGTTAGGGTACGGGTTTGGGTACGGGTTCGGGTACGGCGTAGGGTATGGGTTAGGGTTAGGGTTAGGGTTAGTTTGAGGGTTAGGGCTCGGTTTAGGTTACGGGTTAGGATTAGGGTACGTGTTAGGGTTAGGGTAGGGGTTAGGGTTAGGGCACGCGTTAGGGTTAGGGTAGTTATTAAACCTATTCCACTCTCTAGATACCCCTTAGCACGTCAAGGAATATTATTTGGGTGTCCAGCCATGGAGAAGAGTTTAGACACTAGGAGAAGATAAGGAAGACACCCATTATCAAGAAATCACATTAGGATTCTCTTTTTAACCTGTTCCTTAAAACACTAGTGCTTAGGAAATCTATTGGAGGCAGAAGCAGTCAAGGGTAGCGTAGGGTTAGGGTTAGGGTTAGGGTTAGGGTACGGCTTAGGGTACGGGTTCGGGTACGGGTTCGTGTACGGCGTAGGGTATGGGTTAGGGTTAGGGTTAGGGTTAGTTTGAAGGTTAGGGCTCGGTTTAGGGTACGGGTTAGGATTAGGGTTCGTGTTAGGGTTAGGGTAGGGGTTAGGGTTCGGGTACGCGTTAGGGTTAGGGTAGTTATTAAACCTATCCCACTCTCTAGATACCCCTTAGCACGTCAAGGAATATTATTTGGGGGTCCAGCCATGGAGAAGAGTTTAGACACTAGGAGAAAATAACGAACAAACCCATTATCAAGAAATCACATTAGGATTCTCTTTTTAACCTGTTCCTTAAAACACTAGTGCTTAGGAAATCTATTGGAGGCAGAAGCAGTCAAGGGTAGCTTAGGGTTAGGGTTAGGGTTAGGGTACGGCTTAGGGTACGGTTTCTGGTACGGGTTCGGGTACGGGTTTGGGTATGGCGTAGGATATGGGTTAGGGTTAGGGTTAGGGTTAGTTTGAGGGCTAGGGCTCGGTTTAGGGTACGGGTTAGGATTAGGGTACGTGTTAGGGTTAGGGTAGGGGTTAGGGTTAGGGTACGCGTTAGGGTTAGGGTAGTTATTAAAACTATCCCACTCTCTAGATACCCCTTAGCACGTCAAGGAATATTATTTGGGTGTCCAGCCATGGAGAAGAGTTTAGACACTAGGAGAAGATAAGGAACACACCCATTATCAAGAAATCACATTAGGATTCTCTTTTTAAACTGTTCCTTAAAACACTAGTGCTTAGGAAATCTATTGGAGGCAGAAGCAGTCAAGGGTAGCTTAGGGTTAGGGTTAGGGTTAGGGTTAGGGTTAGGGTTAGGGTACGGCTTAGGGTACGGGTTCGGGTACGGGTTCGTGTACGGCGTAGGGTACGGGTTAGGGTTAGGCTTAGGGTTAGTTTGAAGGTTAGGGCTCGGTTTAGGGCACGGGTTAGGATTAGGGTTCGTGTTAGGGTTAGGGTAGGGGTTAGGGTTAGGGTACGCGTTAGGGTTAGGGTAGTTATTAAACCTATCCCACTCTCTAGATACCCCTTAGCACGTCAAGGAATATTATTTGGGTGTCCAGCCATGGAGAAGAGTTTAGACACTAGGAGAAGATAAGGAACACACCCATTATCTTGAAATCACATTAGGATTCTCTTTTTAACCTGTTCCTTAATACACTAGTGCTTAGGAAATCTATTGGAGGCAGAAGCAGTCAAGGGTAGGTTAGGGTTAGGGTTAGGGTTAGGGTTAGGGTTAGGGTACGGCTTAGGGTACGGGTTCGGGTACGGGTTCGGGTACGGCGTAGTTATGGTTTAGGGTTAGCGTTAGGGTTAGTTTGAGGGTTAGGGATCGGTTTAGGTTACGGGTTAGGATTAGTGTACGTGTTAGGGTTAAGGTAGAGGTTAGGGTTAGGGTATGCGTTAGGGTTAGGGTAGTTATTAAACCTATCCCACTCTCTAGATACCCCTTAGCACGTCAAGGAATATTATTTGGGGGTCCAGCCATGGAGAAGAGTTTAGACACTAGGAGAAGATTAGGAACACACCCATTATCAAGAAATCACATTAGGATTCTCTTTTTTACCTGTTCCTTAAAACACTAGTGCTTAGGAAATCTAATGGAGGCAGAAGCAGTCAAGGGTAGCTTAGGGTTAGGGTTAGGATTAGGGTTATTGTTAGGGTAAGGCTTAGGGTACGGGTTCGGGTACGGGTTCGGGTACGGTATAGGGTATGGGTTAGGGTTAGGGTTAGGGTTAGTTTGAGGGTTAGGGTTCGCTTTAGGGTACGGGGTAGGATAAGGGTACGTGTTAGGGTTATGATAGGGGTTAGGGTTAGGGTACGCGTTAGGGTTACGTTAGTTATTAAACCTATCCCACTCACTAGATACCCCTTAGCACGTCAAGGAATATTATTTGGGGGTCCAGCCATGGAGAAGAGTTTAGACACTAGGAGAAGATAAGGAACACACCCATTATCAAGAAATCACATTAGGATTCTCTTTTTAACCTGTTCCTTAAAACACTAGTGCTTAGGAAATCTATTGGAGGCAGAAGCAGTCAAGGGTAGCTTAGGGTTAGGGTTAGGGTTAGGGTACGGCTTAGGGTACGGCTTAGGGTACGGGTTCGGGTACGGGTTCGGGTACGGCGTATGGTATGGGTTAGGGTTAGGGTTAGGGTTAGTTTGAGGGTTAGGGCATGGTTTAGGGTACGGGTTAGGATTAGGGTACGTGTTCGGGTTAGGGTAGGGGTTAGGGTTAGGGTACGTTTTAGGGTTAGGGTACGCGTTAGGGTAAGGGTAGTTATTAAACCTATCCCACTCTCTAGATACCCCTTAGCACGTCAAGGAATATTATTTGGGGGTACAGCCATAGAGAAGAGTTTAGACACTAGGAGAAGATAAGGAACACACCCATTATCAAGAAATCACATTAGGATTCTCTTTTTAACCTGTTCCTTAAAACACTAGTGCTTAGGAAATCTATTTGAGGCAGAAGCAGTCAAGGGTAGCTTAGGGTTAGGGTTAGGGTTAGTGTTAGGGTACGGGTTTGGGTACGGGTTCGGGTACGGCGTAGGGTATGGGTTAGGGTTAGGGTTAGGGTTAGTTTGAGGGTTAGGGCTCGGTTTAGGTTACGGGTTAGGATTAGGGTACGTGTTAGGGTTAGGGTAGGGGTTAGGGTTAGGGTACGCGTTAGGGTTAGGGTAGTTATTAAACCTATCCCACTCTCTAGATACCCCTTAGCACGTCAAGGAATATTATTTGGGTGTCCAGCCATGGAGAAGAGTTTAGACACTAGGAGAAGATAAGGAACACACCCATTATCAAGAAATCACATTAGGATTCTCTTTTTAACCTGTTCCTTAAAACACTAGTGCTTAGGAAATCTATTGGAGGCAGAAGCAGTCAAGGGTAGCTTAGGGTTAGGGTTAGGGTTAGGGTTAGGGTTAGGGTACGGGTTTGAGTATGGTTTCGGGTACGGCGTAGGGTATGGGTTAGGGTTAGGGTTAGGGTTAGTTTGAGGGTTAGGGCTCGGTTTAGGTTACGGGTTAGGATTAGGGTACGTGTTAGGGTTAGGGTAGGGGTTAGGTTTAGGGTACGCGTTAGGGTTAGGGTAGTTATTAAACCTATCCCACTCTCTAGATACCCCTTAGCACGTCAAGGAATATTATTTGGGTGTCCAGCCATGGAGAAGAGTTTAGACACTAGGAGAAGATAAGGAACACACCCATTATCAAGAAATCACATTAGGATTCTCTTTTTAACCTGTTCCTTAAAACACTAGTGCTTAGGAAATCTATTGGAGGCAGAAGCAGTCAAGGGTAGCTTAGGTTTAGGGTTAGGGTTAGGGTTAGGGTTAGCTTTAGGGTACGGCTTAGGGTACGGTTTCGGGTACGGGTTCGGATACGGCGTATGGTATGGGTTAGTGTTAGGGTTAGGGTTAGTTTGAGGGTTAGGGCTTGGTTTAGGGTACGGGTTAGGATTAGGGTACGTGTTCGGGTTAGGGTAGGGGTTAGGGTTAGGGTACGTGTTAGGGTTAGGGTACGCGTTAGGGTTAGGATAGTTATTAAACCTATCCCACTCTCTAGATACCCCTTAGCACGTCAAGGAATATTATTTGGGGGTCCAGCCATGGAGAAGAGTTTAGACACTAGGAGAAGATAAGGAATACACCCATTATCAAGAAATCACATTAGCTTTCTCTTTTTAACCTGTTCCTTAAAACACTAGTGCTTAGGAAATCTATTGGAGGCAGAAGCAGTCAAGGGTAGCTTAGGGTTAGGGTTAGGGTTAGGGTTAGCTTTAGGGTACGGCTTAGGGTACGGGTTCGGGTACGGGTTCGTGTACGGCGTAGGGTATGGGTTAGGGTTAGGGTTAGGGTTAGTTTGAAGTTTAGGGCTCGGTTTAGGGCACGGGTTAGGATTAGGGTTAGTGTTAGGGTTAGGGTAGGGGTTAGGGTTAGGGTACGCGTTAGGGTTAGGGTAGTTATTAAACCTATCCCACTCTCTAGATACCCCTTAGCACGTCAAGGAATATTATTTGGGGGTCCAGCCATGTAGAAGAGTTTAGACACTAGGAGAAGATAAGGAACACACCCATTATCAAGAAATCACATTAGGATTCTCTTTTTAACCTGTTCCTTAATACACTAGTGCTTAGGAAATCTATTGGAGGCAGAAGCAGTCAAGGATAGCTTAGGGTTAGGGTTAGGGTTAGGGTTATTGTTAGGGTAAGGGTTCGGGTACGGGTTCGGGTACGGTATAGGGTATGGGTTAGGGTTAGGGTTAGGGTTAGTTTGAGGGTTAGGGCTCGGTTTAGGGTACGGGTTAGGTTTAGGGTACGTGTTAGGGTTAGGGTAGGGGTTAGGGTTAGGGTACGCGTTAGGATTAGGGTTGTTATTAAGCCTATCCCACTCTCTAGATACCCCTTAGCACGTCAAGGAATATTATTTGGGTGTCCAGCCATGGAGAAGAGTTTAGACACTAGGAGAAGATAAGGAACACACCCATTATCAAGAAATCACATTAGGATTCTCTTTTTAACCTGTTCCTTAAAACACTAGTGCTTAGGAAATCTATTGGAGGCAGAAGTAGTCAACTGTAGCTTAGGGTTAGGGTTAGGGTTAGGGTTAGGGTTAGCTTTAGGGTACGGCTTAGTGTAAGGGTTCGGGTACGGGTTCGGGTACGGCGTATGGTATGGGTTAGGGTTAGGGTTAGGGTTAGTTTGAGGGTTAGGTCTTGTTTTAGGGTACGGGTTAGGATTAGGGTACGTGTTCGGGTAAGGGTAGGGGTTAGGCTTAGGGTACGTGTTAGGGTTAGGGTACGCGTTAGGGTTAGGGTAGTTATTAAACCTATCCCACTCTCTAGATACCCCTTAGCACGTCAAGGAATATTATTAGGGTGTCCAGCCATGGAGAAGAGTTTAGACACTAGGAGAAGATAAGGAACACACCCATTATCAAGAAATCACATTAGGATTCTCTTTTTTACCTGTTCCTTAAAACACTAGTGCTTAGAAAATCTATTGGAGGCAGAAGCAGTCAAGGGTAGCTTAGGGTTAGGGTTAGGGTTAGGGCTAGAGTTAGGGTACGGCATAGGGTACGGGTTCGGGTACGGGTTCGTGTACGGCGTAGGGTATGGGTTAGAGTTAGGGTTAGGGTTAGTTTGAAGGTTAGGGCTCGGTTTAGGTTTCGGCTTAGGATTAGGGTACGTGTTAGGGTTAGGGTAGGGGTTAGGGTTATGGTACGCGTTAGGGTTATGGTAGTTATTAAACCTATCCCACTCTCTAGATACCCCTTAGCACGTCAAGGAATATTATTTGGGGGTCCAGCCATGGAGAAGAGTTTAGACACTAGGAGAAGATAAGGAACACACCCATTCTCAAGAAATCACATTAGGATTCTCTTTTTAACCTGTTCCTTAAAACACTTGTGCTTAGGAAATCTATTGGAGGCAGAAGCAGTCAAGGGTAGCTTAGGGTTAGGGTTAGGGTTAGCTTTAGGGTACGACTTAGTGTACGGGTTCGGGTACGGCGTATGGTATGGGTTAGGGTTAGGGTTAGGGTTAGTTTGAGGGTTAGGGCTTGGTTTAGGGTACGGGTTAGGATTAGGGTACGTGTTCGGGTTAGGGTAGGGGTTAGGGTTAGGGTACGTGTTATGGTTAGGGTACGCGTTAGGGTTAGGGTAGTTATTAAACCTATCCCACTCTCTAGATACCCCTTAGCACGTCAAGGAATATTATTTGGGTGTCCAGCCATGGAGAAGAGTTTAGACACTAGGAGAAGATAAAGAACACACCCATTGTCAAGAAATCACATTAGGATTCTCTTTTTTACCTGTTCCTTAAAACACTAGTGCTTAGGAAATCTATTGGAGGCAGAAGCAGTCAAGGGTTGCTTAGAGTTAGGGTTAGGGTTAGGGTTAGGTTTAGGGTACGGCTTAGGGTACGGGTTCGGTTACGGGTTCGTGTACGGCGTAGGGTATGGGTTAGGGTTAGGGTTAGGGTTAGTTTGAAGGTTAGGGCTCGGTTTAGGGCACGGGTTAATATTAGGG
Organism: Eschrichtius robustus; assembly: GCF_028021215.1. NCBI lineage: Eukaryota > Metazoa > Chordata > Mammalia > Artiodactyla > Eschrichtiidae > Eschrichtius > Eschrichtius robustus. The sequence goes on from NW_027175261.1 coordinate 5,676,700, forward strand.
TTCGTGTTAGGGTTAGGGTAGAGGTTAGGGTTAGGGTACGCGTTAGGGTTAGGGTAGTTATTAAACCTATCCCACTCTCTAGATACCCCTTAGCACGTCAAGGAATATTATTTGGGGGTCCAGCCATGGAGAAGAGTTTAGACACTAGGAGAAGATAAGGAACACACCCATTATCAAGAAATCACATTAGGATTCTCTTTTTAACCTGTTCCTTAAAACACTAGTGCTTAGGAAATCTATTGGAGGCAGAAGCAGTCAAGGGTAGCTTAGGGTTAGGGTTAGGGTTAGGGTACGGCTTAGGGTACGGTTTCGGGTACGGGTTCGGGTACGGGTTTGGGTATGGCGTAGGATATGGGTTAGGGTTAGGGTTAGGGTTAGTTTGAGGGTTAGGGCTCGGTTTAGGGTACGGGTTAGGATTAGGGTACGTGTTAGGGTTAGGGTAGGGGTTAGGGTTAGGGTACGCGTTAGGGTTAGGGTAGTTATTAAACCTATCCCACTCTCTAGATACCCCTTAGCACGTCAAGGAATATTATTTGGGTGTCCAGCCATGGAGAAGAGTTTAGACACTAGGAGAAGATAAGGAACACACCCATTATCAAGAAATCACATTAGGATTCTCTTTTTTACCTGTTCCTTAAAACACTAGTGCTTAGGAAATCTATTGGAGGCAGAAGCAGTCAAGGGTAGCTTAGGGTTAGGGTTAGGGTTAGGGCTAGAGTTAGGGTACGGCATAGGGTACGGGTTCGGGTACGGATTCGTGTACGGCGTAGGGTATGGGTTAGAGTTAGGGTTAGGGTTAGTTTGAAGGTTAGGGCTCGGTTTAGGTTTCGGCTTAGGATTAGGGTACGTGTTAGGGTTAGGGTAGGGGTTAGGGTTATGGTACGCGTTAGGGTTAGGGTAGTTATTAAACCTATCCCACTCTCTAGATACCCCTTTGCACGTCAAGGAATATTATTTGGGGGTCCAGCCATGGAGAAGAGTTTAGACACTAGGAGAAGATAAGGAACACACCCATTATCAAGAAATCACATTAGGATTCTCTTTTTAACCTGTTCCTTAAAACACTTGTGCTTAGGAAATCTATTGGAGGCAGAAGCAGTCAAGGGTAGCTTAGGGTTAGGGTTAGGGTTAGGGTTAGGGTTAGCTTTAGGGTACGACTTAGTGTACGGGTTCGGGTTAGGGTTAGGGTACGGAGTATGGTATGGGTTAGGGTTAGGGTTAGGGTTAGTTTGAGGGTTAGGGCTTGGTTTAGGGTACGGGTTAGGATTAGGGTACGTGTTCGGGTTAGGGTAGGGGTTAGGGTTAGGGTACGTGTTAGGGTTAGGGTACGCGTTAGGGTTAGGGTAGTTATTAAACCTATCCCACTCTCTAGATACCCCTTAGCACGTCAAGGAATATTATTTGGGTGTCCAGCCATGGAGAAGAGTTTAGACACTAGGAGAAGATAAAGAACACACCCATTATCAAGAAATCACATTAGGATTCTCTTTTTTACCTGTTCCTTAAAACACTAGTGCTTAGGAAATCTATTGGAGGCAGAAGCAGTCAAGGGTAGCTTAGGGTTAGGGTTAGGGTTAGGGTTAGGTTTAGGGTACGGCTTAGGGTACGGGTTCGGGTACGGGTTCGTGTACGGCGTAGGGTATGGGTTAGGGTTAGGGTTAGGGTTTGTTTGAAGTTTAGGGCTCGGTTTAGGGCACGGGTTAATATTAGGGTTCGTGTTAGGGTTAGGGTAGGGGTTAGGGTTAGGGTACGCGTTAAGGTTAGGGTAGTTATTAAAACTATCCCACTCTCTAGATACCCCTTAGCACGTCAAGGAATATTATTTGGGGGTCCAGCCATGGAGAAGAGTTTAGACACTAGGAGAAGATAAGGAACACACCCATTATCCTGAAATCACAATAGGATTCTCTTTTTAACCTGTTCCTTAAAACACTAGTGCTTAGGAAATCTATTGGAGGCAGAAGCAGTCAAGGGTAGCTTAGGGTTAGGGTTAGGGTTAGGGTTAGGGTTAGGGTACGGCTTAGGGTACGGGTTCGGGTACGGGTTCGTGTACGGCGTAGGGTATGGGTTATGGTTAGTGTTAGGGTTAGTTTGAGGGTTAGGGCTCGGTTTAGGTTACGGGTTAGGATTAGGGTACGTGTTAGGGTTAGGTTAGGGGTTAGGGTTAGGGCACGCGTTAGGGTTAGGGTAGTTATTAAACCTATTCCACTCTCTAGATACCCCTTAGCACGTCAAGGAATATTATTTGGGTGTCCAGCCATGGAGAAGAGTTTAGACACTAGGAGAAGATAAGGAAGACACCCATTATCAAGAAATCACATTAGGATTCTCTTTTTAACCTTTTCCTTAAAACACTAGTGCTTAGGAAATCTATTGGAGGCAGAAGCAGTCAAGGGTAGCTTAGGGTTACGGTTAGGGTTAGGGTTAGGGTTAGGGTACGGCTTAGGGTACGGGTTCGGGTACGGGTTCGTGTACGGCGTAGGGTATGGGTTAGGGTTAGGGTTAGGGTTAGTTTGAAGGTTAGGGCTCGGTTTAGGGTACGGGTTAGGATTAGGGTTCGTGTTAGGGTTAGCGTAGGGGTTAGGGTTCGGGTACGCGTTAGGGTTAGGGTAGTTATTAAACCTATCCCACTCTCTAGATACCCCTTAGCACGTCAAGGAATATTATTTGGGTGTCCAGCCATGGAGAAGAATTTAGACACTAGGAGAAGATAAGGAACACACCCATTATCAAGAAATCACATTAGGATTCTCTTTTTAACCTGTTCCTTAAAACACTAGTGCTTAGGAAATCTAATGGAGGCAGAAGCAGTCAAGGGTAGCTCAGGGTTAGGGTTAGGGTTAGGGTTATTGTTAGGGTAAGGCTTAGGGTACGGGTTCGGGTACGGGTTCGGGTACGGTATAGGGTATGGATTAGGGTTAGGGTTAGGGTTAGTTTGAGGGTTAGGGCTCGGTTTAGGGTACGGGGTAGGATATGGGTACGTGTTAGGGTTATGATAGGGGTTAGGGTTAGGGTACGCGTTAGGGTTACGTTAGTTATTAAACCTATCCCACTCACTAGATACCCCTTAGCACGTCAAGGAATATTATTTGGGGGTCCAGCCATGGAGAAAAGTTTAGACACTAGGAGAAGATAAGGAACACACCCATTATCAAGAAATCACATTAGGATTATCTTTTTAACCTGTTCCTTAAAACACTAGTGCTTAGGAAATCTATTGGAGGCAGAAGCAGTCAAGGGTAGCTTAGGGTTAGGGTTAGGGTTATTGTTAGGGTAAGGCTTAGGGTACGGGTTCGGGTACGGCATAGGTTATGGGTTAGGGTTAGGGTTAGGGTTAGTTTGAGGGTTAGGGCTCGGTTTAGGGTACGTGTTAGGATTAGGGTACGTGTTAGGGTTAGGGTACGCGTTAGGGTTAGGGTAGTTATTAAACCTATCCCACTCTCTAGATACCCCTTAGCACGTCAAGGAATATTATTTGGGGGTCCAGCCATGGAGAAGAGTTTAGACACTAGGAGAAGATAAGGAACACACCCATTATCCTGAAATCACAATAGGATTCTCTTTTTAACCTGTTCTTTAATACACTAGTGCTTAGGAAATCTATTGGAGGCAGAAGCAGTCAAGGGTAGCTTAGGGTTATGGTTAGGGTTAGGGTTAGGGTTAGGGTACGGCTTAGGGTACGGGTTCGGGTACGGGTTCGGGTACAGCGTAGGGTATGGGTTATGGTTAGTGTTAGGGTTAGTTTGAGGGTTAGGGCTCGGTTTAGGTTACGGGTTAGGATTAGGGTACGTGTTAGGGTTAGGTTAGGTGTTAGGGTTAGGGCACGCGTTAGGGTTAGGGTAGTTATTAAACCTATTCCACTCTCTAGATACCCCTTAGCACGTCAAGGAATATTATTTGGGTGTCCAGCCATGGAGAAGAGTTTAGACACTAGGAGAAGATAAGGAAGACACCCATTATCAAGAAATCACATTAGGATTCTCTTTTTAACCTGTTCCTTAAAACACTAGTGCTTAGGAAATCTATTGGAGGCAGAAGCAGTCAAGGGTAGCTTAGGGTTAGGGTTAGGGTTAGGGTTAGGGTTAGGGTACGGCTTAGGGTACGGGTTCGGGTACGGGTTCGTGTACGGCGTAGGGTATGGGTTAGGGTTAGGGTTAGGGTTAGTTTGAAGGTTAGGGCTCGGTTTAGGGTACGGGTTAGGATTAGGGTTCGTGTTAGGGTTAGGGTAGGGGTTAGGGTTCGGGTACGCGTTAGGGTTAGGGTAGTTATTAAACCTATCCCACTCTCTAGATACCCCTTAGCACGTCAAGGAATATTATTTGGGGGTCCAGCCATGGAGAAGAGTTTAGACACTAGGAGAAAATAACGAACAAACCCATTATCAAGAAATCACATTAGGATTCTCTTTTTAACCTGTTCCTTAAAACACTAGTGCTTAGGAAATCTATTGGAGGCAGAAGCAGTCAAGGGTAGCTTAGGGTTAGGGTTAGGGTTAGGGTACGGCTTAGGGTACGGTTTCTGGTACGGGTTCGGGTACGGGTTTGGGTATGGCGTAGGATATGGGTTAGGGTTAGGGTTAGGGTTAGTTTGAGGGCTAGGGCTCGGTTTAGGGTACGGGTTAGGATTAGGGTACGTGTTAGGGTTAGGGTAGGGGTTAGGGTTAGGGTACGCGTTAGGGTTAGGGTAGTTATTAAAACTATCCCACTCTCTAGATACCCCTTAGCACGTCAAGGAATATTATTTGGGTGTCCAGCCATGGAGAAGAGTTTAGACACTAGGAGAAGATAAGGAACACACCCATTATCAAGAAATCACATTAGGATTCTCTTTTTAACCTGTTCCTTAAAACACTAGTGCTTAGGAAATCTATTGGAGGCAGAAGCAGTCAAGGGTAGCTTAGGGTTAGGGTTAGGGTTAGGGTTAGGGTTAGGGTTAGGGTACGGCTTAGGGTACGGGTTCGGGTACGGGTTCGTGTACGGCGTAGGGTACGGGTTAGGGTTAGGCTTAGGGTTAGTTTGAAGGTTAGGGCTCGGTTTAGGGCACGGGTTAGGATTAGGGTTCGTGTTAGGGTTAGGGTAGGGGTTAGGGTTAGGGTACGCGTTAGGGTTAGGGTAGTTATTAAACCTATCCCACTCTCTAGATACCCCTTAGCACGTCAAGGAATATTATTTGGGTGTCCAGCCATGGAGAAGAGTTTAGACACTAGGAGAAGATAAGGAACACACCCATTATCTTGAAATCACATTAGGATTCTCTTTTTAACCTGTTCCTTAATACACTAGTGCTTAGGAAATCTATTGGAGGCAGAAGCAGTCAAGGGTAGGTTAGGGTTAGGGTTAGGGTTAGGGTTAGGGTTAGGGTACGGCTTAGGGTACGGGTTCGGGTACGGGTTCGGGTACGGCGTAGTTATGGTTTAGGGTTAGCGTTAGGGTTAGTTTGAGGGTTAGGGATCGGTTTAGGTTACGGGTTAGGATTAGTGTACGTGTTAGGGTTAAGGTAGAGGTTAGGGTTAGGGTATGCGTTAGGGTTAGGGTAGTTATTAAACCTATCCCACTCTCTAGATACCCCTTAGCACGTCAAGGAATATTATTTGGGGGTCCAGCCATGGAGAAGAGTTTAGACACTAGGAGAAGATTAGGAACACACCCATTATCAAGAAATCACATTAGGATTCTCTTTTTTACCTGTTCCTTAAAACACTAGTGCTTAGGAAATCTAATGGAGGCAGAAGCAGTCAAGGGTAGCTTAGGGTTAGGGTTAGGATTAGGGTTATTGTTAGGGTAAGGCTTAGGGTACGGGTTCGGGTACGGGTTCGGGTACGGTATAGGGTATGGGTTAGGGTTAGGGTTAGGGTTAGTTTGAGGGTTAGGGTTCGCTTTAGGGTACGGGGTAGGATAAGGGTACGTGTTAGGGTTATGATAGGGGTTAGGGTTAGGGTACGCGTTAGGGTTACGTTAGTTATTAAACCTATCCCACTCACTAGATACCCCTTAGCACGTCAAGGAATATTATTTGGGGGTCCAGCCATGGAGAAGAGTTTAGACACTAGGAGAAGATAAGGAACACACCCATTATCAAGAAATCACATTAGGATTCTCTTTTTAACCTGTTCCTTAAAACACTAGTGCTTAGGAAATCTATTGGAGGCAGAAGCAGTCAAGGGTAGCTTAGGGTTAGGGTTAGGGTTAGGGTACGGCTTAGGGTACGGCTTAGGGTACGGGTTCGGGTACGGGTTCGGGTACGGCGTATGGTATGGGTTAGGGTTAGGGTTAGGGTTAGTTTGAGGGTTAGGGCATGGTTTAGGGTACGGGTTAGGATTAGGGTACGTGTTCGGGTTAGGGTAGGGGTTAGGGTTAGGGTACGTTTTAGGGTTAGGGTACGCGTTAGGGTAAGGGTAGTTATTAAACCTATCCCACTCTCTAGATACCCCTTAGCACGTCAAGGAATATTATTTGGGGGTACAGCCATAGAGAAGAGTTTAGACACTAGGAGAAGATAAGGAACACACCCATTATCAAGAAATCACATTAGGATTCTCTTTTTAACCTGTTCCTTAAAACACTAGTGCTTAGGAAATCTATTTGAGGCAGAAGCAGTCAAGGGTAGCTTAGGGTTAGGGTTAGGGTTAGTGTTAGGGTACGGGTTTGGGTACGGGTTCGGGTACGGCGTAGGGTATGGGTTAGGGTTAGGGTTAGGGTTAGTTTGAGGGTTAGGGCTCGGTTTAGGTTACGGGTTAGGATTAGGGTACGTGTTAGGGTTAGGGTAGGGGTTAGGGTTAGGGTACGCGTTAGGGTTAGGGTAGTTATTAAACCTATCCCACTCTCTAGATACCCCTTAGCACGTCAAGGAATATTATTTGGGTGTCCAGCCATGGAGAAGAGTTTAGACACTAGGAGAAGATAAGGAACACACCCATTATCAAGAAATCACATTAGGATTCTCTTTTTAACCTGTTCCTTAAAACACTAGTGCTTAGGAAATCTATTGGAGGCAGAAGCAGTCAAGGGTAGCTTAGGGTTAGGGTTAGGGTTAGGGTTAGGGTTAGGGTACGGGTTTGAGTATGGTTTCGGGTACGGCGTAGGGTATGGGTTAGGGTTAGGGTTAGGGTTAGTTTGAGGGTTAGGGCTCGGTTTAGGTTACGGGTTAGGATTAGGGTACGTGTTAGGGTTAGGGTAGGGGTTAGGTTTAGGGTACGCGTTAGGGTTAGGGTAGTTATTAAACCTATCCCACTCTCTAGATACCCCTTAGCACGTCAAGGAATATTATTTGGGTGTCCAGCCATGGAGAAGAGTTTAGACACTAGGAGAAGATAAGGAACACACCCATTATCAAGAAATCACATTAGGATTCTCTTTTTAACCTGTTCCTTAAAACACTAGTGCTTAGGAAATCTATTGGAGGCAGAAGCAGTCAAGGGTAGCTTAGGTTTAGGGTTAGGGTTAGGGTTAGGGTTAGCTTTAGGGTACGGCTTAGGGTACGGTTTCGGGTACGGGTTCGGATACGGCGTATGGTATGGGTTAGTGTTAGGGTTAGGGTTAGTTTGAGGGTTAGGGCTTGGTTTAGGGTACGGGTTAGGATTTGGGTACGTGTTCGGGTTAGGGTAGGGGTTAGGGTTAGGGTACGTGTTATGGTTAGGGTACGCGTTAGGGTTAGGGTAGTTATTAAACCTATCCCACTCTCTAGATACCCCTTAGCACGTCAAGGAATATTATTTGGGTGTCCAGCCATGGAGAAGAGTTTAGACACTAGGAGAAGATAAAGAACACACCCATTGTCAAGAAATCACATTAGGATTCTCTTTTTTACCTGTTCCTTAAAACACTAGTGCTTAGGAAATCTATTGGAGACAGAAGCAGTCAAGGGTTGCTTAGAGTTAGGGTTAGGGTTAGGGTTAGGTTTAGGGTACGGCTTAGGGTACGGGTTCGGTTACGGGTTCGTGTACGGCATAGGGTATGGGTTAGGGTTAGGGTTAGGGTTAGTTTGAAGGTTAGGGCTCGGTTTAGGGCACGGGTTAATATTAGGGTTCGTGTTAGGGTTAGGGTAGAGGTTAGGGTTAGGGAACGCGTTAGGGTAAGGGTAGTTATTAAACCTATCCCACTCTCTAGATAACCCTTAGCACGTCAAGGAATATTATTTGGGGGTCCAGCCATGGAGAAGAGTTTAGACACTAGGAGAAGATAAGGAACACACCCATTATCAAGAAATCACATTAGGATTCTCTTTTTAACCTGTTCCTTAAAACACTAGTGCTTAGGAAATCTATTGGAGGCAGAAGCAGTCAAGGGTAGCTTAGGGTTAGGGTTAGGGTTAGGGTACGGCTTAGGGTACGGTTTCGGGTACGGGTTCGGGTACGGGTTTGGGTATGGCGTAGGATATGGGTTAGGGTTAGGGTTAGGGTTAGTTTGAGGGTTAGGGCTCGGTTTAGGTTACGGGTTAGGATTAGGGTACGTGTTAGGGTTAGGGTAGGGGTTAGGGTTAGGGTACGCGTTAGGGTTAGGGTAGTTATTAAACCTATCCCACTCTCTAGATACCCCTTAGCACGTCAAGGAATATTATTTGGGTGTCCAGCCATGGAGAAGAGTTTAGACACTAGGAGAAGATAAGGAACACACCCATTATCAAGAAATCACATTAGGATTCTCTTTTTAACCTGTTCCTTAAAACACTAGTGCTTAGGAAATCTATTGGAGGCAGAAGCAGTCAAGGTTAGCTTAGGGTTAGGGTTAGGGTTAGGGCTAGAGTTAGGGTACGGCATAGGGTACGGGTTCGGGTACGGATTCGTGTAAGGCGTAGGGTATGGGTTAGAGTTAGGGTTAGGGTTAGTTTGAAGGTTAGGGCTCGGTTTAGGTTTCGGCTTAGGATTAGGGTACGTGTTAGGGTTAGGGTAGGGGTTAGGGTTATGGTACGCGTTAGGGTTAGGGTAGTTATTAAACCTATCCCACTCTCTAGATACCCCTTTGCACGTCAAGGAATATTATTTGGGGGTCCAGCCATGGAGAAGAGTTTAGACACTAGGAGAAGATAAGGAACACACCCATTATCAAGAAATCACATTAGGATTCTCTTTTTAACCTGTTCCTTAAAACACTTGTGCTTAGGAAATCTATTGGAGGCAGAAGCAGTCAAGGGTAGCTTAGGGTTAGGGTTAGGGTTAGGGTTAGGGTTAGCTTTAGGGTACGACTTAGTGTACGGGTTCGGGTACGGGTTCGGGTACGGAGTATGGTATGGGTTAGGGTTAGGGTTAGGGTTAGTTTGAGGGTTAGGGCTTGGTTTAGGGTACGGGTTAGGATAAGGGTACGTGTTCGGGTTAGGGTAGGGGTTAGGGTTAGGGTACGTGTTAGGGTTAGGGTACGCGTTAGGGTTAGGGTAGTTATTAAACCTATCCCACTCTCTAGATACCCCTTAGCACGTCAAGGAATATTATTTGGGTGTCCAGCCATGGAGAAGAGTTTAGACACTAGGAGAAGATAAAGAACACACCCATTATCAAGAAATCACATTAGGATTCTCTTTTTTACCTGTTCCTTAAAACACTAGTGCTTAGGAAATCTATTGGAGGCAGAAGCAGTCAAGGGTAGCTTAGGGTTAGGGTTAGGGTTAGGGTTAGGTTTAGGGTACGGCTTAGGGTACGGGTTCGGGTACGGGTTCGTGTACGGCGTAGGGTATGGGTTAGGGTTAGGGTTAGGGTTAGTTTGAAGGTTAGGGCTCGGTTTAGGGCACGGGTTAATATTAGGGTTCGTGTTAGGGTTAGGGTAGGGGTTAGGGTTAGGGTACGCGTTAAGGTTAGGGTAGTTATTAAACCTATCCCACTCTCTAGATACCCCTTAGCACGTCAAGGAATATTATTTGGGGGTCCAGCCATGGAGAAGAGTTTAGACACTAGGAGAAGATAAGGAACACACCCATTATCCTGAAATCACATTAGGATTCTCTTTTTAACCTGTTCCTTAAAACACTAGTGCTTAGGAAATCTATTGGAGGCAGAAGCAGTCAAGGGTAGCTTAGGGTTAGGGTTAGGGTTAGGGTTAGGGTTAGGGTACGGCTTAGGGTACGGGTTCGGGTACGGGTTCGCGTACGGCGTAGGGTATGGGTTAGGGTTAGGGTTAGGGTTAGTTTGAAGGTTAGGGCTCGGTTTAGGGCACGGGTTAGGATTAGGGTTCGTGTTAGGGTTAGGGTAGGGGTTAGGGTTAGGGTACGCGTTAAGCTTAGGGTAGTTATTAAACCTATCCCACTCTCTAGATACCCCTTAGCACGTCAAGGAATATTATTTGGGGGTCCAGCCATGGAGAAGAGTTTATACACTAGGAGAAGATAAGGAACACACCCATTATCAAGAAATCACATTAGGATTCTCTTTTTAACCTGTTCCTTAAAACACTAGTGCTTAGGAAATCTATTGGAGGCAGAAGCAGTCAAGGGTAACTTAGAGTTATGGATAGGGTTAGGGTTATTGTTAGGGTAAGGCTTAGGGTACGGGTTCGGGTACGGTTTCGGGTACGGTATAGGGTATGGGTTAGGGTTAGGGTTAGGGTTAGTTTGAGGGTTAGGGCTCGGTTTAGGGTACGGGTTAGGATTAGGGTACGTGTTAGGGTTAGGGTAGGGGTTAGGGTTAGGGTATGCGTTAGGGTTAGGGTATTTATTAAACCTATCCCACTCTCTAGATACCCCTTAGCACGTCAAGGAATATTATTTGGGGGTCCAGCAATGGAGAAGAGTTTAGACACTAGGAGAAGATAAGGAACACACCCGTCATCAAGAAATCACATTAGGATTCTCTTTTTAACCTGTTCCTTAAAACACTAGTGCTTAGGAAATCTATTGGAGGCAGAAGCAGTCAAGGGTAGCTTAGGGTTAGGGTTAGGGTTAGGGTTAGGGTTAGCTTTAGGGTACGACTTAGTGTACGGGTTCGGGTACGGGTTCGGGTACGGAGTATGGTATGGGTTAGTGTTAGGGTTAGGGTTAGTTTGAGGGTTAGGGCTTGGTTTAGGGTACGGGTTAGGATTAGGGTACGTGTTCGGGTTAGGGTAGGGGTTAGGGTTAGGGTACGTGTTAGGGTTAGGGTACGCGTTAGGGTTAGGGTAGTTATTAAACCTATCCCACTCTCTAGATACCCCTTAGCACGTCAAGGAATATTATTTGGATGTCCAGCCATGGAGAAGAGTTTAGACACTAGGAGAAGATAAAGAACACACCCATTATCAAGAAATCACATTAGGATTCTCTTTTTTACCTGTTCCTTAAAACACTAGTGCTTAGGAAATCTATTGGAGGCAGAAGCAGTCAAGGGTAGCTTAGGGTTAGGGTTAGGGTTAGGGTTAGGTTTAGGGTACGGCTTAGGGTACGGGTTCGGGTACGGGTTCGTGTACGGCGTAGGGTATGGGTTAGGGTTAGGGTTAGGGTTAGTTTGAAGTTTAGGGCTCGGTTTAGGGCACGGGTTAATATTAGGGTTCGTGTTAGGGTTAGGGTAGGGGTTAGGGTTAGGGTACGCGTTAAGGTTAGGGTAGTTATTAAAACTATCCCACTATCTAGATACCCCTTAGCACGTCAAGGAATATTATTTGGGGGTCCAGCCATGGAGAAGAGTTTAGACACTAGGAGAAGATAAGGAACACACCCATTATCCTGAAATCACAATAGGATTCTCTTTTTAACCTGTTCCTTAAAACACTAGTGCTTAGGAAATCTATTGGAGGCAGAAGCAGTCAAGGGTAGCTTAGGGTTAGGGTTAGGGTTAGGGTTAGGGTTAGGGTACGGCTTAGGGTACGGGTTCGGGTACGGGTTCGTGTACGGCGTAGGGTATGGGTTATGGTTAGTGTTAGGGTTAGTTTGAGGGTTAGGGCTCGGTTTAGGTTACGGGTTAGGATTAGGGTACGTGTTAGGGTTAGGTTAGGGGTTAGGGTTAGGGCACGCGTTAGGGTTAGGGTAGTTATTAAACCTATTCCACTCTCTAGATACCCCTTAGCACGTCAAGGAATATTATTTGGGTGTCCAGCCATGGAGAAGAGTTTAGACACTAGGAGAAGATAAGGAAGACACCCATTATCAAGAAATCACATTAGGATTCTCTTTTTAACCTTTTCCTTAAAACACTAGTGCTTAGGAAATCTATTGGAGGCAGAAGCAGTCAAGGGTAGCTTAGGGTTAGGGTTAGGGTTAGGGTTAGGGTTAGGGTACGGCTTAGGGTACGGGTTCGGGTACGGATTCGTGTACGGCGTAGGGTATGGGTTAGAGTTAGGGTTAGGGTTAGTTTGAAGGTTAGGGCTCGGTTTAGGTTTCGGCTTAGGATTAGGGTACGTGTTAGGGTTAGGGTAGGGGTTAGGGTTATGGTACGCGTTAGGGTTAGGGTAGTTATTAAACCTATCCCACTCTCTAGATACCCCTTTGCACGTCAAGGAATATTATTTGGGGGTCCAGCCATGGAGAAGAGTTTAGACACTAGGAGAAGATAAGGAACACACCCATTATCAAGAAATCACATTAGGATTCTCTTTTTAACCTGTTCCTTAAAACACTTGTGCTTAGGAAATCTATTGGAGGCAGAAGCAGTCAAGGGTAGCTTAGGGTTAGGGTTAGGGTTAGGGTTAGGGTTAGCTTTAGGGTACGACTTAGTGTACGGGTTCGGGTACGGGTTCGGGTACGGAGTATGGTATGGGTTAGGGTTAGGGTTAGGGTTAGTTTGAGGGTTAGGGCTTGGTTTAGGGTACGGGTTAGGATAAGGGTACGTGTTCGGGTTAGGGTAGGGGTTAGGGTTAGGGTACGTGTTAGGGTTAGGGTACGCGTTAGGGTTAGGGTAGTTATTAAACCTATCCCACTCTCTAGATACCCCTTAGCACGTCAAGGAATATTATTTGGGTGTCCAGCCATGGAGAAGAGTTTAGACACTAGGAGAAGATAAAGAACACACCCATTATCAAGAAATCACATTAGGATTCTCTTTTTTACCTGTTCCTTAAAACACTAGTGCTTAGGAAATCTATTGGAGGCAGAAGCAGTCAAGGGTAGCTTAGGGTTAGGGTTAGGGTTAGGGTTAGGTTTAGGGTACGGCTTAGGGTACGGGTTCGGGTACGGGTTCGTGTACGGCGTAGGGTATGGGTTAGGGTTAGGGTTAGGGTTAGTTTGAAGGTTAGGGCTCGGTTTAGGGCACGGGTTAATATTAGGGTTCGTGTTAGGGTTAGGGTAGGGGTTAGGGTTAGGGTACGCGTTAAGGTTAGGGTAGTTATTAAACCTATCCCACTCTCTAGATACCCCTTAGCACGTCAAGGAATATTATTTGGGGGTCCAGCCATGGAGAAGAGTTTAGACACTAGGAGAAGATAAGGAACACACCCATTATCCTGAAATCACATTAGGATTCTCTTTTTAACCTGTTCCTTAAAACACTAGTGCTTAGGAAATCTATTGGAGGCAGAAGCAGTCAAGGGTAGCTTAGGGTTAGGGTTAGGGTTAGGGTTAGGGTTAGGGTACGGCTTAGGGTACGGGTTCGGGTACGGGTTCGCGTACGGCGTAGGGTATGGGTTAGGGTTAGGGTTAGGGTTAGTTTGAAGGTTAGGGCTCGGTTTAGGGCACGGGTTAGGATTAGGGTTCGTGTTAGGGTTAGGGTAGGGGTTAGGGTTAGGGTACGCGTTAAGCTTAGGGTAGTTATTAAACCTATCCCACTCTCTAGATACCCCTTAGCACGTCAAGGAATATTATTTGGGGGTCCAGCCATGGAGAAGAGTTTATACACTAGGAGAAGATAAGGAACACACCCATTATCAAGAAATCACATTAGGATTCTCTTTTTAACCTGTTCCTTAAAACACTAGTGCTTAGGAAATCTATTGGAGGCAGAAGCAGTCAAGGGTAACTTAGAGTTATGGATAGGGTTAGGGTTATTGTTAGGGTAAGGCTTAGGGTACGGGTTCGGGTACGGTTTCGGGTACGGTATAGGGTATGGGTTAGGGTTAGGGTTAGGGTTAGTTTGAGGGTTAGGGCTCGGTTTAGGGTACGGGTTAGGATTAGGGTACGTGTTAGGGTTAGGGTAGGGGTTAGGGTTAGGGTATGCGTTAGGGTTAGGGTATTTATTAAACCTATCCCACTCTCTAGATACCCCTTAGCACGTCAAGGAATATTATTTGGGGGTCCAGCAATGGAGAAGAGTTTAGACACTAGGAGAAGATAAGGAACACACCCGTCATCAAGAAATCACATTAGGATTCTCTTTTTAACCTGTTCCTTAAAACACTAGTGCTTAGGAAATCTATTGGAGGCAGAAGCAGTCAAGGGTAGTTTAGGGTTAGGGTTAGGGTTAGGGTTAGGGTTAGCTTTAGGGTACGACTTAGTGTACGGGTTCGGGTACGGAGTATGGTATGGGTTAGTGTTAGGGTTAGGGTTAGTTTGAGGGTTAGGGCTTGGTTTAGGGTACGGGTTAGGATTAGGGTACGTGTTCGGGTTAGGGTAGGGGTTAGGGTTAGGGTACGTGTTAGGGTTAGGGTACGCGTTAGGGTTAGGGTAGTTATTAAACCTATCCCACTCTCTAGATACCCCTTAGCACGTCAAGGAATATTATTTGGATGTCCAGCCATGGAGAAGAGTTTAGACACTAGGAGAAGATAAAGAACACACCCATTATCAAGAAATCACATTAGGATTCTCTTTTTTACCTGTTCCTTAAAACACTAGTGCTTAGGAAATCTATTGGAGGCAGAAGCAGTCAAGGGTAGCTTAGGGTTAGGGTTAGGGTTAGGGTTAGGTTTAGGGTACGGCTTAGGGTACGGGTTCGGGTACGGGTTCGTGTACGGCGTAGGGTATGGGTTAGGGTTAGGGTTAGGGTTAGTTTGAAGTTTAGGGCTCGGTTTAGGGCACGGGTTAATATTAGGGTTCGTGTTAGGGTTAGGGTAGGGGTTAGGGTTAGGGTACGCGTTAAGGTTAGGGTAGTTATTAAAACTATCCCACTCTCTAGATACCCCTTAGCACGTCAAGGAATATTATTTGGGGGTCCAGCCATGGAGAAGAGTTTAGACACTAGGAGAAGATAAGGAACACACCCATTATCCTGAAATCACAATAGGATTCTCTTTTTAACCTGTTCCTTAAAACACTAGTGCTTAGGAAATCTATTGGAGGCAGAAGCAGTCAAGGGTAGCTTAGGGTTAGGGTTAGGGTTAGGGTTAGGGTTAGGGTACGGCTTAGGGTACGGGTTCGGGTACGGGTTCGTGTACGGCGTAGGGTATGGGTTATGGTTAGTGTTAGGGTTAGTTTGAGGGTTAGGGCTCGGTTTAGGTTACGGGTTAGGATTAGGGTACGTGTTAGGGTTAGGTTAGGGGTTAGGGTTAGGGCACGCGTTAGGGTTAGGGTAGTTATTAAACCTATTCCACTCTCTAGATACCCCTTAGCACGTCAAGGAATATTATTTGGGTGTCCAGCCGTGGAGAAGAGTTTAGACACTAGGAGAAGATAAGGAAGACACCCATTATCAAGAAATCACATTAGGATTCTCTTTTTAACCTTTTCCTTAAAACACTAGTGCTTAGGAAATCTATTGGAGGCAGAAGCAGTCAAGGGTAGCTTAGGGTTACGGTTAGGGTTAGGGTTAGGGTTAGGGTACGGCTTAGGGTACGGGTTCGGGTACGGGTTCGTGTACGGCGTAGGGTATGGGTTAGGGTTAGGGTTAGGGTTAGTTTGAAGGTTAGGGCTCGGTTTAGGGTACGGGTTAGGATTAGGGTTCGTGTTAGGGTTAGCGTAGGGGTTAGGGTTCGGGTACGCGTTAGGGTTAGGGTAGTTATTAAACCTATCCCACTCTCTAGATACCCCTTAGCACGTCAAGGAATATTATTTGGGTGTCCAGCCATGGAGAAGAGTTTAGACACTAGGAGAAGATAAGGAACACACCCATTATCCTGAAATCACATTAGGATTCTCTTTTTAACCTGTTCCTTAGTACACTAGTGCTTAGGAAATCTATTGGAGGCAGAAGCAGTCAAGGGTAACTTAGGGTTAGGGTTAGGGTTAGGGTACGGCTTAGGGTAAGGGTTCGGGTACGGGTTCGGGTACGGCGTAGGGTATGGGTTAGGGTTAGGGTTAGGGTTAGTTTGAGGGTTAGGGCTCGGTTTAGGTTACGGGTTAGGATTAGTGTACGTGTTAGTGTTAAGGTAGAGGTTAGGGTTAGGGTACGCGTTAGGGTTAGGGTAGTTATTAAACCTATCCCACTCTCTAGATACCCCTTAGCACGTCAAGGAATATTATTTGGGGGTCCAGCCATGGAGAAGAGTTTAGACACTAGGAGAAAATAACGAACAAACCCATTATCAAGAAATCACATTAGGATTCTCTTTTTAACCTGTTCCTTAAAACACTAGTGCTTAGGAAATCTATTGGAGGCAGAAGCAGTCAAGGGTAGCTTAGGGTTAGGGTTAGGGTTAGGGTACGGCTTAGGGTACGGTTTCTGGTACGGGTTCGGGTACGGGTTTGGGTATGGCGTAGGATATGGGTTAGGGTTAGGGTTAGGGTTAGTTTGAGGGCTTGGGCTCGGTTTAGGGTACGGGTTAGGATTAGGGTACGTGTTAGGGTTAGGGTAGGGGTTAGGGTTAGGGTACGCGTTAGGGTTAGGGTAGTTATTAAAACGATCCCACTCTCTAGATACCCCTTAGCACGTCAAGGAATATTATTTGGGTGTCCAGCCATGGAGAAGAGTATAGACACTAGGAGAAGATAAGGAACACACCCATTATCAAGAAATCACATTAGGATTCTCTTTTTAACCTGTTCCTTAAAACACTAGTGCTTAGGAAATCTATTGGAGGCAGAAGCAGCCAAGCGTAGCTTAGGGTTAGGGTTAGGGTTAGGGTTAGGGTTAGGGTTAGGGTACGGCTTAGGGTACGGGATCGGGTACGGGTTCGTGTACAGCGTAGGGTACGGGTTAGGGTTAGGGTTAGGGTTAGTTTGAAGGTTAGGGCTCGGTTTAGGGCACGGGTTAAGATTAGGGTTCGTGTTAGGGTTAGGGTAGGGGTTAGGGTTAGGGTACGCGTTAGGGTTAGGGTAGTTATTAAACCTATCCCACTCTCTAGATACCCCTTAGCACGTCAAGGAATATTATTTGGGGGTCCAGCCATGGAGAAGAGTTTAGACACTAGGAGAAGATAAGGAACACACCCATTATCAAGAAATCACATTAGGATTCTCTTTTTAACCTGTTCCTTAAAACACTAGTGCTTAGGAAATCTAATGGAGGCAGAAGCAGTCAAGGGTAGCTCAGGGTTAGTGTTAGGGTTAGGGTTATTGTTAGGGTAAGGCTTAGGGTACGGGTTCGGGTACGGGTTCGGGTACGGTATAGGGTATGGGTTAGGGTTAGGGTTAGGGTTAGTTTGAGGGTTAGGGCTCGGTTTAGGGTACGGGGTAGGATATGGGTACGTGTTAGGGTTATGATAGGGGTTAGGGTTAGGGTACGCGTTAGGGTTACGTTAGTTATTAAACCTATCCCACTCACTAGATACCCCTTAGCACGTCAAGGAATATTATTTGGGGGTCCAGCCATGGAGAAGAGTTTAGACACTAGGAGAAGATAAGGAACACACCCATTATCAAGAAATCACATTAGGATTCTCTTTTTAACCTGTTCCTTAAAACACTAGTGCTTAGGAAATCTATTGGAGGCAGAAGCAGTCAAGGGTAGCTTAGGGTTAGGGTTAGGGTTATTGTTAGGGTAAGGCTTAGGGTACGGGTTCGGGTACGGCATAGGTTATGGGTTAGGGTTAGGGTTAGGGTTAGTTTGAGGGTTAGGGCTCGGTTTAGGGTACGTGTTAGGATTAGGGTACGTGTTAGGGTTAGGGTACGCGTTAGGGTTAGGGTAGTTATTAAACCTATCCCACTCTCTAGATACCCCTTAGCACGTCAAGGAATATTATTTGGGGGTCCAGCCATGGAGAAGAGTTTAGACACTAGGAGAAGATAAGGAACACACCCATTATCCTGAAATCACAATAGGATTCTCTTTTTAACCTGTTCTTTAATACACTAGTGCTTAGGAAATCTATTGGAGGCAGAAGCAGTCAAGGGTAGCTTAGGGTTAGGGTTAGGGTTAGGGTTAGGGTTAGGGTACGGCTTAGGGTACGGGTTCGGGTACGGGTTCGGGTACAGCGTAGGGTATGGGTTATGGTTAGTGTTAGGGTTAGTTTGAGGGTTAGGGCTCGGTTTAGGTTACGGGTTAGGATTAGGGTACGTGTTAGGGTTAGGTTAGGTGTTAGGGTTAGGGCACGCGTTAGGGTTAGGGTAGTTATTAAACCTATTCCACTCTCTAGATACCCCTTAGCACGTCAAGGAATATTATTTGGGTGTCCAGCCATGGAGAAGAGTTTAGACACTAGGAGAAGATAAGGAAGACACCCATTATCAAGAAATCACATTAGGATTCTCTTTTTAACCTGTTCCTTAAAACACTAGTGCTTAGGAAATCTATTGGAGGCAGAAGCAGTCAAGGGTAGATTAGGGTTAGGGTTAGGGTTAGGGTTAGGGTTAGGGTACGGCTTAGGGTACGGGTTCGGGTACGGGTTCGTGTACGGCGTAGGGTATGGGTTAGGGTTAGGGTTAGGGTTAGTTTGAAGGTTAGGGCTCGGTTTAGGGTACGGGTTAGGATTAGGGTTCGTGTTAGGGTTAGGGTAGGGGTTAGGGTTCGGGTACGCGTTAGGGTTAGGGTAGTTATTAAACCTATCCCACTCTCTAGATACCCCTTAGCACGTCAAGGAATATTATTTGGGGGTCCAGCCATGGAGAAGAGTTTAGACACTAGGAGAAAATAACGAACAAACCCATTATCAATAAATCACATTAGGATTCTCTTTTTAACCTGTTCCTTAAAACACTAGTGCTTAGGAAATCTATTGGAGGCAGAAGCAGTCAAGGGTAGCTTAGGGTTAGGGTTAGGGTTAGGGTACGGCTTAGGGTACGGTTTCTGGTACGGGTTCGGGTACGGGTTTGGGTATGGCGTAGGATATGGGTTAGGGTTAGGGTTAGGGTTAGTTTGAGGGCTAGGGCTCGGTTTAGGGTACGGGTTAGGATTAGGGTACGTGTTAGGGTTAGGGTAGG
This sequence comes from Eschrichtius robustus, assembly GCF_028021215.1. Lineage (NCBI taxonomy): Eukaryota > Metazoa > Chordata > Mammalia > Artiodactyla > Eschrichtiidae > Eschrichtius > Eschrichtius robustus. Next base: position 5,695,759 of record NW_027175261.1, read on the forward strand.
GGTTAGGGTTAGGGTACGCGTTAGGGTTAGGGTAGTTATTAAAACTATCCCACTCTCTAGATACCCCTTAGCACGTCAAGGAATATTATTTGGGTGTCCAGCCATGGAGAAGAGTTTAGACACTAGGAGAAGATAAGGAACACACCCATTATCAAGAAATCACATTAGGATTCTCTTTTTAACCTGTTCCTTAAAACACTAGTGCTTAGGAAATCTATTGGAGGCAGAAGCAGTCAAGGGTAGCTTAGGGTTAGGGTTAGGGTTAGGGTTAGGGTTAGGGTTAGGGTACGGCTTAGGGTACGGGTTCGGGTACGGGTTCGTGTATGGCGTAGGGTACGGGTTAGGGTTAGGCTTAGGGTTAGTTTGAAGGTTAGGGCTCGGTTTAGGGCACGGGTTAGGATTAGGGTTCGTGTTAGGGTTAGGGTAGGGGTTAGGGTTAGGGTACGCGTTAGGGTTAGGGTAGTTATTAAACCTATCCCACTCTCTAGATACCCCTTAGCACGTCAAGGAATATTATTTGGGTGTCCAGCCATGGAGAAGAGTTTAGACACTAGGAGAAGATAAGGAACACACCCATTATCTTGAAATCACATTAGGATTCTCTTTTTAACCTGTTCCTTAATACACTAGTGCTTAGGAAATCTATTGGAGGCAGAAGCAGTCAAGGGTAGGTTAGGGTTAGGGTTAGGGTTAGGGTTAGGGTTAGGGTACGGCTTAGGGTACGGGTTCGGGTACGGGTTCGGGTACGGCGTAGGGTATGGTTTAGGGTTAGCGTTAGGGTTAGTTTGAGGGTTAGGGCTCGGTTTAGGTTACGGGTTAGGATTAGTGTACGTGTTAGGGTTAAGGTAGAGGTTAGGGTTAGGGTATGCGTTAGGGTTAGGGTAGTTATTAAACCTATCCCACTCTCTAGATACCCCTTAGCACGTCAAGGAATATTATTTGGGGGTCCAGCCATGGAGAAGAGTTTAGACACTAGGAGAAGATTAGGAACACACCCATTATCAAGAAATCACATTAGGATTCTCTTTTTTACCTGTTCCTTAAAACACTAGTGCTTAGGAAATCTAATGGAGGCAGAAGCAGTCAAGGGCAGCTTAGGGTTAGGGTTAGGATTAGGGTTATTGTTAGGGTAAGGCTTAGGGTACGGGTTCGGGTACGGGTTCGGGTACGGTATAGGGTATGGGTTAGGGTTAGGGTTAGGGTTAGTTTGAGGGTTAGGGTTCGGTTTAGGGTACGGGGTAGGATAAGGGTACGTGTTAGGGTTATGATAGGGGTTAGGGTTAGGGTACGCGTTAGGGTTACGTTAGTTATTAAACCTATCCCACTCACTAGATACCCCTTAGCACGTTAAGGAATATTATTTGGGGGTCCAGCCATGGAGAAGAGTTTAGACACTAGGAGAAGATAAGGAACACACCCATTATCAAGAAATCACATTAGGATTCTCTTTTTAACCTGTTCCTTAAAACACTAGTGCTTAGGAAATCTATTGGAGGCAGAAGCAGTCAAGGGTAGCTTAGGGTTAGGGTTAGGGTTAGGGTACGGCTTAGGGTACGGCTTAGGGTACGGGTTCGGGTACGGGTTCGGGTACGGCGTATGGTATGGGTTAGGGTTAGGGTTAGGGTTAGTTTGAGGGTTAGGGCATGGTTTAGGGTACGGGTTAGGATTAGGGTACGTGTTCGGGTTAGGGTAGGGGTTAGGGTTAGGGTACGTTTTAGGGTTAGGGTACGCGTTAGGGTAAGGTTAGTTATTAAACCTATCCCACTCTCTAGATACCCCTTAGCACGTCAAGGAATATTATTTGGGGGTACAGCCATAGAGAAGAGTTTAGACACTAGGAGAAGATAAGGAACACACCCATTATCAAGAAATCACATTAGGATTCTCTTTTTAACCTGTTCCTTAAAACACTAGTGCTTAGGAAATCTATTTGAGGCAGAAGCAGTCAAGGGTAGCTTAGGGTTAGGGTTAGGGTTAGTGTTAGGGTACGGGTTTGGGTACGGGTTCGGGTACGGCGTAGGGTATGGGTTAGGGTTAGGGTTAGGGTTAGTTTGAGGGTTAGGGCTCGGTTTAGGTTACGGGTTAGGATTAGGGTACGTGTTAGGGTTAGGGTAGGGGTTAGGGTTAGGGTACGCGTTAGGGTTAGGGTAGTTATTAAACCTATCCCACTCTCTAGATACCCCTTAGCACGTCAAGGAATATTATTTGGGTGTCCAGCCATGGAGAAGAGTTTAGACACTAGGAGAAGATAAGGAACACACCCATTATCAAGAAATCACATTAGGATTCTCTTTTTAACCTGTTCCTTAAAACACTAGTGCTTAGGAAATCTATTGGAGGCAGAAGCAGTCAAGGGTAGCTTAGGGTTAGGGTTAGGGTTAGGGTTAGGGTTAGGGTACGGGTTTGAGTATGGTTTCGGGTACGGCGTAGGGTATGGGTTAGGGTTAGGGTTAGGGTTAGTTTGAGGGTTAGGGCTCGGTTTAGGTTACGGGTTAGGATTAGGGTACGTGTTAGGGTTAGGGTAGGGGTTAGGTTTAGGGTACGCGTTAGGGTTAGGGTAGTTATTAAACCTATCCCACTCTCTAGATACCCCTTAGCACGTCAAGGAATATTATTTGGGTGTCCAGCCATGGAGAAGAGTTTAGACACTAGGAGAAGATAAGGAACACACCCATTATCAAGAAATCACATTAGGATTCTCTTTTTAACCTGTTCCTTAAAACACTAGTGCTTAGGAAATCTATTGGAGGCAGAAGCAGTCAAGGGTAGCTTAGGTTTAGGGTTAGGGTTAGGGTTAGGGTTAGCTTTAGGGTACGGCTTAGGGTACGGTTTCGGGTACGGGTTCGGATACGGCGTATGGTATGGGTTAGTGTTAGGGTTAGGGTTAGTTTGAGGGTTAGGGCTTGGTTTAGGGTACGGGTTAGGATTAGGGTACGTGTTCGGGTTAGGGTAGGGGTTAGGGTTAGGGTACGTGTTAGGGTTAGGGTACGCGTTAGGGTTAGGATAGTTATTAAACCTATCCCACTCTCTAGATACCCCTTAGCACGTCAAGGAATATTATTTGGGGGTCCAGCCATGGAGAAGAGTTTAGACACTAGGAGAAGATAAGGAATACACCCATTATCAAGAAATCACGTTAGGATTCTCTTTTTAACCTGTTCCTTAAAACACTAGTGCTTAGGAAATCTATTGGAGGCAGAAGCAGTCAAGGGTAGCTTAGGGTTAGGGTTAGGGTTAGGGTTAGCTTTAGGGTACGGCTTAGGGTACGGGTTCGGGTACGGGTTCGTGTACGGCGTAGGGTATGGGTTAGGGTTAGGGTTAGGGTTAGTTTGAAGGTTAGGGCTCGGTTTAGGGCACGGGTTAGGATTAGGGTTAGTGTTAGGGTTAGGGTAGGGGTTAGGGTTAGGGTACGCGTTAGGGTTAGGGTAGTTATTAAACCTATCCCACTCTCTAGATACCCCTTAGCACGTCAAGGAATATTATTTGGGGGTCCAGCCATGTAGAAGAGTTTAGACACTAGGAGAAGATAAGGAACACACCCATTATCAAGAAATCACATTAGGATTCTCTTTTTAACCTGTTCCTTAATACACTAGTGCTTAGGAAATCTATTGGAGGCAGAAGCAGTCAAGGATAGCTTAGGGTTAGGGTTAGGGTTAGGGTTATTGTTAGGGTAAGGGTTCGGGTACGGGTTCGGGTACGGTATAGGGTATGGGTTAGGGTTAGGGTTAGGGTTAGTTTGAGGGTTAGGGCTCGGTTTAGGGTACGGGTTAGGATTAGGGTACGTGTTAGGGTTAGGGTAGGGGTTAGGGTTAGGGTACGCGTTACGATTAGGGTAGTTATTAAGCCTATCCCACTCTCTAGATACCCCTTAGCACGTCAAGGAATATTATTTGGGTGTCCAGCCATGGAGAAGAGTTTAGACACTAGGAGAAGATAAGGAACACACCCATTATCAAGAAATCACATTAGGATTCTCTTTTTAACCTGTTCCTTAAAACACTAGTGCTTAGGAAATCTATTGGAGGCAGAAGTAGTCAACTGTAGCTTAGGGTTAGGGTTAGGGTTAGCTTTAGGGTACGGCTTAGTGTAAGGGTTCGGGTACGGGTTCGGGTACGGCGTATGGTATGGGTTAGGGTTAGGGTTAGGGTTAGTTTGAGGGTTAGGTCTTGTTTTAGGGTACGGGTTAGGATTAGGGTACGTGTTTGGGTAAGGGTAGGGGTTAGGCTTAGGGTACGTGTTAGGGTTAGGGTACGCGTTAGGGTTAGGGTAGTTATTAAACCTATCCCACTCTCTAGATACCCCTTAGCACGTCAAGGAATATTATTTGGGTGTCCAGCCATGGAGAAGAGTTTAGACACTAGGAGAAGATAAAGAACACACCCATTGTCAAGAAATCACATTAGGATTCTCTTTTTTACCTGTTCCTTAAAACACTAGTGCTTAGGAAATCTATTGGAGGCAGAAGCAGTCAAGGGTTGCTTAGAGTTAGGGTTAGGGTTAGGGTTAGGTTTAGGGTACGGCTTAGGGTACGGGTTCGGTTACGGGTTCGTGTACGGCGTAGGGTATGGGTTAGGGTTAGGGTTAGGGTTAGTTTGAAGGTTAGGGCTCGGTTTAGGGCACGGGTTAATATTAGGGTTCGTGTTAGGGTTAGGGTAGAGGTTAGGGTTAGGGTACGCGTTAGGGTAAGGGTAGTTATTAAACCTATCCCACTCTCTAGATACCCCTTAGCACGTCAAGGAATATTATTTGGGGGTCCAGCCATGGAGAAGAGTTTAGACACTAGGAGAAGATAAGGAACACACCCATTATCAAGAAATCACATTAGGATTCTCTTTTTAACCTGTTCCTTAAAACACTAGTGCTTAGGAAATCTATTGGAGGCAGAAGCAGTCAAGGGTAGCTTAGGGTTAGGGTTAGGGTTAGGGTACGGCTTAGGGTACGGTTTCGGGTACGGGTTCGGGTACGGGTTTGGGTATGGCGTAGGATATGGGTTAGGGTTAGGGTTAGGGTTAGTTTGAGGGTTAGGGCTCGGTTTAGGTTACGGGTTAGGATTAGGGTACGTGTTAGGGTTAGGGTAGGGGTTAGGGTTAGGGTACGCGTTAGGGTTAGGGTAGTTATTAAACCTATCCCACTCTCTAGATACCCCTTAGCACGTCAAGGAATATTATTTGGGGGTCCAGCCATGGAGAAGAGTTTAGACACTAGGAGAAGATAAGGAACACACCCATTATCAAGAAATCACATTAGGATTCTCTTTTTAACCTGTTCCTTAAAACACTAGTGCTTAGGAAATCTATTGGAGGCAGAAGCAGTCAAGGTTAGCTTAGGGTTAGGGTTAGGGTTAGGGCTAGAGTTAGGGTACGGCATAGGGTACGGGTTCGGGTACGGATTCGTGTACGGCGTAGGGTATGGGTTAGAGTTAGGGTTAGGGTTAGTTTGAAGGTTAGGGCTCGGTTTAGGTTTCGGCTTAGGATTAGGGTACGTGTTAGGGTTAGGGTAGGGGTTAGGGTTATGGTACGCGTTAGGGTTAGGGTAGTTATTAAACCTATCCCACTCTCTAGATACCCCTTTGCACGTCAAGGAATATTATTTGGGGGTCCAGCCATGGAGAAGAGTTTAGACACTAGGAGAAGATAAGGAACACACCCATTATCAAGAAATCACATTAGGATTCTCTTTTTAACCTGTTCCTTAAAACACTTGTGCTTAGGAAATCTATTGGAGGCAGAAGCAGTCAAGGGTAGCTTAGGGTTAGGGTTAGGGTTAGGGTTAGGGTTAGCTTTAGGGTACGACTTAGTGTACGGGTTCGGGTACGGGTTCGGGTACGGAGTATGGTATGGGTTAGGGTTAGGGTTAGGGTTAGTTTGAGGGTTAGGGCTTGGTTTAGGGTACGGGTTAGGATAAGGGTACGTGTTCGGGTTAGGGTAGGGGTTAGGGTTAGGGTACGTGTTAGGGTTAGGGTACGCGTTAGGGTTAGGGTAGTTATTAAACCTATCCCACTCTCTAGATACCCCTTAGCACGTCAAGGAATATTATTTGGGTGTCCAGCCATGGAGAAGAGTTTAGACACTAGGAGAAGATAAAGAACACACCCATTATCAAGAAATCACATTAGGATTCTCTTTTTTACCTGTTCCTTAAAACACTAGTGCTTAGGAAATCTATTGGAGGCAGAAGCAGTCAAGGGTAGCTTAGGGTTAGGGTTAGGGTTAGGGTACGGCTTAGGGTACGGTTTCGGGTACGGGTTCGGGTACGGGTTTGGGTATGGCGTAGGATATGGGTTAGGGTTAGGGTTAGGGTTAGTTTGAGGGTTAGGGCTCGGTTTAGGTTACGGGTTAGGATTAGGGTACGTGTTAGGGTTAGGGTAGGGGTTAGGGTTAGGGTACGCGTTAGGGTTAGGGTAGTTATTAAACCTATCCCACTCTCTAGATACCCCTTAGCACGTCAAGGAATATTATTTGGGGGTCCAGCCATGGAGAAGAGTTTAGACACTAGGAGAAGATAAGGAACACACCCATTATCAAGAAATCACATTAGGATTCTCTTTTTAACCTGTTCCTTAAAACACTAGTGCTTAGGAAATCTATTGGAGGCAGAAGCAGTCAAGGTTAGCTTAGGGTTAGGGTTAGGGTTAGGGCTAGAGTTAGGGTACGGCATAGGGTACGGGTTCGGGTACGGATTCGTGTACGGCGTAGGGTATGGGTTAGAGTTAGGGTTAGGGTTAGTTTGAAGGTTAGGGCTCGGTTTAGGTTTCGGCTTAGGATTAGGGTACGTGTTAGGGTTAGGGTAGGGGTTAGGGTTATGGTACGCGTTAGGGTTAGGGTAGTTATTAAACCTATCCCACTCTCTAGATACCCCTTTGCACGTCAAGGAATATTATTTGGGGGTCCAGCCATGGAGAAGAGTTTAGACACTAGGAGAAGATAAGGAACACACCCATTATCAAGAAATCACATTAGGATTCTCTTTTTAACCTGTTCCTTAAAACACTTGTGCTTAGGAAATCTATTGGAGGCAGAAGCAGTCAAGGGTAGCTTAGGGTTAGGGTTAGGGTTAGGGTTAGGGTTAGCTTTAGGGTACGACTTAGTGTACGGGTTCGGGTACGGGTTCGGGTACGGAGTATGGTATGGGTTAGGGTTAGGGTTAGGGTTAGTTTGAGGGTTAGGGCTTGGTTTAGGGTACGGGTTAGGATAAGGGTACGTGTTCGGGTTAGGGTAGGGGTTAGGGTTAGGGTACGTGTTAGGGTTAGGGTACGCGTTAGGGTTAGGGTAGTTATTAAACCTATCCCACTCTCTAGATACCCCTTAGCACGTCAAGGAATATTATTTGGGTGTCCAGCCATGGAGAAGAGTTTAGACACTAGGAGAAGATAAAGAACACACCCATTATCAAGAAATCACATTAGGATTCTCTTTTTTACCTGTTCCTTAAAACACTAGTGCTTAGGAAATCTATTGGAGGCAGAAGCAGTCAAGGGTAGCTTAGGGTTAGGGTTAGGGTTAGGGTTAGGTTTAGGGTACGGCTTAGGGTACGGGTTCGGGTACGGGTTCGTGTACGGCGTAGGGTATGGGTTAGGGTTAGGGTTAGGGTTAGTTTGAAGGTTAGGGCTCGGTTTAGGGCACGGGTTAATATTAGGGTTCGTGTTAGGGTTAGGGTAGGGGTTAGGGTTAGGGTACGCGTTAAGGTTAGGGTAGTTATTAAACCTATCCCACTCTCTAGATACCCCTTAGCACGTCAAGGAATATTATTTGGGTGTCCAGCCATGGAGAAGAGTTTAGACACTAGGAGAAGATAAGGAACACACCCATTATCCTGAAATCACATTAGGATTCTCTTTTTAACCTGTTCCTTAAAACACTAGTGCTTAGGAAATCTATTGGAGGCAGAAGCAGTCAAGGGTAGCTTAGGGTTAGGGTTAGGGTTAGGGTTAGGGTTAGGGTATGGCTTAGGGTACGGGTTCGGGTACGGGTTCGCGTACGGCGTAGGGTATGGGTTAGGGTTAGGGTTAGGGTTAGTTTGAAGGTTAGGGCTCGGTTTAGGGCACGGGTTAGGATTAGGGTTCGTGTTAGGGTTAGGGTAGGGGTTAGGGTTAGGGTACGCGTTAAGCTTAGGGTAGTTATTAAACCTATCCCACTCTCTAGATACCCCTTAGCACGTCAAGGAATATTATTTGGGGGTCCAGCCATGGAGAAGAGTTTATACACTAGGAGAAGATAAGGAACACACCCATTATCAAGAAATCACATTAGGATTCTCTTTTTAACCTGTTCCTTAAAACACTAGTGCTTAGGAAATCTATTGGAGGCAGAAGCAGTCAAGGGTAGCTTAGAGTTATGGATAGGGTTAGGGTTATTGTTAGGGTAAGGCTTAGGGTACGGGTTCGGGTACGGTTTCGGGTACGGTATAGGGTATGGGTTAGGGTTAGGGTTAGGTTTAGTTTGAGGGTTAGGGCTCGGTTTAGGGTACGGGTTAGGATTAGGGTACGTGTTAGGGTTAGGGTAGGGGTTAGGGTTAGGGTATGCGTTAGGGTTAGGGTATTTATTAAACCTATCCCACTCTCTAGATACCCCTTAGCACGTCAAGGAATATTATTTGGGGGTCCAGCAATGGAGAAGAGTTTAGACACTAGGAGAAGATAAGGAACACACCCGTCATCAAGAAATCACATTAGGATTCTCTTTTTAACCTGTTCCTTAAAACACTAGTGCTTAGGAAATCTATTGGAGGCAGAAGCAGTCAAGGGTACCTTAGGGTTAGGGTTAGGGTTAGGGTTAGGGTTAGCTTTAGGGTACGACTTAGTGTACGGGTTCGGGTACGGGTTCGGGTACGGAGTATGGTATGGGTTAGGGTTAGGGTTAGGGTTAGTTTGAGGGTTAGGGCTTGGTTTAGGGTACGGGTTAGGATTAGGGTACGTGTTCGGGTTAGGGTAGGGGTTAGGGTTAGGGTACGTGTTAGGGTTAGGGTACGCGTTAGGGTTAGGGTAGTTATTAAACCTATCCCACTCTCTAGATACCCCTTAGCACGTCAAGGAATATTATTTGGGTGTCCAGCCATGGAGAAGAGTTTAGACACTAGGAGAAGATAAAGAACACACCCATTATCAAGAAATCACATTAGGATTCTCTTTTTTACCTGTTCCTTAAAACACTAGTGCTTAGGAAATCTATTGGAGGCAGAAGCAGTCAAGGGTAGCTTAGGGTTAGGGTTAGGGTTAGGGTTAGGTTTAGGGTACGGCTTAGGGTACGGGTTCGGGTACGGGTTCGTGTACGGCGTAGGGTATGGGTTAGGGTTAGGGTTAGGGTTAGTTTGAAGTTTAGGGCTCGGTTTAGGGCACGGGTTAATATTAGGGTTCGTGTTAGGGTTAGGGTAGGGGTTAGGGTTAGGGTACGCGTTAAGGTTAGGGTAGTTATTAAAACTATCCCACTCTCTAGATACCCCTTAGCACGTCAAGGAATATTATTTGGGGGTCCAGCCATGGAGAAGAGTTTAGACACTAGGAGAAGATAAGGAACACACCCATTATCCTGAAATCACAATAGGATTCTCTTTTTAACCTGTTCCTTAAAACACTAGTGCTTAGGAAATCTATTGGAGGCAGAAGCAGTCAAGGGTAGCTTAGGGTTAGGGTTAGGGTTAGGGTTAGGGTTAGGGTACGGCTTAGGGTACGGGATCGGGTACGGGTTCGTGTACGGCGTAGGGTATGGGTTATGGTTAGTGTTAGGGTTAGTTTGAGGGTTAGGGCTCGGTTTAGGTTACGGGTTAGGATTAGGGTACGTGTTAGGGTTAGGTTAGGGGTTAGGGTTAGGGCACGCGTTAGGGTTAGGGTAGTTATTAAACCTATTCCACTCTCTAGATACCCCTTAGCACGTCAAGGAATATTATTTGGGTGTCCAGCCATGGAGAAGAGTTTAGACACTAGGAGAAGATAAGGAAGACACCCATTATCAAGAAATCACATTAGGATTCTCTTTTTAACCTTTTCCTTAAAACACTAGTGCTTAGGAAATCTATTGGAGGCAGAAGCAGTCAAGGGTAGCTTAGGGTTACGGTTAGGGTTAGGGTTAGGGTTAGGGTACGGCTTAGGGTACGGGTTCGGGTACGGGTTCGTGTACGGCGTAGGGTATGGGTTAGGGTTAGGGTTAGGGTTAGTTTGAAGGTTAGGGCTCGGTTTAGGGTACGGGTTAGGATTAGGGTTCGTGTTAGGGTTAGCGTAGGGGTTAGGGTTCGGGTACGCGTTAGGGTTAGGGTAGTTATTAAACCTATCCCACTCTCTAGATACCCCTTAGCACGTCAAGGAATATTATTTGGGTGTCCAGCCATGGAGAAGAGTTTAGACACTAGGAGAAGATAAGGAACACACCCATTATCCTGAAATCACATTAGGATTCTCTTTTTAACCTGTTCCTTAGTACACTAGTGCTTAGGAAATCTATTGGAGGCAGAAGCAGTCAAGGGTAACTTAGGGTTAGGGTTAGGGTACGGCTTAGGGTAAGGGTTCGGGTACGGGTTCGGGTACGGCGTAGGGTATGGGTTAGGGTTAGGGTTAGGGTTAGTTTGAGGGTTAGGGCTCGGTTTAGGTTACGGGTTAGGATTAGTGTACGTGTTAGTGTTAAGGTAGAGGTTAGGGTTAGGGTACGCGTTAGGGTTAGGGTAGTTATTAAACCTATCCCACTCTCTAGATACCCCTTAGCACGTCAAGGAATATTATTTGGGGGTCCAGCCATGGAGAAGAGTTTAGACACTAGGAGAAAATAACGAACAAACCCATTATCAAGAAATCACATTAGGATTCTCTTTTTAACCTGTTCCTTAAAACACTAGTGCTTAGGAAATCTATTGGAGGCAGAAGCAGTCAAGGGTAGCTTAGGGTTAGGGTTAGGGTTAGGGTACGGCTTAGGGTACGGTTTCTGGTACGGGTTCGGGTACGGGTTTGGGTATGGCGTAGGATATGGGTTAGGGTTAGGGTTAGGGTTAGTTTGAGGGCTTGGGCTCGGTTTAGGGTACGGGTTAGGATTAGGGTACGTGTTAGGGTTAGGGTAGGGGTTAGGGTTAGGGTACGCGTTAGGGTTAGGGTAGTTATTAATACTATCCCACTCTCTAGATACCCCTTAGCACGTCAAGGAATATTATTTGGGTGTCCAGCCATGGAGAAGAGTATAGACACTAGGAGAAGATAAGGAACACACCCATTATCAAGAAATCACATTAGGATTCTCTTTTTAACCTGTTCCTTAAAACACTAGTGCTTAGGAAATCTATTGGAGGCAGAAGCAGCCAAGCGTAGCTTAGGGTTAGGGTTAGGGTTAGGGTTAGGGTTAGGGTTAGGGTACGGCTTAGGGTACGGGATCGGGTACGGGTTCGTGTACAGCGTAGGGTACGGGTTAGGGTTAGGGTTAGGGTTAGTTTGAAGGTTAGGGCTCGGTTTAGGGCACGGGTTAAGATTAGGGTTCGTGTTAGGGTTAGGGTAGGGGTTAGGGTTAGGGTACGCGTTAGGGTTAGGGTAGTTATTAAACCTATCCCACTCTCTAGATACCCCTTAGCACGTCAAGGAATATTATTTGGGGGTCCAGCCATGGAGAAGAGTTTAGACACTAGGAGAAGATAAGGAACACACCCATTATCAAGAAATCACATTAGGATTCTCTTTTTAACCTGTTCCTTAAAACACTAGTGCTTAGGAAATCTAATGGAGGCAGAAGCAGTCAAGGGTAGCTCAGGGTTAGTGTTAGGGTTAGGGTTATTGTTAGGGTAAGGCTTAGGGTACGGGTTCGGGTACGGGTTCGGGTACGGTATAGGGTATGGGTTAGGGTTAGGGTTAGGGTTAGTTTGAGGGTTAGGGCTCGGTTTAGGGTACGGGGTAGGATATGGGTACGTGTTAGGGTTATGATAGGGGTTAGGGTTAGGGTACGCGTTAGGGTTACGTTAGTTATTAAACCTATCCCACTCACTAGATACCCCTTAGCACGTCAAGGAATATTATTTGGGGGTCCAGCCATGGAGAAGAGTTTAGACACTAGGAGAAGATAAGGAAAACACCCATTATCAAGAAATCACATTAGGATTCTCTTTTTAACCTGTTCCTTAAAACACTAGTGCTTAGGAAATCTATTGGAGGCAGAAGCAGTCAAGGGTAGCTTAGGGTTAGGGTTAGGGTTATTGTTAGGGTAAGGCTTAGGGTACGGGTTCGGGTACGGCATAGGTTATGGGTTAGGGTTAGGGTTAGGGTTAGTTTGAGGGTTAGGGCTCGGTTTAGGGTACGTGTTAGGATTAGGGTACGTGTTAGGGTTAGGGTACGCGTTAGGGTTAGGGTAGTTATTAAACCTATCCCACTCTCTAGATACCCCTTAGCACGTCAAGGAATATTATTTGGGGGTCCAGCCATGGAGAAGAGTTTAGACACTAGGAGAAGATAAGGAACACACCCATTATCCTGAAATCACAATAGGATTCTCTTTTTAACCTGTTCTTTAATACACTAGTGCTTAGGAAATCTATTGGAGGCAGAAGCAGTCAAGGGTAGCTTAGGGTTAGGGTTAGGGTTAGGGTTAGGGTTAGGGTACGGCTTAGGGTACGGGTTCGGGTACGGGTTCGGGTACAGCGTAGGGTATGGGTTATGGTTAGTGTTAGGGTTAGTTTGAGGGTTAGGGCTCGGTTTAGGTTACGGGTTAGGATTAGGGTACGTGTTAGGGTTAGGTTAGGTGTTAGGGTTAGGGCACGCGTTAGGGTTAGGGTAGTTATTAAACCTATTCCACTCTCTAGATACCCCTTAGCACGTCAAGGAATATTATTTGGGTGTCCAGCCATGGAGAAGAGTTTAGACACTAGGAGAAGATAAGGAAGACACCCATTATCAAGAAATCACATTAGGATTCTCTTTTTAACCTGTTCCTTAAAACACTAGTGCTTAGGAAATCTATTGGAGGCAGAAGCAGTCAAGGGTAGCTTAGGGTTAGGGTTAGGGTTAAGGTTAGGGTTAGGGTACGGCTTAGGGTACGGGTTCGGGTACGGGTTCGTGTACGGCGTAGGGTATGGGTTAGGGTTAGGGTTAGGGTTAGTTTGAAGGTTAGGGCTCGGTTTAGGGTACGGGTTAGGATTAGGGTTCGTGTTAGGGTTAGGGTAGGGGTTAGGGTTAGGATAGTTATTAAACCTATCCCACTCTCTAGATACCCCTTAGCACGTCAAGGAATATTATTTGGGGGTCCAGCCATGGAGAAGAGTTTAGACACTAGGAGAAGATAAGGAATACACCCATTATCAAGAAATCACATTAGGATTCTCTTTTTAACCTGTTCCTTAATACACTAGTGCTTAGGAAATCTATTGGAGGCAGAAGCAGTCAAGGATAGCTTAGGGTTAGGGTTAGGGTTAGGGTTATTGTTAGGGTAAGGGTTCGGGTACGGGTTCGGGTACGGTATAGGGTATGGGTTAGGGTTAGGGTTAGGGTTAGTTTGAGGGTTAGGGCTCGGTTTAGGGTACGGGTTAGGATTAGGGTACGTGTTAGGGTTAGGGTAGGGGTTAGGGTTAGGGTACGCGTTAGGATTAGGGTAGTTATTAAGCCTATCCCACTCTCTAGATACCCCTTAGCACGTCAAGGAATATTATTTGGGTGTCCAGCCATGGAGAAGAGTTTAGACACTAGGAGAAGATAAGGAACACACCCATTATCAAGAAATCACATTAGGATTCTCTTTTTAACCTGTTCCTTAAAACACTAGTGCTTAGGAAATCTATTGGAGGCAGAAGTAGTCAACTGTAGCTTAGGGTTATGGTTAGGGTTAGGGTTAGGGTTAGCTTTAGGGTACGGCTTAGTGTAAGGGTTCGGGTACGGGTTCGGGTACGGCGTATGGTATGGGTTAGGGTTAGGGTTAGGGTTAGTTTGAGGGTTAGGTCTTGTTTTAGGGTACGGGTTAGGATTAGGGTACGTGTTCGGGTAAGGGTAGGGGTTAGGCTTAGGGTACGTGTTAGGGTTAGGGTACGCGTTAGGGTTAGGGTAGTTATTAAACCTATCCCACTCTCTAGATACCCCTTAGCACGTCAAGGAATATTATTAGGGTGTCCAGCCATGGAGAAGAGTTTAGACACTAGGAGAAGATAAGGAACACACCCATTATCAAGAAATCACATTAGGATTCTCTTTTTTACCTGTTCCTTAAAACACTAGTGCTTAGGAAATCTAATGGAGGCAGAAGCAGTCAAGGGTAGCTTAGGGTTAGGGTTAGGATTAGGGTTATTGTTAGGGTAAGGCTTAGGGTACGGGTTCGGGTACGGGTTCGGGTACGGTATAGGGTATGGGTTAGGGTTAGGGTTAGGGTTAGTTTGAGGGTTAGGGTTCGGTTTAGGGTACGGGGTAGGATAAGGGTACGTGTTAGGGTTATGATAGGGGTTAGGGTTAGGGTACGCGTTAGGGTTACGTTAGTTATTAAACCTATCCCACTCACTAGATACCCCTTAGCACGTCAAGGAATATTATTTGGGGGTCCAGCCATGGAGAAGAGTTTAGACACTAAGAGAAGATAAGGAACACACCCATTATCAAGAAATCACATTAGGATTCTCTTTTTAACCTGTTCCTTAAAACACTAGTGCTTAGGAAATCTATTGGAGGCAGAAGCAGTCAAGGGTAGCTTAGGGTTAGGGTTAGGGTTAGGGTACGGCTTAAGGTACGGCTTAGGGTACGGGTTCGGGTACGGGTTCGGGTACGGCGTATGGTATGGGTTAGGGTTAGGGTTAGGGTTAGTTTGAGGGTTAGGGCTCGGTTTAGGTTACGGGTTAGGATTAGGGTACGTGTTAGGGTTAGGGTAGGGGTTAGGGTTAGGGTACGCGTTAGGGTTAGGGTAGTTATTAAACCTATCCCACTCTCTAGATACCCCTTAGCACGTCAAGGAATATTATTTGGGTGTCCAGCCATGGAGAAGAGTTTAGACACTAGGAGAAGATAAGGAACACACCCATTATCAAGAAATCACATTAGGATTCTCTTTTTAACCTGTTCCTTAAAACACTAGTGCTTAGGAAATCTATTGGAGGCAGAAGCAGTCAAGGGTAGCTTAGGGTTAGGGTTAGGGTTAGGGTTAGGGTTAGGGTACGGGTTTGAGTATGGTTTCGGGTACGGCGTAGGGTATGGGTTAGGGTTAGGGTTAGGGTTAGTTTGAGGGTTAGGGCTCGGTTTAGGTTACGGGTTAGGATTAGGGTACGTGTTAGGGTTAGGGTAGGGGTTAGGTTTAGGGTACGCGTTAGGGTTAGGGTAGTTATTAAACCTATCCCACTCTCTAGATACCCCTTAGCACGTCAAGGAATATTATTTGGGTGTCCAGCCATGGAGAAGAGTTTAGACACTAGGAGAAGATAAGGAACACACCCATTATCAAGAAATCACATTAGGATTCTCTTTTTAACCTGTTCCTTAAAACACTAGTGCTTAGGAAATCTATTGGAGGCAGAAGCAGTCAAGGGTAGCTTAGGTTTAGGGTTAGGGTTAGGGTTAGGGTTAGCTTTAGGGTACGGCTTAGGGTACGGTTTCGGGTACGGGTTCGGATACGGCGTATGGTATGGGTTAGTGTTAGGGTTAGGGTTAGTTTGAGGGTTAGGGCTTGGTTTAGGGTACGGGTTAGGATTAGGGTACGTGTTCGGGTTAGGGTAGGGGTTAGGGTTAGGGTACGTGTTAGGGTTAGGGTACGCGTTAGGGTTAGGATAGTTATTAAACCTATCCCACTCTCTAGATACCCCTTAGCACGTCAAGGAATATTATTTGGGGGTCCAGCCATGGAGAAGAGTTTAGACACTAGGAGAAGATAAGGAATACACCCATTATCAAGAAATCACATTAGGATTCTCTTTTTAACCTGTTCCTTAATACACTAGTGCTTAGGAAATCTATTGGAGGCAGAAGCAGTCAAGGATAGCTTAGGGTTAGGGTTAGGGTTAGGGTTATTGTTAGGGTAAGGGTTCGGGTACGGGTTCGGGTACGGTATAGGGTATGGGTTAGGGTTAGGGTTAGGGTTAGTTTGAGGGTTAGGGCTCGGTTTAGGGTACGGGTTAGGATTAGGGTACGTGTTAGGGTTAGGGTAGGGGTTAGGGTTAGGGTACGCGTTAGGATTAGGGTAGTTATTAAGCCTATCCCACTCTCTAGATACCCCTTAGCACGTCAAGGAATATTATTTGGGTGTCCAGCCATGGAGAAGAGTTTAGACACTAGGAGAAGATAAGGAACACACCCATTATCAAGAAATCACATTAGGATTCTCTTTTTAACCTGTTCCTTAAAACACTAGTGCTTAGGAAATCTATTGGAGGCAGAAGTAGTCAACTGTAGCTTAGGGTTATGGTTAGGGTTAGGGTTAGGGTTAGCTTTAGGGTACGGCTTAGTGTAAGGGTTCGGGTACGGGTTCGGGTACGGCGTATGGTATGGGTTAGGGTTAGGGTTAGGGTTAGTTTGAGGGTTAGGTCTTGTTTTAGGGTACGGGTTAGGATTAGGGTACGTGTTCGGGTAAGGGTAGGGGTTAGGCTTAGGGTACGTGTTAGGGTTAGGGTACGCGTTAGGGTTAGGGTAGTTATTAAACCTATCCCACTCTCTAGATACCCCTTAGCACGTCAAGGAATATTATTAGGGTGTCCAGCCATGGAGAAGAGTTTAGACACTAGGAGAAGATAAGGAACACACCCATTATCAAGAAATCACATTAGGATTCTCTTTTTTACCTGTTCCTTAAAACACTAGTGCTTAGAAAATCTATTGGAGGCAGAAGCAGTCAAGGGTAGCTTAGGGTTAGGGTTAGGGTTAGGGCTAGAGTTAGGGTACGGCATAGGGTACGGGTTCGGGTACGGGTTCGTGTACGGCGTAGGGTATGGGTTAGAGTTAGGGTTAGGGTTAGTTTGAAGGTTAGGGCTCGGTTTAGGGCACGGGTTAATATTAGGGTTCGTGTTAGGGTTAGGGTAGAGGTTAGGGTTAGGGTACGCGTTAGGGTAAGGGTAGTTATTAAACCTATCCCACTCTCTAGATACCCCTTAGCACGTCAAGGAATATTATTTGGGGGTCCAGCCATGGAGAAGAGTTTAGACACTAGGAGAAGATAAGGAACACACCCATTATCAAGAAATCACATTAGGATTCTCTTTTTAACCTGTTCCTTAAAACACTAGTGCTTAGGAAATCTATTGGAGGCAGAAGCAGTCAAGGGTAGCTTAGGGTTAGGGTTAGGGTTAGGGTACGGCTTAGGGTACGGTTTCGGGTACGGGTTCGGGTACGGGTTTGGGTATGGCGTAGGATATGGGTTAGGGTTAGGGTTAGGGTTAGTTTGAGGGTTAGGGCTCGGTTTAGGGTACGGGTTAGGATTAGGGTACGTGTTAGGGTTAGGGTAGGGGTTAGGGTTAGGGTACGCGTTAGGGTTAGGGTAGTTATTAAACCTATCCCACTCTCTAGATACCCCTTAGCACGTCAAGGAATATTATTTGGGTGTCCAGCCATGGAGAAGAGTTTAGACACTAGGAGAAGATAAGGAACACACCCATTATCAAGAAATCACATTAGGATTCTCTTTTTTACCTGTTCCTTAAAACACTAGTGCTTAGGAAATCTATTGGAGGCAGAAGCAGTCAAGGGTAGCTTAGGGTTAGGGTTAGGGTTAGGGCTAGAGTTAGGGTACGGCATAGGGTACGGGTTCGGGTACGGATTCGTGTACGGCGTAGGGTATGGGTTAGAGTTAGGGTTAGGGTTAGTTTGAAGGTTAGGGCTCGGTTTAGGTTTCGGCTTAGGATTAGGGTACGTGTTAGGGTTAGGGTAGAGGTTAGGGTTATGGTACGCGTTAGGGTTAGGGTAGTTATTAAACCTATCCCACTCTCTAGATACCCCTTTGCACGTCAAGGAATATTATTTGGGGGTCCAGCCATGGAGAAGAGTTTAGACACTAGGAGAAGATAAGGAACACACCCATTATCAAGAAATCACATTAGGATTCTCTTTTTAACCTGTTCCTTAAAACACTTGTGCTTAGGAAATCTATTGGAGGCAGAAGCAGTCAAGGGTAGCTTAGGGTTAGGGTTAGGGTTAGGGTTAGGGTTAGCTTTAGGGTACGACTTAGTGTACGGGTTCGGGTACGGGTTCGGGTACGGAGTATGGTATGGGTTAGGGTTAGGGTTAGGGTTAGTTTGAGGGTTAGGGCTTGGTTTAGGGTACGGGTTAGGATAAGGGTACGTGTTCGGGTTAGGGTAGGGGTTAGGGTTAGGGTACGTGTTAGGGTTAGGGTACGCGTTAGGGTTAGGGTAGTTATTAAACCTATCCCACTCTCTAGATACCCCTTAGCACGTCAAGGAATATTATTTGGGTGTCCAGCCATGGAGAAGAGTTTAGACACTAGGAGAAGATAAAGAACACACCCATTATCAAGAAATCACATTAGGATTCTCTTTTTTACCTGTTCCTTAAAACACTAGTGCTTAGGAAATCTATTGGAGGCAGAAGCAGTCAAGGGTAGCTTAGAGTTATGGATAGGGTTAGGGTTATTGTTAGGGTAAGGCTTAGGGTACGGGTTCGGGTACGGTTTCGGGTACGGTATAGGGTATGGGTTAGGGTTAGGGTTAGGGTTAGTTTGAGGGTTAGGGCTCGGTTTAGGGTACGGGTTAGGATTAGGGTACGTGTTAGGGTTAGGGTAGGGGTTAGGGTTAGGGTATGCGTTAGGGTTAGGGTATTTATTAAACCTATCCCACTCTCTAGATACCCCTTAGCACGTCAAGGAATATTATTTGGGGGTCCAGCAATGGAGAAGAGTTTAGACACTAGGAGAAGATAAGGAACACACCCGTCATCAAGAAATCACATTAGGATTCTCTTTTTAACCTGTTCCTTAAAACACTAGTGCTTAGGAAATCTATTGGAGGCAGAAGCAGTCAAGGGTAGCTTAGGGTTAGGGTTAGGGTTAGGGTTAGGGTTAGCTTTAGGGTACGACTTAGTGTACGGTTTCGGGTACGGGTTCGGGTACGGAGTATGGTATGGGTTAGGGTTAGGGTTAGGGTTAGTTTGAGGGTTAGGGCTTGGTTTAGGGTACGGGTTAGGATTAGGGTACGTGTTCGGGTTAGGGTAGGGGTTAGGGTTAGGGTACGTGTTAGGGTTAGGGTACGCGTTAGGGTTAGGGTAGTTATTAAACCTATCCCACTCTCTAGATACCCCTTAGCACGTCAAGGAATATTATTTGGGTGTCCAGCCATGGAGAAGAGTTTAGACACTAGGAGAAGATAAAGAACACACCCATTATCAAGAAATCACATTAGGATTCTCTTTTTTACCTGTTCCTTAAAACACTAGTGCTTAGGAAATCTATTGGAGGCAGAAGCAGTCAAGGGTAGCTTAGGGTTAGGGTTAGGGTTAGGGTTAGGTTTAGGGTACGGCTTAGGGTACGGGTTCGGGTACGGGTTCGTGTACGGCGTAGGGTATGGGTTAGGGTTAGGGTTAGGGTTAGTTTGAAGTTTAGGGCTCGGTTTAGGGCACGGGTTAATATTAGGGTTCGTGTTACGGTTAGGGTAGGGGTTAGGGTTAGGGTACGCGTTAAGGTTAGGTTAGTTATTAAACCTATCCCACTCTCTAGATACCCCTTAGCACGTCAAGGAATATTATTTGGGGGTCCAGCCATGGAGAAGAGTTTAGACACTAGGAGAAGATAAGGAACACACCCATTATCCTGAAATCACATTAGGATTCACTTTTTAACCTGTTCCTTAAAACACTAGAGCTTAGGAAATCTATTGGAGGCAGAAGCAGTCAAGGGTAGCTTAGGGTTAGGGTTAGGGTTAGGGTTAGGGTTAGGGTACGGCTTAGGGTACGGGTTCGGGTACGGGTTCGCGTACGGCGTAGGGTATGGGTTAGGGTTAGGGTTAGGGTTAGTTTGAAGGTTAGGGCTCGGTTTAGGGCACGAGTTAGGATTAGGGTTCGTGTTAGGGTTAGGGTAGGGGTTAGGGTTAGGGTACGCGTTAAGCTTAGGGTAGTTATTAAACCTATCCCACTCTCTAGATACCCCTTAGCACGTCAAGGAATATTATTTGGGGGTCCAGCCATGGAGAAGAGTTTATACACTAGGAGAAGATAAGGAACACACCCATTATCAAGAAATCACATTAGGATTCTCTTTTTAACCTGTTCCTTAAAACACTAGTGCTTAGGAAATCTATTGGAGGCAGAAGCAGTCAAGGGTAGCTTAGAGTTATGGATAGGGTTAGGGTTATTGTTAGGGTAAGGCTTAGGGTACGGGTTCGGGTACGGTTTCGGGTACGGTATAGGGTATGGGTTAGGGTTAGGGTTAGGTTTAGTTTGAGGGTTAGGGCTCGGTTTAGGGTACGGGTTAGGATTAGGGTACGTGTTAGGGTTAGGGTAGGGGTTAGGGTTAGGGTATGCGTTAGGGTTAGGGTATTTATTAAACCTATCCCACTCTCTAGATACCCCTTAGCACGTCAAGGAATATTATTTGGGGGTCCAGCAATGGAGAAGAGTTTAGACACTAGGAGAAGATAAGGAACACACCCGTCATCAAGAAATCACATTAGGATTCTCTTTTTAACCTGTTCCTTAAAACACTAGTGCTTAGGAAATCTATTGGAGGCAGAAGCAGTCAAGGGTAGCTTAGGGTTAGGGTTAGGGTTAGGGTTAGGGTTAGCTTTAGGGTACGACTTAGTGTACGGGTTCGGGTACGGGTTCGGGAACGGCGTATGGTATGGGTTAGGGTTAGGGTTAGGGTTAGTTTGAGGGTTAGGTCTTGGTTTAGGGTACGGGTTAGGATTAGGGTACGTGTTCGGGTTAGGGTAGGGGTTAGGGTTAGGGTACGTGTTAGGGTTAGGGTACGCGTTAGGGTTAGGTTAGTTATTAAACCTATCCCACTCTCTAGATACCCCTTAGCACGTCAAGGAATATTATTAGGGTGTCCAGCCATGGAGAAGAGTTTAGACACTAGGAGAAGATAAAGAACACACCCATTATCAAGAAATCACATTAGGATTCTCTTTTTTACCTGTTCCTTAAAACACTAGTGCTTAGGAAATCTATTGGAGGCAGAAGCAGTCAAGGGTAGCTTAGGGTTAGGGTTACGGTTAGGGTTAGGTTTAGGGTACGGCTTAGGGTACGGGTTCGGGTACGGGTTCGTGTACGGCGTAGGGTATGGGTTAGGGTTAGGGTTAGGGTTAGTTTGAAGGTTAGGGCTCGGTTTAGGGCACGGGTTAATATTAGGGTTCGTGTTAGGGTTAGGGTAGGGGTTAGGGTTAGGGTACGCGTTAAGGTTAGGGTAGTTATTAAACGTATCCCACTCTCTAGATACCCCTTAGCACGTCAAGGAATATTATTTGGCGGTCCAGCCATGGAGAAGAGTTTAGACACTAGGAGAAGATAAGGAACACACCCATTATCCTGAAATCACATTAGGATTCTCTTTTTAACCTGTTCCTTAAAACACTAGTGCTTAGGAAATCTATTGGAGGCAGAAGCAGTCAAGGGTAGCTTAGGGTTAGGGTTAGGGTTAGGGTTAGGGTTAGGGTACGGCTTAGGGTACGGGTTCGGGTACGGGTTCGCGTACGGCGTAGGGTATGGGTTAGGGTTAGGGTTAGGGTTAGTTTGAAGGTTAGGGCTCGGTTTAGGGCACGGGTTAGGATTAGGGTTCGTGTTAGGGTTAGGGTAGGGGTTAGGGTTAGGGTACGCGTTAAGCTTAGGGTAGTTATTAAACCTATCCCACTCTCTAGATACCCCTTAGCACGTCAAGGAATATTATTTGGGGGTCCAGCCATGGAGAAGAGTTTAGACACTAGGAGAAGATAAGGAACACACCCATTATCCTGAAATCACATTAGGATTCTCTTTTTAACCTGTTCCTTAATACACTAGTGCTTAGGAAATCTATTGGAGGCAGAAGCAGTCAAGGGTAGCTTAGGGTTAGGGTTAGGGTTAGGGTTAGGTTTAGGGTACGGCTTAGGTTACGGGTTCGGGTACGGGTTCGTGTACGGCGTAGGGTATGGGTTAGGGTTAGGGTTAGGGTTAGTTTGAAGGTTAGGGCTCGGTTTAGGGCACGGGTTAATATTAGGGTTCGTGTTAGGGTTAGGGTAGGGGTTAGGGTTAGGGTACGCGTTAAGGTTAGGGTAGTTATTAAACCTATCCCACTCTCTAGATACCCCTTAGCACGTCAAGGAATATTATTTGGGGGTCCAGCCATGGAGAAGAGTTTAGACACTAGGAGAAGATAAGGAACACATCCATTATCCTGAAATCACATTAGGATTCTCTTTTTAACCTGTTCCTTAAAACACTAGTGCTTAGGAAATCTATTGGAGGCAGAAGCAGTCAAGGGTAGCTTAGGGTTAGGGTTAGGGTTAGGGTTAGGGTACGGCTTAGGGTACGGTTTCGGGTACGGGTTCGCGTACGGCGTAGGGTATGGGTTAGGGTTAGTGTTAGGGTTAGTTTGAAGGTTAGGGCTCGGTTTAGGGCACGGGTTAGGATTAGGGTTCGTGTTAGGGTTAGGGTAGGGGTTAGGGTTAGGGTACGCGTTAAGCTTAGGGTAGTTATTAAACCTATCCCACTCTCTAGATACCCCTTAGCACGTCAAGGAATATTATTTGGGGGTCCAGCCATGGAGAAGAGTTTAGACACTAGGAGAAGATAAGGAACACACCCATTATCAAGAAATCACATTAGGATTCTCTTTTTAACCTGTTCCTTAAAACACTAGTGCTTAGGAAATCTATTTGAGGCAGAAGCAGTCAAATGTAGCTTAGGGTTAGGGTTAGGGTTAGGGTTAGTGTTAGGGTATGGGTTTGGGTACGGTTTCGGGTACGGCGTAGGGTATGGGTTAGGGTTAGGGTTAGGGTTAGTTTGAGGGTTAGGGCTCGGTTTAGGTTACGGGTTAGGATTAGGGTACGTGTTAGGGTTAGGGTAGGGGTTAGGGTTAGGGTACGCGTTAGGGTTAGGGTAGTTATTAAACCTATCCCACTCTCTAGATACCCCTTAGCACGTCAAGGAATATTATTTGGGTGTCCAGCCATGGAGAAGAGTTTAGACACTAGGAGAATATAAGGAACACACCCATTATCAAGAAATCACATTAGGATTCTCTTTTTAACCTGTTCCTTAAAACACTAGTGCTTAGGAAATCTATTGGAGGCAGAAGCAGTCAAGGGAAGCTTAGGGTTAGGGTTAGGGTTAGGGTTAGGGTTAGGGTACGGCTTAGGGTACGGGTTCGGGTACGGGTTCGTGTACGGCGTAGGGTATGGGTTAGGGTTAGGGTTAGTTTGAAGGTTAGGGCTCGGTTTAGGGTACGGGTTAGGATTAGGGTTCGTGTTAAGGTTATGGTAGGGGTTAGGGTTAGGGTACGCATTAGGGTTAGGGTAGTTATTAAACCTATCCCACTCTCTAGATACCCCTTAGCACGTCAAGGAATATTATTTGGGGGTCCAGCCATGGAGAAGAGTTTAGACACTAGGAGAAGATAAGGAACACACACATTATCAATAAATCACATTAGGATTCTCTTTTTAACCTGTTCCTTAAAACACTAGTGCTTAGGAAATCTATTGGAGGCAGAAGCAGTCAAGGGTAGCTTAGGATTAGGGTTAGGGTTATTGTTAGGGTAAGGCTTAGGGTACGGATTCGGGTACGGCATAGGTTTTGGGTTAGGGTTAGGGTTAGGGTTACTTTGAGGGTTAGGGCTCGGTTTAGGGTACGGGTTAGGATTAGGGTACGCGTTAGGGTTAGGGTAGTTATTAAACCTATCCCACTCTCTAGATACCCCTTAGCACGTCAAGGAATATTATTTGGGGGTCCAGCCATGGAGAAGAGTTTAGACACTAGGAGAAGATAAGGAACACACCCATTATCCTGAAATCACAATAGGATTCTCTTTTTAACCTGTTCTTTAATACACTAGTGCTTAGGAAATCTATTGGAGGCAGAAGCAGTCAAGGGTAGCTTAGGGTTAGGGTTAGGGTTAGGGTTAGGGTTAGGGTACGGCTTAGGGTACGGGTTCGGGTACGGGTTCGGGTACGGCGTAGGGTATGGGTTATGGTTAGTGTTAGGGTTAGTTTGAGGGTTAGGGCTCGGTTTAGGTTACGGGTTAGGATAAGGGTACGTGTTAGGGTTAGGTTAGGAGTTAGGGTTAGGGCACGTGTTAGGGTTAGGGTAGTTATTAAACCTATTCCACTCTCTAGATACCCATTAGCACGTCAAGGAATATTATTTGGGTGTCCAGCCATGGAGAAGAGTTTAGACACTAGGAGAAGATAAGGAACACACCTATTATCAAGAAATCACATTAGGATTCTCTTTTTAACCTGTTCCTTAAAACACTAGTGCTTAGGAAATCTATTGGAGGCAGAAGCAGTCAAGGGTAGCTTAGGGTTAGGGTTAGGGTTAGGGTTAGGGTTAGGGTACGGCTTAGGGTACGGGTTCAGGTACGGGTTCGTGTACGGCGTAGGGTATGGGTTAGGGTTAGGGTTAGGGTTAGTTTGAAGGTTAGGGCTCGGTTTAGGGTACGGGTTAGGATTAGGGTTCGTGTTAGGGTTAGGGTAGGGGTTAGGGTTAGGGTACGCGTTAGGGTTAGGGTAGTTATTAAACCTATCCCACTCTCTAGATACCCCTTAGCACGTCAAGGAATATTATTTGGGGGTCCAGCCATGGAGAAGAGTTTAGACACTAGGAGAAGATAAGGAACACACCGATTATCAAGAAATCACATTAGGATTCTCTTTTTAACCTGTTCCTTAAAACACTAGTGCTTAGGAAATCTATTGGAGGCAGAAGCAGTCAAGGGAAGCTTAGGGTTAGGGTTAGGGTTAGGGTTAGGGTTAGGGTACGGCTTAGGGTACGGGTTCGGGTACGGGTTCGTGTACGGCGTAGGGTATGGGTTAGGGTTGGGGTTAGTTTGAAGGTTAGGGCTCGGTTTAGGGTACGGGTTAGGATTAGGGTTCGTGTTAAGGTTATGGTAGGGGTTAGGGTTAGGGTACGCGTTAGGGTTAGGGTAGTTATTAAACCTATCCCACTCTCTAGATACCCCTTAGCACGTCAAGGAATATTATTTGGGGGTCCAGCCATGGAGAAGAGTTTAGACACTAGGAGAAGATAAGTAACACACACATTATCAAGAAATCACATTAGGATTCTCTTTTTAACCTGTTCCTTAAAACACTAGCGCTTAGGAAATCTATTGGAGGCAGAAGCAGTCAAGGGTAGCTTAGGGTTAGGGTTAGTGTTATTGTTAGGGTAAGGCTTAGGGTACGGGTTCGGGTACGGCATAGGGTATGGGTTAGGGTTAGGGTTAGGGTTAGTTTGAGGGTTAGGGCTCGGTTTAGGGTACGTGTTAGGATTAGGGTACGTGTTAGGGTTAGGGTACGCGTTAGGGTTAGGGTAGTTATTAAACCTATCCCACTCTCTAGATACCCCTTAGCACGTCAAGGAATATTATTTGGGGGTCCAGCCATGGAGAAGAGTTTAGACACTAGGAGAAGATAAGGAACACACCCATTATCCTGAAATCACAATAGGATTCTCTTTTTAACCTGTTCTTTAATACACTAGTGCTTAGGAAATCTATTGGAGGCAGAAGCAGTCAAGGGTAGCTTAGGGTTAGGGTTAGGGTTAGGGTTAGGGTTAGGGTACGGCTTAGGGTACGGGTTCGGGTACGGGTTCGGGTACGGCGTAGGGTATGGGTTATGGTTAGTGTTAGGGTTAGTTTGAGGGTTAGGGCTCGGTTTAGGTTACGGGTTAGGATTAGGGTACGTGTTAGGGTTAGGTTAGGGGTTAGGGTTAGGGCACGCGTTAGGGTTAGGGTAGTTATTAAACCTATTCCACTCTCTAGATACCCCTTAGCACGTCAAGGAATATTATTTGGGTGTCCAGCCATGGAGAAGAGTTTAGACACTAGGAGAAGATAAGGAAGACACCCATTATCAAGAAATCACATTAGGATTCTCTTTTTAACCTGTTCCTTAAAACACTAGTGCTTAGGAAATCTATTGGAGGCAGAAGCAGCCAAGGGTAGCTTAGGGTTAGGGTTAGGGTTAGGGTTAGGGTTAGGGTTAGGATACGGCTTAGAGTACTGGTTCGTGTACGGGTTCGTGTACGGCGTAGGGTTAGGGTTAGGGTTAGGGTTAGGGTTAGTTTGAGGGTTAGGGCTCGGTTTAGGGTACGGGGTAGGATAAGGGTACGTGTTAGCGTTATGATAGGGGTTAGGGTTAGGGTACGCGTTAGGGTTACGTTAGTTATTAAACCTATCCCACTCACTAGATACCCCTTAGCACGTCAAGGAATATTATTTGGGGGTCCAGCCATGGAGAAGAGTTTAGACACTAGGAGAAGATAAGGAAAACACCCATTATCAAGAAATCACATTAGGATTCTCTTTTTAACCTGTTCCTTAAAACACTAGTGCTTAGGAAATCTATTGGAGGCAGAAGCAGTCAAGGGTAGCTTAGAGTTATGGTTAGGGTTAGGGTTATTGTTAGGGTAAGGCTTAGGGTACGGGTTCGGGTACGGTTTCGGGTACGGTATAGGGTATGGGTTAGGGTTAGGGTTAGGGTTAGTTTGAGGGTTAGGGCTCGGTTTAGGGTACGGGTTAGGATTAGGGTACGTGTTAGGGTTAGGGTAGGCGTTAGGGTTAGGGTACGCGTTAGGATTAAGGTAGTTATTAAACCTATCCCACTCTCTAGATACCCCTTAGCACGTCAAGGAATATTATTTGGGTGTCCAGCCATGGAGAAGAGTTTAGACACTAGGAGAAGATAAGGAACACACCCATTATCAAGAAATCACATTAGGATTCTCTTTTTAACCTGTTCCTTAAAACACTAGTGCTTAGGAAATCTATTGGAGGCAGAAGCAGTCAACTGTAGCTTAGGGTTAGGGTTAGGGTTAGGGTTAGGGTTAGCTTTAGGGTACGGCTTAGTGTAAGGGTTCGGGTACGGGTTCGGGTACGGCGTATGGTATGGGTTAGGGTTAGGGTTAGGGTTAGTTTGAGGGTTAGGTCTTGTTTTAGGGTACGGGTTAGGATTAGGGTACGTGTTCGGGTTAGGGTAGGGGTTAGGCTTAGGGTACGTGTTAGGGTTAGGGTACGCGTTAGGGTTAGGGTAGTTATTAAACCTATCCCACTCTCTAGATACCCCTTAGCACGTCAAGGAATATTATTAGGGTGTCCAGCCATGGAGAAGAGTTTAGACACTAGGAGAAGATAAGGAACACACCCATTATCAAGAAATCACATTAGGATTCTCTTTTTTACCTGTTCCTTAAAACACTAGTGCTTAGGAAATCTATTGGAGGCAGAAGCAGTCAAGGGTAGCTTAGGGTTAGGGTTAGGGTTAGGGTTAGGGTTAGCTTTAGGGTACGACTTAGTGTACGGGTTCGGGTACGGCGTATGGTATGGGTTAGGGTTAGGGTTAGGGTTAGTTTGAGGGTTAGGGCTTGGTTTAGGGTACGGGTTAGGATTAGGGTACGTGTTCGGGTTAGGGTAGGGGTTAGGGTTAGGGTACGTGTTATGGTTAGGGTACGCGTTAGGGTTAGGGTAGTTATTAAACCTATCCCACTCTCTAGATACCCCTTAGCACGTCAAGGAATATTATTTGGGTGTCCAGCCATGGAGAAGAGTTTAGACACTAGGAGAAGATAAAGAACACACCCATTGTCAAGAAATCACATTAGGATTCTCTTTTTTACCTGTTCCTTAAAACACTAGTGCTTAGGAAATCTATTGGAGGCAGAAGCAGTCAAGGGTTGCTTAGAGTTAGGGTTAGGGTTAGGGTTAGGTTTAGGGTACGGCTTAGGGTACGGGTTCGGTTACGGGTTCGTGTACGGCGTAGGGTATGGGTTAGGGTTAGGGTTAGGGTTAGTTTGAAGGTTAGGGCTCGGTTTAGGTTACGGGTTAGGATTAGTGTACGTGTTAGGGTTAAGGTAGAGGTTAGGGTTAGGGTACGCTTTAGGGTAAGGGTAGTTATTAAACCTATCCCACTCTCTAGATACCCCTTAGCACGTCAAGGAATATTATTTGGGGGTCCAGCCATGGAGAAGAGTTTAGACACTAGGAGAAGATAAGGAACACACCCATTATCAAGAAATCACATTAGGATTCTCTTTTTAACCTGTTCCTTAAAACACTAGTGCTTAGGAAATCTATTGGAGGCAGAAGCAGTCAAGGGTAGCTTAGGGTTAGGGTTAGGGTTAGGGTATGGCTTAGGGTACGGTTTCGGGTACGGGTTCGGGTACGGGTTCGTGTACGGCGTAGGGTATGGGTTAGGGTTGGGGTTAGTTTGAAGGTTAGGGCTCGGTTTAGGGTACGGGTTAGGATTAGGGTTCGTGTTAAGGTTATGGTAGGGGTTAGGGTTAGGGTACGCGTTAGGGTTAGGGTAGTTATTAAACCTATCCCACTCTCTAGATACCCCTTAGCACGTCAAGGAATATTATTTGGGGGTCCAGCAATGGAGAAGAGTTTAGACACTAGGAGAAGATAAGGAACACACCCGTCATCAAGAAATCACATTAGGATTCTCTTTTTAACCTGTTCCTTAAAACAATAGTGCTTAGGAAATCTATTGGAGGCAGAAGCAGTCAAGGGTAGCTTAGGGTTAGGGTTAGGGTTAGGGTTAGGGTTAGCTTTAGGGTACGACTTAGTGTACGGGTTCGGGTACGGGTTCGGGTACGGAGTATGGTATGGGTTAGGGTTAGGGTTAGGGTTAGTTTGAGGGTTAGGGCTTGGTTTAGGGTACGGGTTAGGATTAGGGTACGTGTTCGGGTTAGGGTAGGGGTTAGGGTTAGGGTACGTGTTAGGGTTAGGGTACGCGTTAGGGTTAGGGTAGTTATTAAACCTATCCCACTCTCTAGATACCCCTTAGCACGTCAAGGAATATTATTTGGGTGTCCAGCCATGGAGAAGAGTTTAGACACTAGGAGAAGATAAAGAACACACCCATTATCAAGAAATCACATTAGGATTCTCTTTTTTACCTGTTCCTTAAAACACTAGTGCTTAGGAAATCTATTGGAGGCAGAAGCAGTCAAGGGTAGCTTAGGGTTAGGGTTAGGGTTAGGGTTAGGTTTAGGGTACGGCTTAGGGTACGGGTTCGGGTACGGGTTCGTGTACGGCGTAGGGTATGGGTTAGGGTTAGGGTTAGGGTTAGTTTGAAGGTTAGGGCTCGGTTTAGGGCACGGGTTAATATTAGGGTTCGTGTTAGGGTTAGGGTAGGGGTTAGGGTTAGGGTACGCGTTAAGGTTAGGGTAGTTATTAAACCTATCCCACTCTCTAGATACCCCTTAGCACGTCAAGGAATATTATTTGGGGGTCCAGCCATGGAGAAGAGTTTAGACACTAGGAGAAGATAAGGAACACACCCATTATCCTGAAATCACATTAGGATTCTCTTTTTAACCTGTTCCTTAAAACACTAGTGCTTAGGAAATCTATTGGAGGCAGAAGCAGTCAAGGGTAGCTTAGGGTTAGGGTTAGGGTTAGGGTTAGGGTTAGGGTACGGCTTAGGGTACGGGTTCGGGTACGGGTTCGCGTACGGCGTAGGGTATGGGTTAGGTTTAGGGTTAGGGTTAGTTTGAAGGTTAGGGCTCGGTTTAGGGCACGAGTTAGGATTAGGGTTCGTGTTAGGGTTAGGGTAGGGGTTAGGGTTAGGGTACGCGTTAAGCTTAGGGTAGTTATTAAACCTATCCCACTCTCTAGATACCCCTTAGCACGTCAAGGAATATTATTTGGGGGTCCAGCCATGGAGAAGAGTTTATACACTAGGAGAAGATAAGGAACACACCCATTATCAAGAAATCACATTAGGATTCTCTTTTTAACCTGTTCCTTAAAACACTAGTGCTTAGGAAATCTATTGGAGGCAGAAGCAGTCAAGGGTAGCTTAGAGTTATGGATAGGGTTAGGGTTATTGTTAGGGTAAGGCTTAGGGTACGGGTTCGGGTACGGTTTCGGGTACGGTATAGGGTATGGGTTAGGGTTAGGGTTAGGTTTAGTTTGAGGGTTAGGGCTCGGTTTAGGGTACGGGTTAGGATTAGGGTACGTGTTAGGGTTAGGGTAGGGGTTAGGGTTAGGGTATGCGTTAGGGTTAGGGTATTTATTAAACCTATCCCACTCTCTAGATACCCCTTAGCACGTCAAGGAATATTATTTGGGGGTCCAGCAATGGAGAAGAGTTTAGACACTAGGAGAAGATAAGGAACACACCCGTCATCAAGAAATCACATTAGGATCCTCTTTTTAACCTGTTCCTTAAAACACTAGTGCTTAGGAAATCTATTGGAGGCAGAAGCAGTCAAGGGTAGCTTAGGGTTAGGGTTAGGGTTAGGGTTAGGCTTAGCTTTAGGGTACGACTTAGTGTACGGGTTCGGGTACGGGTTCGGGAACGGCGTATGGTATGGGTTAGGGTTAGGGTTAGGGTTAGTTTGAGGGTTAGGGCTTGGTTTAGGGTACGGGTTAGGATTAGGGTACGTGTTCGGGTTAGGGTAGGGGTTAGGGTTAGGGTACGTGTTAGGGTTAGGGTACGCGTTAGGGTTAGGGTAGTTATTAAACCTATCCCACTCTCTAGATACCCCTTAGCACGTCAAGGAATATTATTTGGGTGTCCAGCCATGGAGAAGAGTTTAGACACTAGGAGAAGATAAGGAACACACCCATTATCTTGAAATCACATTAGGATTCTCTTTTTAACCTGTTCCTTAATACACTAGTGCTTAGGAAATCTATTGGAGGCAGAAGCAGTCAAGGGTAGGTTAGGGTTAGGGTTAGGGTTAGGGTTAGGGTTAGGGTTAGGGTAAGGCTTAGGGTACGGGTTCGGGTACGGGTTCGGGTACGGCGTAGGGTATGTTTTAGGGTTAGCGTTAGGGTTAGTTTGAGGGTTAGGGCTCGGTTTAGGTTACGGGTTAGGATTAGTGTAGGTGTTAGGGTTAAGGTAGAGGTTAGGGTTAGGGTATGCGTTAGGGTTAGGGTAGTTATTAAACTTATCCCACTCTCTAGATACCCCTTAGCACGTCAAGGAATATTATTTGGGGGTCCAGCCATGGAGAAGAGTTTAGACACTAGGAGAAGATTAGGAACACACCCATTATCAAGAAATCACATTAGGATTCTCTTTTTTACCTGTTCCTTAAAACACTAGTGCTTAGGAAATCTAATGGAGGCAGAAGCAGTCAAGGGTAGCTTAGGGTTAGGGTTAGGATTAGGGTTATTGTTAGGGTAAGGCTTAGGGTACGGGTTCGGGTACGGGTTCGGGTACGGTATAGGGTATGAGTTAGGGTTAGGGTTAGGGTTAGTTTGAGGGTTAGGGTTCGGTTTAGGGTACGGGGTAGGATAAGGGTACGTGTTAGGGTTATGATAGGGGTTAGGGTTAGGGTACGCGTTAGGGTTACGTTAGTTATTAAACCTATCCCACTCACTAGATACCCCTTAGCACGTCAAGGAATATTATTTGGGGGTCCAGCCATGGAGAAGAGTTTAGACACTAGGAGAAGATAAGGAACACACCCATTATCAAGAAATCACATTAGGATTCTCTTTTTAACCTGTTCCTTAAAACACTAGTGCTTAGGAAATTTATTGGAGGCAGAAGCAGTCAAGGGTAGCTTAGGGTTAGGGTTAGGGTTAGGGTACGGCTTAGGGTACGGCTTAGGGTACGGGTTCGGGTACGGGTTCGGGTACGGCGTATGGTATGGGTTAGGGTTAGGGTTAGTTTGAGGGTTAGGGCTCGGTTTAGGTTACGGGTTAGGATTAGGGTACGTGTTAGGGTTAGGGTAGGGGTTAGGGTTAGGGTACGCGTTAGGGTTAGGGTAGTTATTAAACCTATCCCACTCTCTAGATACCCCTTAGCACGTCAAGGAATATTATTTGGGTGTCCAGCCATGGAGAAGAGTTTAGACACTAGGAGAAGATAAGGAACACACCCATTATCAAGAAATCACATTAGGATTCTCTTTTTAACCTGTTCCTTAAAACACTAGTGCTTAGGAAATCTATTGGAGGCAGAAGCAGTCAAGGGTAGCTTAGGGTTAGGGTTAGGGTTAGGGTTAGGGTTAGGGTACGGGTTTGAGTATGGTTTCGGGTACGGCGTAGGGTATGGGTTAGGGTTAGGGTTAGGGTTAGTTTGAGGGTTAGGGCTCGGTTTAGGTTACGGGTTAGGATTAGGGTACGTGTTAGGGTTAGGGTAGGGGTTAGGTTTAGGGTACGCGTTAGGGTTAGGGTAGTTATTAAACCTATCCCACTCTCTAGATACCCCTTAGCACGTCAAGGAATATTATTTGGGTGTCCAGCCATGGAGAAGAGTTTAGACACTAGGAGAAGATAAGGAACACACCCATTATCAAGAAATCACATTAGGATTCTCTTTTTAACCTGTTCCTTAAAACACTAGTGCTTAGGAAATCTATTGGAGGCAGAAGCAGTCAAGGGTAGCTTAGGTTTAGGGTTAGGGTTAGGGTTAGGGTTAGCTTTAGGGTACGGCTTAGGGTACGGTTTCGGGTACGGGTTCGGATACGGCGTATGGTATGGGTTAGTGTTAGGGTTAGGGTTAGTTTGAGGGTTAGGGCTTGGTTTAGGGTACGGGTTAGGATTAGGGTACGTGTTCGGGTTAGGGTAGGGGTTAGGGT
The DNA here is from genome assembly GCF_028021215.1 of Eschrichtius robustus. Taxonomy (NCBI): domain Eukaryota; kingdom Metazoa; phylum Chordata; class Mammalia; order Artiodactyla; family Eschrichtiidae; genus Eschrichtius; species Eschrichtius robustus. Next base: position 5,728,352 of record NW_027175261.1, read on the forward strand.
TAGGGTACGTGTTAGGGTTAGGGTACGCGTTAGGGTTAGGATAGTTATTAAACCTATCCCACTCTCTAGATACCCCTTAGCACGTCAAGGAATATTATTTGGGGGTCCAGCCATGGAGAAGAGTTTAGACACTAGGAGAAGATAAGGAATACACCCATTATCAAGAAATCACATTAGGATTCTCTTTTTAACCTGTTCCTTAAAACACTAGTGCTTAGGAAATCTATTGGAGGCAGAAGCAGTCAAGGGTAGCTTAGGGTTAGGGTTAGGGTTAGGGTTAGCTTTAGGGTACGGCTTAGGGTACGGGTTCGGGTACGGGTTCGTGTACGGCGTAGGGTATGGGTTAGGGTTAGGGTTAGGGTTAGTTTGAAGGTTAGGGCTCGGTTTAGGGCACGGGTTAGGATTAGGGTTAGTGTTAGGGTTAGGGTAGGGGTTAGGATTAGGGTACGCGTTAGGGTTAGGGTAGTTATTAAACCTATCCCACTCTCTAGATACCCCTTAGCACGTCAAGGAATATTATTTGGGGGTCCAGCCATGTAGAAGAGTTTAGACACTAGGAGAAGATAAGGAACACACCCATTATCAAGAAATCACATTAGGATTCTCTTTTTAACCTGTTCCTTAATACACTAGTGCTTAGGAAATCTATTGGAGGCAGAAGCAGTCAAGGATAGCTTAGGGTTAGGGTTAGGGTTAGGGTTATTGTTAGGGTAAGGGTTCGGGTACGGGTTCGGGTACGGTATAGGGTATGGGTTAGGGTTAGGGTTAGGGTTAGTTTGAGGGTTAGGGCTCGGTTTAGGGTACGGGTTAGGATTAGGGTACGTGTTAGGGTTAGGGTAGGGGTTAGGGTTAGGATACGCGTTAGGATTAGGGTAGTTATTAAGCCTATCCCACTCTCTAGATACCCCTTAGCACGTCAAGGAATATTATTTGGGTGTCCAGCCATGGAGAAGAGTTTAGACACTAGGAGAAGATAAGGAACACACCCATTATCAAGAAATCACATTAGGATTCTCTTTTTAACCTGTTCCTTAAAACACTAGTGCTTAGGAAATCTATTGGAGGCAGAAGTAGTCAACTGTAGCTTAGGGTTAGGGTTAGGGTTAGGGTTAGGGTTAGCTTTAGGGTACGGCTTAGTGTAAGGGTTCGGGTACGGGTTCGGGTACGGCGTATGGTATGGGTTAGGGTTAGGGTTAGGGTTAGTTTGAGGGTTAGGTCTTGTTTTAGGGTACGGGTTAGGATTAGGGTACGTGTTCGGGTAAGGGTAGGGGTTAGGCTTAGGGTACGTGTTAGGGTTAGGGTACGCGTTAGGGTTAGGGTAGTTATTAAACCTATCCCACTCTCTAGATACCCCTTAGCACGTCAAGGAATATTATTAGGGTGTCCAGCCATGGAGAAGAGTTTAGACACTAGGAGAAGATAAGGAACACACCCATTATCAAGAAATCACATTAGGATTCTCTTTTTTACCTGTTCCTTAAAACACTAGTGCTTAGAAAATCTATTGGAGGCAGAAGCAGTCAAGGGTAGCTTAGGGTTAGGGTTAGGGTTAGGGCTAGAGTTAGGGTACGGCATAGGGTACGGGTTCGGGTACGGGTTCGTGTACGGCGTAGGGTATGGGTTAGAGTTAGGGTTAGGGTTAGTTTGAAGGTTAGGGCTCGGTTTAGGGCACGGGTTAATATTAGGGTTCGTGTTAGGGTTAGGGTAGAGGTTAGGGTTAGGGTACGCGTTAGGGTAAGGGTAGTTATTAAACCTATCCCACTCTCTAGATACCCCTTAGCACGTCAAGGAATATTATTTGGGGGTCCAGCCATGGAGAAGAGTTTAGACACTAGGAGAAGATAAGGAACACACCCATTATCAAGAAATCACATTAGGATTCTCTTTTTAACCTGTTCCTTAAAACACTAGTGCTTAGGAAATCTATTGGAGGCAGAAGCAGTCAAGGGTAGCTTAGGGTTAGGGTTAGGGTTAGGGTACGGCTTAGGGTACGGTTTCGGGTACGGGTTCGGGTACGGGTTTGGGTATGGCGTAGGATATGGGTTAGGGTTAGGGTTAGGGTTAGTTTGAGGGTTAGGGCTCGGTTTAGGGTACGGGTTAGGATTAGGGTACGTGTTAGGGTTAGGGTAGGGGTTAGGGTTAGGGTACGCGTTAGGGTTAGGGTAGTTATTAAACCTATCCCACTCTCTAGATACCCCTTAGCACGTCAAGGAATATTATTTGGGTGTCCAGCCATGGAGAAGAGTTTAGACACTAGGAGAAGATAAGGAACACACCCATTATCAAGAAATCACATTAGGATTCTCTTTTTTACCTGTTCCTTAAAACACTAGTGCTTAGGAAATCTATTGGAGGCAGAAGCAGTCAAGGGTAGCTTAGGGTTAGGGTTAGGGTTAGGGCTAGAGTTAGGGTACGGCATAGGGTACGGGTTCGGGTACGGATTCGTGTACGGCGTAGGGTATGGGTTAGAGTTAGGGTTAGGGTTAGTTTGAAGGTTAGGGCTCGGTTTAGGTTTCGGCTTAGGATTAGGGTACGTGTTAGGGTTAGGGTAGGGGTTAGGGTTATGGTACGCGTTAGGGTTAGGGTAGTTATTAAACCTATCCCACTCTCTAGATACCCCTTTGCACGTCAAGGAATATTATTTGGGGGTCCAGCCATGGAGAAGAGTTTAGACACTAGGAGAAGATAAGGAACACACCCATTATCAAGAAATCACATTAGGATTCTCTTTTTAACCTGTTCCTTAAAACACTTGTGCTTAGGAAATCTATTGGAGGCAGAAGCAGTCAAGGGTAGCTTAGGGTTAGGGTTAAGGTTAGGGTTAGGGTTAGCTTTAGTGTACGACTTAGTGTACGGTTTCGGGTACGGGTTCGGGTACGGAGTATGGTATGGGTTAGGGTTAGGGTTAGGGTTAGTTTGAGGGTTAGGGCTTGGTTTAGGGTACGGGTTAGGATAAGGGTACGTGTTCGGGTTAGGGTAGGGGTTAGGGTTAGGGTACGTGTTAGGGTTAGGGTACGCGTTAGGGTTAGGGTAGTTATTAAACCTATCCCACTCTCTAGATACCCCTTAGCACGTCAAGGAATATTATTTGGGTGTCCAGCCATGGAGAAGAGTTTAGACACTAGGAGAAGATAAAGAACACACCCATTATCAAGAAATCACATTAGGATTCTCTTTTTTACCTGTTCCTTAAAACACTAGTGCTTAGGAAATCTATTGGAGGCAGAAGCAGTCAAGGGTAGCTTAGGGTTAGGGTTAGGGTTAGGGTTAGGTTTAGGGTACGGCTTAGGGTACGGGTTCGGGTACGGGTTCGTGTACGGCGTAGGGTATGGGTTAGGGTTAGGGTTAGGGTTAGTTTGAAGGTTAGGGCTCGGTTTAGGGCACGGGTTAATATTAGGGTTCGTGTTAGGGTTAGGGTAGGGGTTAGGGTTAGGGTACGCGTTAAGGTTAGGGTAGTTATTAAACCTATCCCACTCTCTAGATACCCCTTAGCACGTCAAGGAATATTATTTGGGGGTCCAGCCATGGAGAAGAGTTTAGACACTAGGAGAAGATAAGGAACACACCCATTATCCTGAAATCACATTAGGATTCTCTTTTTAACCTGTTCCTTAAAACACTAGTGCTTAGGAAATCTATTGGAGGCAGAAGCAGTCAAGGGTAGCTTAGGGTTAGGGTTAGGGTTAGGGTTAGGGTTAGGGTACGGCTTAGGGTACGGGTTCGGGTACGGGTTCGCGTACGGCGTAGGGTATGGGTTAGGGTTAGGGTTAGGGTTAGTTTGAAGGTTAGGGCTCGGTTTAGGGCACGGGTTAGGATTAGGGTTCGTGTTAGGGTTAGGGTAGGGGTTAGGGTTAGGGTACGCGTTAAGCTTAGGGTAGTTATTAAACCTATCCCACTCTCTAGATACCCCTTAGCACGTCAAGGAATATTATTTGGGGGTCCAGCCATGGAGAAGAGTTTAGACACTAGGAGAAGATAAGGAATACACCCATTATCAAGAAATCACATTAGGATTCTCTTTTTAACCTGTTCCTTAAAACACTAGTGCTTAGGAAATCTATTGGAGGCAGAAGCAGTCAAGGGTAGCTTAGGGTTAGGGTTAGGGTTAGGGTTAGCTTTAGGGTACGGCTTAGGGTACGGGTTCGGGTACGGGTTCGTGTACGGCGTAGGGTATGGGTTAGGGTTAGGGTTAGGGTTAGTTTGAAGGTTAGGGCTCGGTTTAGGGCACGGGTTAGGATTAGGGTTAGTGTTAGGGTTAGGGTAGGGGTTAGGATTAGGGTACGCGTTAGGGTTAGGGTAGTTATTAAACCTATCCCACTCTCTAGATACCCCTTAGCACGTCAAGGAATATTATTTGGGGGTCCAGCCATGTAGAAGAGTTTAGACACTAGGAGAAGATAAGGAACACACCCATTATCAAGAAATCACATTAGGATTCTCTTTTTAACCTGTTCCTTAATACACTAGTGCTTAGGAAATCTATTGGAGGCAGAAGCAGTCAAGGATAGCTTAGGGTTAGGGTTAGGGTTAGGGTTATTGTTAGGGTAAGGGTTCGGGTACGGGTTCGGGTACGGTATAGGGTATGGGTTAGGGTTAGGGTTAGGGTTAGTTTGAGGGTTAGGGCTCGGTTTAGGGTACGGGTTAGGATTAGGGTACGTGTTAGGGTTAGGGTAGGGGTTAGGGTTAGGATACGCGTTAGGATTAGGGTAGTTATTAAGCCTATCCCACTCTCTAGATACCCCTTAGCACGTCAAGGAATATTATTTGGGTGTCCAGCCATGGAGAAGAGTTTAGACACTAGGAGAAGATAAGGAACACACCCATTATCAAGAAATCACATTAGGATTCTCTTTTTAACCTGTTCCTTAAAACACTAGTGCTTAGGAAATCTATTGGAGGCAGAAGTAGTCAACTGTAGCTTAGGGTTAGGGTTAGGGTTAGGGTTAGGGTTAGCTTTAGGTTACGGCTTAGTGTAAGGGTTCGGGTACGGGTTCGGGTACGGCGTATGGTATGGGTTAGGGTTAGGGTTAGGGTTAGTTTGAGGGTTAGGTCTTGTTTTAGGGTACGGGTTAGGATTAGGGTACGTGTTCGGGTAAGGGTAGGGGTTAGGCTTAGGGTACGTGTTAGGGTTAGGGTACGCGTTAGGGTTAGGGTAGTTATTAAACCTATCCCACTCTCTAGATACCCCTTAGCACGTCAAGGAATATTATTAGGGTGTCCAGCCATGGAGAAGAGTTTAGACACTAGGAGAAGATAAGGAACACACCCATTATCAAGAAATCACATTAGGATTCTCTTTTTTACCTGTTCCTTAAAACACTAGTGCTTAGAAAATCTATTGGAGGCAGAAGCAGTCAAGGGTAGCTTAGGGTTAGGGTTAGGGTTAGGGCTAGAGTTAGGGTACGGCATAGGGTACGGGTTCGGGTACGGGTTCGTGTACGGCGTAGGGTATGGGTTAGAGTTAGGGTTAGGGTTAGTTTGAAGGTTAGGGCTCGGTTTAGGGCACGGGTTAATATTAGGGTTCGTGTTAGGGTTAGGGTAGAGGTTAGGGTTAGGGTACGCGTTAGGGTAAGGGTAGTTATTAAACCTATCCCACTCTCTAGATACCCCTTAGCACGTCAAGGAATATTATTTGGGGGTCCAGCCATGGAGAAGAGTTTAGACACTAGGAGAAGATAAGGAACACACCCATTATCAAGAAATCACATTAGGATTCTCTTTTTAACCTGTTCCTTAAAACACTAGTGCTTAGGAAATCTATTGGAGGCAGAAGCAGTCAAGGGTAGCTTAGGGTTAGGGTTAGGGTTAGGGTACGGCTTAGGGTACGGTTTCGGGTACGGGTTCGGGTACGGGTTTGGGTATGGCGTAGGATATGGGTTAGGGTTAGGGTTAGGGTTAGTTTGAGGGTTAGGGCTCGGTTTAGGGTACGGGTTAGGATTAGGGTACGTGTTAGGGTTAGGGTAGGGGTTAGGGTTAGGGTACGCGTTAGGGTTAGGGTAGTTATTAAACCTATCCCACTCTCTAGATACCCCTTAGCACGTCAAGGAATATTATTTGGGTGTCCAGCCATGGAGAAGAGTTTAGACACTAGGAGAAGATAAGGAACACACCCATTATCAAGAAATCACATTAGGATTCTCTTTTTTACCTGTTCCTTAAAACACTAGTGCTTAGGAAATCTATTGGAGGCAGAAGCAGTCAAGGGTAGCTTAGGGTTAGGGTTAGGGTTAGGGCTAGAGTTAGGGTACGGCATAGGGTACGGGTTCGGGTACGGATTCGTGTACGGCGTAGGGTATGGGTTAGAGTTAGGGTTAGGGTTAGTTTGAAGGTTAGGGCTCGGTTTAGGTTTCGGCTTAGGATTAGGGTACGTGTTAGGGTTAGGGTAGGGGTTAGGGTTATGGTACGCGTTAGGGTTAGGGTAGTTATTAAACCTATCCCACTCTCTAGATACCCCTTTGCACGTCAAGGAATATTATTTGGGGGTCCAGCCATGGAGAAGAGTTTAGACACTAGGAGAAGATAAGGAACACACCCATTATCAAGAAATCACATTAGGATTCTCTTTTTAACCTGTTCCTTAAAACACTTGTGCTTAGGAAATCTATTGGAGGCAGAAGCAGTCAAGGGTAGCTTAGGGTTAGGGTTAAGGTTAGGGTTAGGGTTAGCTTTAGGGTACGACTTAGTGTACGGTTTCGGGTACGGGTTCGGGTACGGAGTATGGTATGGGTTAGGGTTAGGGTTAGGGTTAGTTTGAGGGTTAGGGCTTGGTTTAGGGTACGGGTTAGGATAAGGGTACGTGTTCGGGTTAGGGTAGGGGTTAGGGTTAGGGTACGTGTTAGGGTTAGGGTACGCGTTAGGGTTAGGGTAGTTATTAAACCTATCCCACTCTCTAGATACCCCTTAGCACGTCAAGGAATATTATTTGGGTGTCCAGCCATGGAGAAGAGTTTAGACACTAGGAGAAGATAAAGAACACACCCATTATCAAGAAATCACATTAGGATTCTCTTTTTTACCTGTTCCTTAAAACACTAGTGCTTAGGAAATCTATTGGAGGCAGAAGCAGTCAAGGGTAGCTTAGGGTTAGGGTTAGGGTTAGGGTTAGGTTTAGGGTACGGCTTAGGGTACGGGTTCGGGTACGGGTTCGTGTACGGCGTAGGGTATGGGTTAGGGTTAGGGTTAGGGTTAGTTTGAAGGTTAGGGCTCGGTTTAGGGCACGGGTTAATATTAGGGTTCGTGTTAGGGTTAGGGTAGGGGTTAGGGTTAGGGTACGCGTTAAGGTTAGGGTAGTTATTAAACCTATCCCACTCTCTAGATACCCCTTAGCACGTCAAGGAATATTATTTGGGGGTCCAGCCATGGAGAAGAGTTTAGACACTAGGAGAAGATAAGGAACACACCCATTATCCTGAAATCACATTAGGATTCTCTTTTTAACCTGTTCCTTAAAACACTAGTGCTTAGGAAATCTATTGGAGGCAGAAGCAGTCAAGGGTAGCTTAGGGTTAGGGTTAGGGTTAGGGTTAGGGTTAGGGTACGGCTTAGGGTACGGGTTCGGGTACGGGTTCGCGTACGGCGTAGGGTATGGGTTAGGGTTAGGGTTAGGGTTAGTTTGAAGGTTAGGGCTCGGTTTAGGGCACGGGTTAGGATTAGGGTTCGTGTTAGGGTTAGGGTAGGGGTTAGGGTTAGGGTACGCGTTAAGCTTAGGGTAGTTATTAAACCTATCCCACTCTCTAGATACCCCTTAGCACGTCAAGGAATATTATTTGGGGGTCCAGCCATGGAGAAGAGTTTATACACTAGGAGAAGATAAGGAACACACCCATTATCAAGAAATCACATTAGGATTCTCTTTTTAACCTGTTCCTTAAAACACTAGTGCTTAGGAAATCTATTGGAGGCAGAAGCAGTCAAGGGTAGCTTAGAGTTATGGATAGGGTTAGGGTTATTGTTAGGGTAAGGCTTAGGGTACGGGTTCGGGTACGGTTTCGGGTACGGTATAGGGTATGGGTTAGGTTTAGGGTTAGGGTTAGTTTGAGGGTTAGGGCTCGGTTTAGGGTACGGGTTAGGATTAGGGTACGTGTTAGGGTTAGGGTAGGGGTTAGGGTTAGGGTATGCGTTAGGGTTAGGGTATTTATTAAACCTATCCCACTCTCTAGATACCCCTTAGCACGTCAAGGAATATTATTTGGGGGTCCAGCAATGGAGAAGAGTTTAGACACTAGGAGAAGATAAGGAACACACCCGTCATCAAGAAATCACATTAGGATTCTCTTTTTAACCTGTTCCTTAAAACACTAGTGCTTAGGAAATCTATTGGAGGCAGAAGCAGTCAAGGGTAGCTTAGGGTTAGGGTTAGGGTTAGGGTTAGGGTTAGCTTTAGGGTACGACTTAGTGTACGGGTTCGGGTACGGGTTCGGGTACGGAGTATGGTATGGGTTAGGGTTAGGGTTAGGGTTAGTTTGAGGGTTAGGGCTTGGTTTAGGGTACGGGTTAGGATTAGGGTACGTGTTCGGGTTAGGGTAGGGGTTAGGGTTAGGGTACGTGTTAGGGTTAGGGTACGCGTTAGGGTTAGGGTAGTTATTAAACCTATCCCACTCTCTAGATACCCCTTAGCACGTCAAGGAATATTATTTGGGTGTCCAGCCATGGAGAAGAGTTTAGACACTAGGAGAAGATAAAGAACACACCCATTATCAAGAAATCACATTAGGATTCTCTTTTTTACCTGTTCCTTAAAACACTAGTGCTTAGGAAATCTATTGGAGGCAGAAGCAGTCAAGGGTAGCTTAGGGTTAGGGTTAGGGTTAGGGTTAGGTTTAGGGTACGGCTTAGGGTACGGGTTCGGGTACGGGTTCGTGTACGGCGTAGGGTATGGGTTAGGGTTAGGGTTAGGGTTAGTTTGAAGGTTAGGGCTCGGTTTAGGGCACGGGTTAATATTAGGGTTCGTGTTAGGGTTAGGGTAGGGGTTAGGGTTAGGGTACGCGTTAAGGTTAGGGTAGTTATTAAACCTATCCCACTCTCTAGATACCCCTTAGCACGTCAAGGAATATTATTTGGGGGTCCAGCCATGGAGAAGAGTTTAGACACTAGGAGAAGATAAGGAACACACCCATTATCCTGAAATCACATTAGGATTCTCTTTTTAACCTGTTCCTTAAAACACTAGTGCTTAGGAAATCTATTGGAGGCAGAAGCAGTCAAGGGTAGCTTAGGGTTAGGGTTAGGGTTAGGGTTAGGGTTAGGGTACGGCATAGGGTACGGGTTCGGGTACGGGTTCGCGTACGGCGTAGGGTATGGGTTAGGTTTAGGGTTAGGGTTAGTTTGAAGGTTAGGGCTCGGTTTAGGGCACGAGTTAGGATTAGGGTTCGTGTTAGGGTTAGGGTAGGGGTTAGGGTTAGGGTACGCGTTAAGCTTAGGGTAGTTATTAAACCTATCCCACTCTCTAGATACCCCTTAGCACGTCAAGGAATATTATTTGGGGGTCCAGCCATGGAGAAGAGTTTATACACTAGGAGAAGATAAGGAACACACCCATTATCAAGAAATCACATTAGGATTCTCTTTTTAACCTGTTCCTTAAAACACTAGTGCTTAGGAAATCTATTGGAGGCAGAAGCAGTCAAGGGTAGCTTAGAGTTATGGATAGGGTTAGGGTTATTGTTAGGGTAAGGCTTAGGGTACGGGTTCGGGTACGGTTTCGGGTACGGTATAGGGTATGGGTTAGGGTTAGGGTTAGGTTTAGTTTGAGGGTTAGGGCTCGGTTTAGGGTACGGGTTAGGATTAGGGTACGTGTTAGGGTTAGGGTAGGGGTTAGGGTTAGGGTATGCGTTAGGGTTAGGGTATTTATTAAACCTATCCCACTCTCTAGATACCCCTTAGCACGTCAAGGAATATTATTTGGGGGTCCAGCCATGGAGAAGAGTTTAGACACTAGGAGAAGATAAGGAACACACCCGTCATCAAGAAATCACATTAGGATTCTCTTTTTAACCTGTTCCTTAAAACACTAGTGCTTAGGAAATCTATTGGAGGCAGAAGCAGTCAAGGGTAGCTTAGGGTTAGGGTTAGGGTTAGGGTTAGGCTTAGCTTTAGGGTACGACTTAGTGTACGGGTTCGGGTACGGGTTCGGGAACGGCGTATGGTATGGGTTAGGGTTAGGGTTAGGGTTAGTTTGAGGGTTAGGGCTTGGTTTAGGGTACGGGTTAGGATTAGGGTACGTGTTCGGGTTAGGGTAGGGGTTAGGGTTAGGGTACGTGTTAGGGTTAGGGTACGCGTTAGGGTTAGGGTAGTTATTAAACCTATCCCACTCTCTAGATACCCCTTAGCACGTCAAGGAATATTATTTGGGTGTCCAGCCATGGAGAAGAGTTTAGACACTAGGAGAAGATAAGGAACACACCCATTATCTTGAAATCACATTAGGATTCTCTTTTTAACCTGTTCCTTAATACACTAGTGCTTAGGAAATCTATTGGAGGCAGAAGCAGTCAAGGGTAGGTTAGGGTTAGGGTTAGGGTTAGGGTTAGGGTTAGGGTACGGCTTAGGGTACGGGTTCGGGTACGGGTTCGGGTACGGCGTAGGGTATGTTTTAGGGTTAGCGTTAGGGTTAGTTTGAGGGTTAGGGCTCGGTTTAGGTTACGGGTTAGGATTAGTGTAGGTGTTAGGGTTAAGGTAGAGGTTAGGGTTAGGGTATGCGTTAGGGTTAGGGTAGTTATTAAACTTATCCCACTCTCTAGATACCCCTTAGCACGTCAAGGAATATTATTTGGGGGTCCAGCCATGGAGAAGAGTTTAGACACTAGGAGAAGATTAGGAACACACCCATTATCAAGAAATCACATTAGGATTCTCTTTTTTACCTGTTCCTTAAAACACTAGTGCTTAGGAAATCTAATGGAGGCAGAAGCAGTCAAGGGTAGCTTAGGGTTAGGGTTAGGATTAGGGTTATTGTTAGGGTAAGGCTTAGGGTACGGGTTCGGGTACGGGTTCGGGTACGGTATAGGGTATGAGTTAGGGTTAGGGTTAGGGTTAGTTTGAGGGTTAGGGTTCGGTTTAGGGTACGGGGTAGGATAAGGGTACGTGTTAGGGTTATGATAGGGGTTAGGGTTAGGGTACGCGTTAGGGTTACGTTAGTTATTAAACCTATCCCACTCACTAGATACCCCTTAGCACGTCAAGGAATATTATTTGGGGGTCCAGCCATGGAGAAGAGTTTAGACACTAGGAGAAGATAAGGAACACACCCATTATCAAGAAATCACATTAGGATTCTCTTTTTAACCTGTTCCTGAAAAAAAACTAGTGCTTAGGAAATTTATTGGAGGCAGAAGCAGTCAAGGGTAGCTTAGGGTTAGGGTTAGGGTTAGGGTACGGCTTAGGGTACGGCTTAGGGTACGGGTTCGGGTACGGGTTCGGGTACGGCGTATGGTATGGGTTAGGGTTAGGGTTAGTTTGAGGGTTAGGGCTCGGTTTAGGTTACGGGTTAGGATTAGGGTACGTGTTAGGGTTAGGGTAGGGGTTAGGGTTAGGGTACGCGTTAGGGTTAGGGTAGTTATTAAACCTATCCCACTCTCTAGATACCCCTTAGCACGTCAAGGAATATTATTTGGGTGTCCAGCCATGGAGAAGAGTTTAGACACTAGGAGAAGATAAGGAACACACCCATTATCAAGAAATCACATTAGGATTCTCTTTTTAACCTGTTCCTTAAAACACTAGTGCTTAGGAAATCTATTGGAGGCAGAAGCAGTCAAGGGTAGCTTAGGGTTAGGGTTAGGGTTAGGGTTAGGGTTAGGGTACGGGTTTGAGTATGGTTTCGGGTACGGCGTAGGGTATGGGTTAGGGTTAGGGTTAGGGTTAGTTTGAGGGTTAGGGCTCGGTTTAGGTTACGGGTTAGGATTAGGGTACGTGTTAGGGTTAGGGTAGGGGTTAGGTTTAGGGTACGCGTTAGGGTTAGGGTAGTTATTAAACCTATCCCACTCTCTAGATACCCCTTAGCACGTCAAGGAATATTATTTGGGTGTCCAGCCATGGAGAAGAGTTTAGACACTAGGAGAAGATAAGGAACACACCCATTATCAAGAAATCACATTAGGATTCTCTTTTTAACCTGTTCCTTAAAACACTAGTGCTTAGGAAATCTATTGGAGGCAGAAGCAGTCAAGGGTAGCTTAGGTTTAGGGTTAGGGTTAGGGTTAGGGTTAGCTTTAGGGTACGGCTTAGGGTACGGTTTCGGGTACGGGTTCGGATACGGCGTATGGTATGGGTTAGTGTTAGGGTTAGGGTTAGTTTGAGGGTTAGGGCTTGGTTTAGGGTACGGGTTAGGATTAGGGTACGTGTTCGGGTTAGGGTAGGGGTTAGGGTTAGGGTACGTGTTAGGGTTAGGGTACGCGTTAGGGTTAGGATAGTTATTAAACCTATCCCACTCTCTAGATACCCCTTAGCACGTCAAGGAATATTATTTGGGGGTCCAGCCATGGAGAAGAGTTTAGACACTAGGAGAAGATAAGGAATACACCCATTATCAAGAAATCACATTAGGATTCTCTTTTTAACCTGTTCCTTAAAACACTAGTGCTTAGGAAATCTATTGGAGGCAGAAGCAGTCAAGGGTAGCTTAGGGTTAGGGTTAGGGTTAGGGTTAGCTTTAGGGTACGGCTTAGGGTACGGGTTCGGGTACGGGTTCGTGTACGGCGTAGGGTATGGGTTAGGGTTAGGGTTAGGGTTAGTTTGAAGGTTAGGGCTCGGTTTAGGGCACGGGTTAGGATTAGGGTTAGTGTTAGGGTTAGGGTAGGGGTTAGGATTAGGGTACGCGTTAGGGTTAGGGTAGTTATTAAACCTATCCCACTCTCTAGATACCCCTTAGCACGTCAAGGAATATTATTTGGGGGTCCAGCCATGTAGAAGAGTTTAGACACTAGGAGAAGATAAGGAACACACCCATTATCAAGAAATCACATTAGGATTCTCTTTTTAACCTGTTCCTTAATACACTAGTGCTTAGGAAATCTATTGGAGGCAGAAGCAGTCAAGGATAGCTTAGGGTTAGGGTTAGGGTTAGGGTTATTGTTAGGGTAAGGGTTCGGGTACGGGTTCGGGTACGGTATAGGGTATGTGTTAGGGTTAGGGTTAGGGTTAGTTTGAGGGTTAGGGCTCGGTTTAGGGTACGGGTTAGGATTAGGGTACGTGTTAGGGTTAGGGTAGGGGTTAGGGTTAGGATACGCGTTAGGATTAGGGTAGTTATTAAGCCTATCCCACTCTCTAGATACCCCTTAGCACGTCAAGGAATATTATTTGGGTGTCCAGCCATGGAGAAGAGTTTAGACACTAGGAGAAGATAAGGAACACACCCATTATCAAGAAATCACATTAGGATTCTCTTTTTAACCTGTTCCTTAAAACACTAGTGCTTAGGAAATCTATTGGAGGCAGAAGTAGTCAACTGTAGCTTAGGGTTAGGGTTAGGGTTAGGGTTAGGGTTAGCTTTAGGGTACGGCTTAGTGTAAGGGTTCGGGTACGGGTTCGGGTACGGCGTATGGTATGGGTTAGGGTTAGGGTTAGGGTTAGTTTGAGGGTTAGGTCTTGTTTTAGGGTACGGGTTAGGATTAGGGTACGTGTTCGGGTAAGGGTAGGGGTTAGGCTTAGGGTACGTGTTAGGGTTAGGGTACGCGTTAGGGTTAGGGTAGTTATTAAACCTATCCCACTCTCTAGATACCCCTTAGCACGTCAAGGAATATTATTAGGGTGTCCAGCCATGGAGAAGAGTTTAGACACTAGGAGAAGATAAGGAACACACCCATTATCAAGAAATCACATTAGGATTCTATTTTTTACCTGTTCCTTAAAACACTAGTGCTTAGAAAATCTATTGGAGGCAGAAGCAGTCAAGGGTAGCTTAGGGTTAGGGTTAGGGTTAGGGCTAGAGTTAGGGTACGGCATAGGGTACGGGTTCGGGTACGGGTTCGTGTACGGCGTAGGGTATGGGTTAGAGTTAGGGTTAGGGTTAGTTTGAAGGTTAGGGCTCGGTTTAGGGCACGGGTTAATATTAGGGTTCGTGTTAGGGTTAGGGTAGAGGTTAGGGTTAGGGTACGCGTTAGGGTAAGGGTAGTTATTAAACCTATCCCACTCTCTAGATACCCCTTAGCACGTCAAGGAATATTATTTGGGGGTCCAGCCATGGAGAAGAGTTTAGACACTAGGAGAAGATAAGGAACACACCCATTATCAAGAAATCACATTAGGATTCTCTTTTTAACCTGTTCCTTAAAACACTAGTGCTTAGGAAATCTATTGGAGGCAGAAGCAGTCAAGGGTAGCTTAGGGTTAGGGTTAGGGTTAGGGTACGGCTTAGGGTACGGTTTCGGGTACGGGTTCGGGTACGGGTTTGGGTATGGCGTAGGATATGGGTTAGGGTTAGGGTTAGGGTTAGTTTGAGGGTTAGGGCTCGGTTTAGGGTACGGGTTAGGATTAGGGTACGTGTTAGGGTTAGGGTAGGGGTTAGGGTTAGGGTACGCGTTAGGGTTAGGGTAGTTATTAAACCTATCCCACTCTCTAGATACCCCTTAGCACGTCAAGGAATATTATTTGGGTGTCCAGCCATGGAGAAGAGTTTAGACACTAGGAGAAGATAAGGAACACACCCATTATCAAGAAATCACATTAGGATTCTCTTTTTTACCTGTTCCTTAAAACACTAGTGCTTAGGAAATCTATTGGAGGCAGAAGCAGTCAAGGGTAGCTTAGGGTTAGGGTTAGGGTTAGGGCTAGAGTTAGGGTACGGCATAGGGTACGGGTTCGGGTACGGATTCGTGTACGGCGTAGGGTATGGGTTAGAGTTAGGGTTAGGGTTAGTTTGAAGGTTAGGGCTCGGTTTAGGTTTCGGCTTAGGATTAGGGTACGTGTTAGGGTTAGGGTAGGGGTTAGGGTTATGGTACGCGTTAGGGTTAGGGTAGTTATTAAACCTATCCCACTCTCTAGATACCCCTTTGCACGTCAAGGAATATTATTTGGGGGTCCAGCCATGGAGAAGAGTTTAGACACTAGGAGAAGATAAGGAACACACCCATTATCAAGAAATCACATTAGGATTCTCTTTTTAACCTGTTCCTTAAAACACTTGTGCTTAGGAAATCTATTGGAGGCAGAAGCAGTCAAGGGTAGCTTAGGGTTAGGGTTAAGGTTAGGGTTAGGGTTAGCTTTAGTGTACGACTTAGTGTACGGTTTCGGGTACGGGTTCGGGTACGGAGTATGGTATGGGTTAGGGTTAGGGTTAGGGTTAGTTTGAGGGTTAGGGCTTGGTTTAGGGTACGGGTTAGGATAAGGGTACGTGTTCGGGTTAGGGTAGGGGTTAGGGTTAGGGTACGTGTTAGGGTTAGGGTACGCGTTAGGGTTAGGGTAGTTATTAAACCTATCCCACTCTCTAGATACCCCTTAGCACGTCAAGGAATATTATTTGGGTGTCCAGCCATGGAGAAGAGTTTAGACACTAGGAGAAGATAAAGAACACACCCATTATCAAGAAATCACATTAGGATTCTCTTTTTTACCTGTTCCTTAAAACACTAGTGCTTAGGAAATCTATTGGAGGCAGAAGCAGTCAAGGGTAGCTTAGGGTTAGGGTTAGGGTTAGGGTTAGGTTTAGGGTACGGCTTAGGGTACGGGTTCGGGTACGGGTTCGTGTACGGCGTAGGGTATGGGTTAGGGTTAGGGTTAGGGTTAGTTTGAAGGTTAGGGCTCGGTTTAGGGCACGGGTTAATATTAGGGTTCGTGTTAGGGTTAGGGTAGGGGTTAGGGTTAGGGTACGCGTTAAGGTTAGGGTAGTTATTAAACCTATCCCACTCTCTAGATACCCCTTAGCACGTCAAGGAATATTATTTGGGGGTCCAGCCATGGAGAAGAGTTTAGACACTAGGAGAAGATAAGGAACACACCCATTATCCTGAAATCACATTAGGATTCTCTTTTTAACCTGTTCCTTAAAACACTAGTGCTTAGGAAATCTATTGGAGGCAGAAGCAGTCAAGGGTAGCTTAGGGTTAGGGTTAGGGTTAGGGTTAGGGTTAGGGTACGGCTTAGGGTACGGGTTCGGGTACGGGTTCGCGTACGGCGTAGGGTATGGGTTAGGGTTAGGGTTAGGGTTAGTTTGAAGGTTAGGGCTCGGTTTAGGGCACGGGTTAGGATTAGGGTTCGTGTTAGGGTTAGGGTAGGGGTTAGGGTTAGGGTACGCGTTAAGCTTAGGGTAGTTATTAAACCTATCCCACTCTCTAGATACCCCTTAGCACGTCAAGGAATATTATTTGGGGGTCCAGCCATGGAGAAGAGTTTATACACTAGGAGAAGATAAGGAACACACCCATTATCAAGAAATCACATTAGGATTCTCTTTTTAACCTGTTCCTTAAAACACTAGTGCTTAGGAAATCTATTGGAGGCAGAAGCAGTCAAGGGTAGCTTAGGTTTAGGGTTAGGGTTAGGGTTAGGGTTAGCTTTAGGGTACGGCTTAGGGTACGGTTTCGGGTACGGGTTCGGATACGGCGTATGGTATGGGTTAGTGTTAGGGTTAGGGTTAGTTTGAGGGTTAGGGCTTGGTTTAGGGTACGGGTTAGGATTAGGGTACGTGTTCGGGTTAGGGTAGGGGTTAGGGTTAGGGTACGTGTTAGGGTTAGGGTACGCGTTAGGGTTAGGATAGTTATTAAACCTATCCCACTCTCTAGATACCCCTTAGCACGTCAAGGAATATTATTTGGGGGTCCAGCCATGGAGAAGAGTTTAGACACTAGGAGAAGATAAGGAATACACCCATTATCAAGAAATCACATTAGGATTCTCTTTTTAACCTGTTCCTTAAAACACTAGTGCTTAGGAAATCTATTGGAGGCAGAAGCAGTCAAGGGTAGCTTAGGGTTAGGGTTAGGGTTAGGGTTAGCTTTAGGGTACGGCTTAGGGTACGGGTTCGGGTACGGGTTCGTGTACGGCGTAGGGTATGGGTTAGGGTTAGGGTTAGGGTTAGTTTGAAGGTTAGGGCTCGGTTTAGGGCACGGGTTAGGATTAGGGTTAGTGTTAGGGTTAGGGTAGGGGTTAGGATTAGGGTACGCGTTAGGGTTAGGGTAGTTATTAAACCTATCCCACTCTCTAGATACCCCTTAGCACGTCAAGGAATATTATTTGGGGGTCCAGCCATGTAGAAGAGTTTAGACACTAGGAGAAGATAAGGAACACACCCATTATCAAGAAATCACATTAGGATTCTCTTTTTAACCTGTTCCTTAATACACTAGTGCTTAGGAAATCTATTGGAGGCAGAAGCAGTCAAGGATAGCTTAGGGTTAGGGTTAGGGTTAGGGTTATTGTTAGGGTAAGGGTTCGGGTACGGGTTCGGGTACGGTATAGGGTATGGGTTAGGGTTAGGGTTAGGGTTAGTTTGAGGGTTAGGGCTCGGTTTAGGGTACGGGTTAGGATTAGGGTACGTGTTAGGGTTAGGGTAGGGGTTAGGGTTAGGATACGCGTTAGGATTAGGGTAGTTATTAAGCCTATCCCACTCTCTAGATACCCCTTAGCACGTCAAGGAATATTATTTGGGTGTCCAGCCATGGAGAAGAGTTTAGACACTAGGAGAAGATAAGGAACACACCCATTATCAAGAAATCACATTAGGATTCTCTTTTTAACCTGTTCCTTAAAACACTAGTGCTTAGGAAATCTATTGGAGGCAGAAGTAGTCAACTGTAGCTTAGGGTTAGGGTTAGGGTTAGGGTTAGGGTTAGCTTTAGGGTACGGCTTAGTGTAAGGGTTCGGGTACGGGTTCGGGTACGGCGTATGGTATGGGTTAGGGTTAGGGTTAGGGTTAGTTTGAGGGTTAGGTCTTGTTTTAGGGTACGGGTTAGGATTAGGGTACGTGTTCGGGTAAGGGTAGGGGTTAGGCTTAGGGTACGTGTTAGGGTTAGGGTACGCGTTAGGGTTAGGGTAGTTATTAAACCTATCCCACTCTCTAGATACCCCTTAGCACGTCAAGGAATATTATTAGGGTGTCCAGCCATGGAGAAGAGTTTAGACACTAGGAGAAGATAAGGAACACACCCATTATCAAGAAATCACATTAGGATTCTCTTTTTTACCTGTTCCTTAAAACACTAGTGCTTAGAAAATCTATTGGAGGCAGAAGCAGTCAAGGGTAGCTTAGGGTTAGGGTTAGGGTTAGGGCTAGATTTAGGGTACGGCATAGGGTACGGGTTCGGGTACGGGTTCGTGTACGGCGTAGGGTATGGGTTAGAGTTAGGGTTAGGGTTAGTTTGAAGGTTAGGGCTCGGTTTAGGGCACGGGTTAATATTAGGGTTCGTGTTAGGGTTAGGGTAGAGGTTAGGGTTAGGGTACGCGTTAGGGTAAGGGTAGTTATTAAACCTATCCCACTCTCTAGATACCCCTTAGCACGTCAAGGAATATTATTTGGGGGTCCAGCCATGGAGAAGAGTTTAGACACTAGGAGAAGATAAGGAACACACCCATTATCAAGAAATCACATTAGGATTCTCTTTTTAACCTGTTCCTTAAAACACTAGTGCTTAGGAAATCTATTGGAGGCAGAAGCAGTCAAGGGTAGCTTAGGGTTAGGGTTAGGGTTAGGGTACGGCTTAGGGTACGGTTTCGGGTACGGGTTCGGGTACGGGTTTGGGTATGGCGTAGGATATGGGTTAGGGTTAGGGTTAGGGTTAGTTTGAGGGTTAGGGCTCGGTTTAGGGTACGGGTTAGGATTAGGGTACGTGTTAGGGTTAGGGTAGGGGTTAGGGTTAGGGTACGCGTTAGGGTTAGGGTAGTTATTAAACCTATCCCACTCTCTAGATACCCCTTAGCACGTCAAGGAATATTATTTGGGTGTCCAGCCATGGAGAAGAGTTTAGACACTAGGAGAAGATAAGGAACACACCCATTATCAAGAAATCACATTAGGATTCTCTTTTTTACCTGTTCCTTAAAACACTAGTGCTTAGGAAATCTATTGGAGGCAGAAGCAGTCAAGGGTAGCTTAGGGTTAGGGTTAGGGTTAGGGCTAGAGTTAGGGTACGGCATAGGGTACGGGTTCGGGTACGGATTCGTGTACGGCGTAGGGTATGGGTTAGAGTTAGGGTTAGGGTTAGTTTGAAGGTTAGGGCTCGGTTTAGGTTTCGGCTTAGGATTAGGGTACGTGTTAGGGTTAGGGTAGGGGTTAGGGTTATGGTACGCGTTAGGGTTAGGGTAGTTATTAAACCTATCCCACTCTCTAGATACCCCTTTGCACGTCAAGGAATATTATTTGGGGGTCCAGCCATGGAGAAGAGTTTAGACACTAGGAGAAGATAAGGAACACACCCATTATCAAGAAATCACATTAGGATTCTCTTTTTAACCTGTTCCTTAAAACACTTGTGCTTAGGAAATCTATTGGAGGCAGAAGCAGTCAAGGGTAGCTTAGGGTTAGGGTTAAGGTTAGGGTTAGGGTTAGCTTTAGGGTACGACTTAGTGTACGGTTTCGGGTACGGGTTCGGGTACGGAGTATGGTATGGGTTAGGGTTAGGGTTAGGGTTAGTTTGAGGGTTAGGGCTTGGTTTAGGGTACGGGTTAGGATAAGGGTACGTGTTCGGGTTAGGGTAGGGGTTAGGGTTAGGGTACGTGTTAGGGTTAGGGTACGCGTTAGGGTTAGGGTAGTTATTAAACCTATCCCACTCTCTAGATACCCCTTAGCACGTCAAGGAATATTATTTGGGTGTCCAGCCATGGAGAAGAGTTTAGACACTAGGAGAAGATAAAGAACACACCCATTATCAAGAAATCACATTAGGATTCTCTTTTTTACCTGTTCCTTAAAACACTAGTGCTTAGGAAATCTATTGGAGGCAGAAGCAGTCAAGGGTAGCTTAGGGTTAGGGTTAGGGTTAGGGTTAGGTTTAGGGTACGGCTTAGGGTACGGGTTCGGGTACGGGTTCGTGTACGGCGTAGGGTATGGGTTAGGGTTAGGGTTAGGGTTAGTTTGAAGGTTAGGGCTCGGTTTAGGGCACGGGTTAATATTAGGGTTCGTGTTAGGGTTAGGGTAGGGGTTAGGGTTAGGGTACGCGTTAAGGTTAGGGTAGTTATTAAACCTATCCCACTCTCTAGATACCCCTTAGCACGTCAAGGAATATTATTTGGGGGTCCAGCCATGGAGAAGAGTTTAGACACTAGGAGAAGATAAGGAACACACCCATTATCCTGAAATCACATTAGGATTCTCTTTTTAACCTGTTCCTTAAAACACTAGAGCTTAGGAAATCTATTGGAGGCAGAAGCAGTCAAGGGTAGCTTAGGGTTAGGGTTAGGGTTAGGGTTAGGGTTAGGGTACGGCTTAGGGTACGGGTTCGGGTACGGGTTCGCGTACGGCGTAGGGTATGGGTTAGGGTTAGGGTTAGGGTTAGTTTGAAGGTTAGGGCTCGGTTTAGGGCACGAGTTAGGATTAGGGTTCGTGTTAGGGTTAGGGTAGGGGTTAGGGTTAGGGTACGCGTTAAGCTTAGGGTAGTTATTAAACCTATCCCACTCTCTAGATACCCCTTAGCACGTCAAGGAATATTATTTGGGGGTCCAGCCATGGAGAAGAGTTTATACACTAGGAGAAGATAAGGAACACACCCATTATCAAGAAATCACATTAGGATTCTCTTTTTAACCTGTTCCTTAAAACACTAGTGCTTAGGAAATCTATTGGAGGCAGAAGCAGTCAAGGGTAGCTTAGAGTTATGGATAGGGTTAGGGTTATTGTTAGGGTAAGGCTTAGGGTACGGGTTCGGGTACGGTTTCGGGTACGGTATAGGGTATGGGTTAGGGTTAGGGTTAGGTTTAGTTTGAGGGTTAGGGCTCGGTTTAGGGTACGGGTTAGGATTAGGGTACGTGTTAGGGTTAGGGTAGGGGTTAGGGTTAGGGTATGCGTTAGGGTTAGGGTATTTATTAAACCTATCCCACTCTCTAGATACCCCTTAGCACGTCAAGGAATATTATTTGGGGGTCCAGCAATGGAGAAGAGTTTAGACACTAGGAGAAGATAAGGAACACACCCGTCATCAAGAAATCACATTAGGATTCTCTTTTTAACCTGTTCCTTAAAACACTAGTGCTTAGGAAATCTATTGGAGGCAGAAGCAGTCAAGGGTAGCTTAGGGTTAGGGTTAGGGTTAGGGTTAGGGTTAGCTTTAGGGTACGACTTAGTGTACGGGTTCGGGTACGGGTTCGGGAACGGCGTATGGTATGGGTTAGGGTTAGGGTTAGGGTTAGTTTGAGGGTTAGGTCTTGGTTTAGGGTACGGGTTAGGATTAGGGTACGTGTTCGGGTTAGGGTAGGGGTTAGGGTTAGGGTACGTGTTAGGGTTAGGGTACGCGTTAGGGTTAGGTTAGTTATTAAACCTATCCCACTCTCTAGATACCCCTTAGCACGTCAAGGAATATTATTAGGGTGTCCAGCCATGGAGAAGAGTTTAGACACTAGGAGAAGATAAAGAACACACCCATTATCAAGAAATCACATTAGGATTCTCTTTTTTACCTGTTCCTTAAAACACTAGTGCTTAGGAAATCTATTGGAGGCAGAAGCAGTCAAGGGTAGCTTAGGGTTAGGGTTAGGGTTAGGGTTAGGTTTAGGGTACGGCTTAGGGTACGGGTTCGGGTACGGGTTCGTGTACGGCGTAGGGTATGGGTTAGGGTTAGGGTTAGGGTTAGTTTGAAGGTTAGGGCTCGGTTTAGGGCACGGGTTAATATTAGGGTTCGTGTTAGGGTTAGGGTAGGGGTTAGGGTTAGGGTACGCGTTAAGGTTAGGGTAGTTATTAAACGTATCCCACTCTCTAGATACCCCTTAGCACGTCAAGGAATATTATTTGGGGGTCCAGCCATGGAGAAGAGTTTAGACACTAGGAGAAGATAAGGAACACACCCATTATCCTGAAATCACATTAGGATTCTCTTTTTAACCTGTTCCTTAAAACACTAGTGCTTAGGAAATCTATTGGAGGCAGAAGCAGTCAAGGGTAGCTTAGGGTTAGGGTTAGGGTTAGGGTTAGGGTTAGGGTACGGCTTAGGGTACGGGTTCGGGTACGGGTTCGCGTACGGCGTAGGGTATGGGTTAGGGTTAGGGTTAGGGTTAGTTTGAAGGTTAGGGCTCGGTTTAGGGCACGGGTTAGGATTAGGGTTCGTGTTAGGGTTAGGGTAGGGGTTAGGGTTAGGGTACGCGTTAAGCTTAGGGTAGTTATTAAACCTATCCCACTCTCTAGATACCCCTTAGCACGTCAAGGAATATTATTTGGGGGTCCAGCCATGGAGAAGAGTTTAGACACTAGGAGAAGATAAGGAACACACCCATTATCCTGAAATCACATTAGGATTCTCTTTTTAACCTGTTCCTTAATACACTAGTGCTTAGGAAATCTATTGGAGGCAGAAGCAGTCAAGGGTAGCTTAGGGTTAGGGTTAGGGTTAGGGTTAGGTTTAGGGTACGGCTTAGGTTACGGGTTCGGGTACGGGTTCGTGTACGGCGTAGGGTATGGGTTAGGGTTAGGGTTAGGGTTAGTTTGAAGGTTAGGGCTCGGTTTAGGGCACGGGTTAATATTAGGGTTCGTGTTAGGGTTAGGGTAGGGGTTAGGGTTAGGGTACGCGTTAAGGTTAGGGTAGTTATTAAACCTATCCCACTCTCTAGATACCCCTTAGCACGTCAAGGAATATTATTTGGGGGTCCAGCCATGGAGAAGAGTTTAGACACTAGGAGAAGATAAGGAACACATCCATTATCCTGAAATCACATTAGGATTCTCTTTTTAACCTGTTCCTTAAAACACTAGTGCTTAGGAAATCTATTGGAGGCAGAAGCAGTCAAGGGTAGCTTAGGGTTAGGGTTAGGGTTAGGGTTAGGGTACGGCTTAGGGTACGGTTTCGGGTACGGGTTCGCGTACGGCGTAGGGTATGGGTTAGGGTTAGTGTTAGGGTTAGTTTGAAGGTTAGGGCTCGGTTTAGGGCACGGGTTAGGATTAGGGTTCGTGTTAGGGTTAGGGTAGGGGTTAGGGTTAGGGTACGCGTTAAGCTTAGGGTAGTTATTAAACCTATCCCACTCTCTAGATACCCCTTAGCACGTCAAGGAATATTATTTGGGGGTCCAGCCATGGAGAAGAGTTTAGACACTAGGAGAAGATAAGGAACACACCCATTATCAAGAAATCACATTAGGATTCTCTTTTTAACCTGTTCCTTAAAACACTAGTGCTTAGGAAATCTATTTGAGGCAGAAGCAGTCAAGGGTAGCTTAGGGTTAGGGTTAGGGTTAGGGTTAGTGTTAGGGTATGGGTTTGGGTACGGTTTCGGGTACGGCGTAGGGTATGGGTTAGGGTTAGGGTTAGGGTTAGTTTGAGGGTTAGGGCTCGGTTTAGGTTACGGGTTAGGATTAGGGTACGTGTTAGGGTTAGGGTAGGGGTTAGGGTTAGGGTACGCGTTAGGGTTAGGGTAGTTATTAAACCTATCCCACTCTCTAGATACCCCTTAGCACGTCAAGGAATATTATTTGGGTGTCCAGCCATGGAGAAGAGTTTAGACACTAGGAGAATATAAGGAACACACCCATTATCAAGAAATCACATTAGGATTCTCTTTTTAACCTGTTCCTTAAAACACTAGTGCTTAGGAAATCTATTGGAGGCAGAAGCAGTCAAGGGAAGCTTAGGGTTAGGGTTAGGGTTAGGGTTAGGGTTAGGGTACGGCTTAGGGTACGGGTTCGGGTACGGGTTCGTGTACGGCGTAGGGTATGGGTTAGGGTTAGGGTTAGTTTGAAGGTTAGGGCTCGGTTTAGGGTACGGGTTAGGATTAGGGTTCGTGTTAAGGTTATGGTAGGGGTTAGGGTTAGGGTACGCATTAGGGTTAGGGTAGTTATTAAACCTATCCCACTCTCTAGATACCCCTTAGCACGTCAAGGAATATTATTTGGGGGTCCAGCCATGGAGAAGAGTTTAGACACTAGGAGAAGATAAGGAACACACACATTATCAATAAATCACATTAGGATTCTCTTTTTAACCTGTTCCTTAAAACACTAGTGCTTAGGAAATCTATTGGAGGCAGAAGCAGTCAAGGGTAGCTTAGGATTAGGGTTAGGGTTATTGTTAGGGTAAGGCTTAGGGTACGGATTCGGGTACGGCATAGGTTATGGGTTAGGGTTAGGGTTAGGGTTACTTTGAGGGTTAGGGCTCGGTTTAGGGTACGGGTTAGGATTAGGGTACGCGTTAGGGTTAGGGTAGTTATTAAACCTATCCCACTCTCTAGATACCCCTTAGCACGTCAAGGAATATTATTTGGGGGTCCAGCCATGGAGAAGAGTTTAGACACTAGGAGAAGATAAGGAACACACCCATTATCCTGAAATCACAATAGGATTCTCTTTTTAACCTGTTCTTTAATACACTAGTGCTTAGGAAATCTATTGGAGGCAGAAGCAGTCAAGGGTAGCTTAGGTTTAGGGTTAGGGTTAGGGTTAGGTTTAGGGTACGGCTTAGGGTACGGGTTCGGGTACGGGTTCGTGTACGGCGTAGGGTATGGGTTAGGGTTAGGGTTAGGGTTAGTTTGAAGGTTAGGGCTCGGTTTAGGGCACGGGTTAATATTAGGGTTCGTGTTAGGGTTAGGGTAGTGGTTAGGGTTAGGGTACGCGTTAAGGTTAGGGTAGTTATTAAACGTATCCCACTCTCTAGATACCCCTTAGCACGTCAAGGAATATTATTTGGGGGTCCAGCCATGGAGAAGAGTTTAGACACTAGGAGAAGATAAGGAACACACCCATTATCCTGAAATCACATTAGGATTCTCTTTTTAACCTGTTCCTTAAAACACTAGTGCTTAGGAAATCTATTGGAGGCAGAAGCAGTCAAGGGTAGCTTAGGGTTAGGGTTAGGGTTAGGGTTAGGGTACGGCTTAGGGTACGGTTTCGGGTACGGGTTCGCGTACGGCGTAGGGTATGGGTTAGGGTTAGTGTTAGGGTTAGTTTGAAGGTTAGGGCTCGGTTTAGGGCACGGGTTAGGATTAGGGTTCGTGTTAGGGTTAGGGTAGGGGTTAGGGTTAGGGTACGCGTTAAGCTTAGGGTAGTTATTAAACCTATCCCACTCTCTAGATACCCCTTAGCACGTCAAGGAATATTATTTGGGGGTCCAGCCATGGAGAAGAGTTTAGACACTAGGAGAAGATAAGGAACACACCCATTATCAAGAAATCACATTAGGATTCTCTTTTTAACCTGTTCCTTAAAACACTAGTGCTTAGGAAATCTATTTGAGGCAGAAGCAGTCAAGGGTAGCTTAGGGTTAGGGTTAGGGTTAGGGTTAGTGTTAGGGTATGGGTTTGGGTACGGTTTCGGGTACGGCGTAGGGTATGGGTTAGGGTTAGGGTTAGGGTTAGTTTGAGGGTTAGGGCTCGGTTTAGGTTACGGGTTAGGATTAGGGTACGTGTTAGGGTTAGGGTAGGGGTTAGGGTTAGGGTACGCGTTAGGGTTAGGGTAGTTATTAAACCTATCCCACTCTCTAGATACCCCTTAGCACGTCAAGGAATATTATTTGGGTGTCCAGCCATGGAGAAGAGTTTAGACACTAGGAGAATATAAGGAACACACCCATTATCAAGAAATCACATTAGGATTCTCTTTTTAACCTGTTCCTTAAAACACTAGTGCTTAGGAAATCTATTGGAGGCAGAAGCAGTCAAGGGAAGCTTAGGGTTAGGGTTAGGGTTAGGGTTAGGGTTAGGGTACGGCTTAGGGTACGGGTTCGGGTACGGGTTCGTGTACGGCGTAGGGTATGGGTTAGGGTTAGGGTTAGTTTGAAGGTTAGGGCTCGGTTTAGGGTACGGGTTAGGATTAGGGTTCGTGTTAAGGTTATGGTAGGGGTTAGGGTTAGGGTACGCATTAGGGTTAGGGTAGTTATTAAACCTATCCCACTCTCTAGATACCCCTTAGCACGTCAAGGAATATTATTTGGGTGTCCAGCCATGGAGAAGAGTTTAGACACTAGGAGAAGATAAGGAACACACCTATTATCAAGAAATCACATTAGGATTCTCTTTTTAACCTGTTCCTTAAAACACTAGTGCTTAGGAAATCTATTGGAGGCAGAAGCAGTCAAGGGTAGCTTAGGGTTAGGGTTAGGGTTAGGGTTAGGGTTAGCTTTAGGGTACGACTTAGTGTACGGGTTCGGGTACGGGTTCGGGAACGGCGTATGGTATGGGTTAGGGTTAGGGTTAGGGTTAGTTTGAGGGTTAGGTCTTGGTTTAGGGTACGGGTTAGGATTAGGGTACGTGTTCGGGTTAGGGTAGGGGTTAGGGTTAGGGTACGTGTTAGGGTTAGGGTACGCGTTAGGGTTAGGTTAGTTATTAAACCTATCCCACTCTCTAGATACCCCTTAGCACGTCAAGGAATATTATTAGGGTGTCCAGCCATGGAGAAGAGTTTAGACACTAGGAGAAGATAAAGAACACACCCATTATCAAGAAATCACATTAGGATTCTCTTTTTTACCTGTTCCTTAAAACACTAGTGCTTAGGAAATCTATTGGAGGCAGAAGCAGTCAAGGGTAGCTTAGGTTTAGGGTTAGGGTTAGGGTGAGGTTTAGGGTACGGCTTAGGGTACGGGTTCGGGTACGGGTTCGTGTACGGCGTAGGGTATGGGTTAGGGTTAGGGTTAGGGTTAGTTTGAAGGTTAGGGCTCGGTTTAGGGCACGGGTTAATATTAGGGTTCGTGTTAGGGTTAGGGTAGGGGTTAGGGTTAGGGTACGCGTTAAGGTTAGGGTAGTTATTAAACGTATCCCACTCTCTAGATACCCCTTAGCACGTCAAGGAATATTATTTGGGGGTCCAGCCATGGAGAAGAGTTTAGACACTAGGAGAAGATAAGGAACACACCCATTATCCTGAAATCACATTAGGATTCTCTTTTTAACCTGTTCCTTAAAACACTAGTGCTTAGGAAATCTATTGGAGGCAGAAGCAGTCAAGGGTAGCTTAGGGTTAGGGTTAGGGTTAGGGTTAGGGTTAGGGTACGGCTTAGGGTACGGGTTCGGGTACGGGTTCGCGTACGGCGTAGGGTATGGGTTAGGGTTAGGGTTAGGGTTAGTTTGAAGGTTAGGGCTCGGTTTAGGGCACGGGTTAGGATTAGGGTTCGTGTTAGGGTTAGGGTAGGGGTTAGGGTTAGGGTACGCGTTAAGCTTAGGGTAGTTATTAAACCTATCCCACTCTCTAGATACCCCTTAGCACGTCAAGGAATATTATTTGGGGGTCCAGCCATGGAGAAGAGTTTAGACACTAGGAGAAGATAAGGAACACACCCATTATCCTGAAATCACATTAGGATTCTCTTTTTAACCTGTTCCTTAATACACTAGTGCTTAGGAAATCTATTGGAGGCAGAAGCAGTCAAGGGTAGCTTAGGGTTAGGGTTAGGGTTAGGGTTAGGTTTAGGGTACGGCTTAGGTTACGGGTTCGGGTACGGGTTCGTGTACGGCGTAGGGTATGGGTTAGGGTTAGGGTTAGGGTTAGTTTGAAGGTTAGGGCTCGGTTTAGGGCACGGGTTAATATTAGGGTTCGTGTTAGGGTTAGGGTAGGGGTTAGGGTTAGGGTACGCGTTAAGGTTAGGGTAGTTATTAAACGTATCCCACTCTCTAGATACCCCTTAGCACGTCAAGGAATATTATTTGGGGGTCCAGCCATGGAGAAGAGTTTAGACACTAGGAGAAGATAAGGAACACACCCATTATCCTGAAATCACATTAGGATTCTCTTTTTAACCTGTTCCTTAAAACACTAGTGCTTAGGAAATCTATTGGAGGCAGAAGCAGTCAAGGGTAGCTTAGAGTTATGGATAGGGTTAGGGTTATTGTTAGGGTAAGGCTTAGGGTACGGGTTCGGGTACGGTTTCGGGTACGGTATAGGGTATGGGTTAGGGTTAGGGTTAGGGTTAGTTTGAGGGTTAGGGCTCGGTTTAGGGTACGGGTTAGGATTAGGGTACGTGTTAGGGTTAGGGTAGGGGTTAGGGTTAGGGTATGCGTTAGGGTTAGGGTATTTATTAAACCTATCCCACTCTCTAGATACCCCTTAGCACGTCAAGGAATATTATTTGGGGGTCCAGCAATGGAGAAGAGTTTAGACACTAGGAGAAGATAAGGAACACACCCGTCATCAAGAAATCACATTAGGATTCTCTTTTTAACCTGTTCCTTAAAACACTAGTGCTTAGGAAATCTATTGGAGGCAGAAGCAGTCAAGGGTAGCTTAGGGTTAGGGTTAGGGTTAGGGTTAGGGTTAGCTTTAGGGTACGACTTAGTGTACGGGTTCGGGTACGGGTTCGGGTACGGAGTATGGTATGGGTTAGGGTTAGGGTTAGGGTTAGTTTGAGGGTTAGGGCTTGGTTTAGGGTACGGGTTAGGATTAGGGTACGTGTTCGGGTTAGGGTAGGGGTTAGGGTTAGGGTACGTGTTAGGGTTAGGGTACGCGTTAGGGTTAGGGTAGTTATTAAACCTATCCCACTCTCTAGATACCCCTTAGCACGTCAAGGAATATTATTTGGGTGTCCAGCCATGGAGAAGAGTTTAGACACTAGGAGAAGATAAAGAACACACCCATTATCAAGAAATCACATTAGGATTCTCTTTTTTACCTGTTCCTTAAAACACTAGTGCTTAGGAAATCTATTGGAGGCAGAAGCAGTCAAGGGTAGCTTAGGGTTAGGGTTAGGGTTAGGGTTAGGTTTAGGGTACGGCTTAGGGTACGGGTTCGGGTACGGGTTCGTGTACGGCGTAGGGTATGGGTTAGGGTTAGGGTTAGGGTTAGTTTGAAGTTTAGGGCTCGGTTTAGGGCACAGGTTAATATTAGGGTTCGTGTTAGGGTTAGGGTAGGGGTTAGGGTTAGGGTACGCGTTAAGGTTAGGGTAGTTATTAAACCTATCCCACTCTCTAGATACCCCTTAGCACGTCAAGGAATATTATTTGGGGGTCCAGCCATGGAGAAGAGTTTAGACACTAGGAGAAGATAAGGAACACACCCATTATCCTGAAATCACATTAGGATTCTCTTTTTAACCTGTTCCTTAAAACACTAGAGCTTAGGAAATCTATTGGAGGCAGAAGCAGTCAAGGGTAGCTTAGGGTTAGGGTTAGGGTTAGGGTTAGGGTTAGGGTACGGCTTAGGGTACGGGTTCGGGTACGGGTTCGCGTACGGCGTAGGGTATGGGTTAGGGTTAGGGTTAGGGTTAGTTTGAAGGTTAGGGCTCGGTTTAGGGCACGAGTTAGGATTAGGGTTCGTGTTAGGGTTAGGGTAGGGGTTAGGGTTAGGGTACGCGTTAAGCTTAGGGTAGTTATTAAACCTATCCCACTCTCTAGATACCCCTTAGCACGTCAAGGAATATTATTTGGGGGTCCAGCCATGGAGAAGAGTTTATACACTAGGAGAAGATAAGGAACACACCCATTATCAAGAAATCACATTAGGATTCTCTTTTTAACCTGTTCCTTAAAACACTAGTGCTTAGGAAATCTATTGGAGGCAGAAGCAGTCAAGGGTAGCTTAGAGTTATGGATAGGGTTAGGGTTATTGTTAGGGTAAGGCTTAGGGTACGGGTTCGGGTACGGTTTCGGGTACGGTATAGGGTATGGGTTAGGGTTAGGGTTAGGTTTAGTTTGAGGGTTAGGGCTCGGTTTAGGGTACGGGTTAGGATTAGGGTACGTGTTAGGGTTAGGGTAGGGGTTAGGGTTAGGGTATGCGTTAGGGTTAGGGTATTTATTAAACCTATCCCACTCTCTAGATACCCCTTAGCACGTCAAGGAATATTATTTGGGGGTCCAGCAATGGAGAAGAGTTTAGACACTAGGAGAAGATAAGGAACACACCCGTCATCAAGAAATCACATTAGGATTCTCTTTTTAACCTGTTCCTTAAAACACTAGTGCTTAGGAAATCTATTGGAGGCAGAAGCAGTCAAGGGTAGCTTAGGGTTAGGGTTAGGGTTAGGGTTAGGGTTAGCTTTAGGGTACGACTTAGTGTACGGGTTCGGGTACGGGTTCGGGAACGGCGTATGGTATGGGTTAGGGTTAGGGTTAGGGTTAGTTTGAGGGTTAGGTCTTGGTTTAGGGTACGGGTTAGGATTAGGGTACGTGTTCGGGTTAGGGTAGGGGTTAGGGTTAGGGTACGTGTTAGGGTTAGGGTACGCGTTAGGGTTAGGTTAGTTATTAAACCTATCCCACTCTCTAGATACCCCTTAGCACGTCAAGGAATATTATTAGGGTGTCCAGCCATGGAGAAGAGTTTAGACACTAGGAGAAGATAAAGAACACACCCATTATCAAGAAATCACATTAGGATTCTCTTTTTTACCTGTTCCTTAAAACACTAGTGCTTAGGAAATCTATTGGAGGCAGAAGCAGTCAAGGGTAGCTTAGGGTTAGGGTTAGGGTTAGGGTTAGGTTTAGGGTACGGCTTAGGGTACGGGTTCGGGTACGGGTTCGTGTACGGCGTAGGGTATGGGTTAGGGTTAGGGTTAGGGTTAGTTTGAAGGTTAGGGCTCGGTTTAGGGCACGGGTTAATATTAGGGTTCGTGTTAGGGTTAGGGTAGGGGTTAGGGTTAGGGTACGCGTTAAGGTTAGGGTAGTTATTAAACGTATCCCACTCTCTAGATACCCCTTAGCACGTCAAGGAATATTATTTGGGGGTCCAGCCATGGAGAAGAGTTTAGACACTAGGAGAAGATAAGGAACACACCCATTATCCTGAAATCACATTAGGATTCTCTTTTTAACCTGTTCCTTAAAACACTAGTGCTTAGGAAATCTATTGGAGGCAGAAGCAGTCAAGGGTAGCTTAGGGTTAGGGTTAGGGTTAGGGTTAGGGTTAGGGTACGGCTTAGGGTACGGGTTCGGGTACGGGTTCGCGTACGGCGTAGGGTATGGGTTAGGGTTAGGGTTAGGGTTAGTTTGAAGGTTAGGGCTCGGTTTAGGGCACGGGTTAGGATTAGGGTTCGTGTTAGGGTTAGGGTAGGGGTTAGGGTTAGGGTACGCGTTAAGCTTAGGGTAGTTATTAAACCTATCCCACTCTCTAGATACCCCTTAGCACGTCAAGGAATATTATTTGGGGGTCCAGCCATGGAGAAGAGTTTAGACACTAGGAGAAGATAAGGAACACACCCATTATCCTGAAATCACATTAGGATTCTCTTTTTAACCTGTTCCTTAATACACTAGTGCTTAGGAAATCTATTGGAGGCAGAAGCAGTCAAGGGTAGCTTAGGGTTAGGGTTAGGGTTAGGGTTAGGTTTAGGGTACGGCTTAGGTTACGGGTTCGGGTACGGGTTCGTGTACGGCGTAGGGTATGGGTTAGGGTTAGGGTTAGGGTTAGTTTGAAGGTTAGGGCTCGGTTTAGGGCACGGGTTAATATTAGGGTTCGTGTTAGGGTTAGGGTAGGGGTTAGGGTTAGGGTACGCGTTAAGGTTAGGGTAGTTATTAAACCTATCCCACTCTCTAGATACCCCTTAGCACGTCAAGGAATATTATTTGGGGGTCCAGCCATGGAGAAGAGTTTAGACACTAGGAGAAGATAAGGAACACATCCATTATCCTGAAATCACATTAGGATTCTCTTTTTAACCTGTTCCTTAAAACACTAGTGCTTAGGAAATCTATTGGAGGCAGAAGCAGTCAAGGGTAGCTTAGGGTTAGGGTTAGGGTTAGGGTTAGGGTACGGCTTAGGGTACGGTTTCGGGTACGGGTTCGCGTACGGCGTAGTGTATGGGTTAGGGTTAGTGTTAGGGTTAGTTTGAAGGTTAGGGCTCGGTTTAGGGCACGGGTTAGGATTAGGGTTCGTGTTAGGGTTAGGGTAGGGGTTAGGGTTAGGGTACGCGTTAAGCTTAGGGTAGTTATTAAACCTATCCCACTCTCTAGATACCCCTTAGCACGTCAAGGAATATTATTTGGGGGTCCAGCCATGGAGAAGAGTTTAGACACTAGGAGAAGATAAGGAACACACCCATTATCAAGAAATCACATTAGGATTCTCTTTTTAACCTGTTCCTTAAAACACTAGTGCTTAGGAAATCTATTTGAGGCAGAAGCAGTCAAGGGTAGCTTAGGGTTAGGGTTAGGGTTAGGGTTAGTGTTAGGGTATGGGTTTGGGTACGGTTTCGGGTACGGCGTAGGGTATGGGTTAGGGTTAGGGTTAGGGTTAGTTTGAGGGTTAGGGCTCGGTTTAGGTTACGGGTTAGGATTAGGGTACGTGTTAGGGTTAGGGTAGGGGTTAGGGTTAGGGTACGCGTTAGGGTTAGGGTAGTTATTAAACCTATCCCACTCTCTAGATACCCCTTAGCACGTCAAGGAATATTATTTGGGTGTCCAGCCATGGAGAAGAGTTTAGACACTAGGAGAATATAAGGAACACACCCATTATCAAGAAATCACATTAGGATTCTCTTTTTAACCTGTTCCTTAAAACACTAGTGCTTAGGAAATCTATTGGAGGCAGAAGCAGTCAAGGGAAGCTTAGGGTTAGGGTTAGGGTTAGGGTTAGGGTTAGGGTACGGCTTAGGGTACGGGTTCGGGTACGGGTTCGTGTACGGCGTAGGGTATGGGTTAGGGTTAGGGTTAGTTTGAAGGTTAGGGCTCGGTTTAGGGTACGGGTTAGGATTAGGGTTCGTGTTAAGGTTATGGTAGGGGTTAGGGTTAGGGTACGCATTAGGGTTAGGGTAGTTATTAAACCTATCCCACTCTCTAGATACCCCTTAGCACGTCAAGGAATATTATTTGGGGGTCCAGCCATGGAGAAGAGTTTAGACACTAGGAGAAGATAACGAACACACACATTATCAATAAATCACATTAGGATTCTCTTTTTAACCTGTTCCTTAAAACACTAGTGCTTAGGAAATCTATTGGAGGCAGAAGCAGTCAAGGGTAGCTTAGGATTAGGGTTAGGGTTATTGTTAGGGTAAGGCTTAGGGTACGGATTCGGGTACGGCATAGGTTATGGGTTAGGGTTAGGGTTAGGGTTACTTTGAGGGTTAGGGCTCGGTTTAGGGTACGGGTTAGGATTAGGGTACGCGTTAGGGTTAGGGTAGTTATTAAACCTATCCCACTCTCTAGATACCCCTTAGCACGTCAAGGAATATTATTTGGGGGTCCAGCCATGGAGAAGAGTTTAGACACTAGGAGAAGATAAGGAACACACCCATTATCCTGAAATCACAATAGGATTCTCTTTTTAACCTGTTCTTTAATACACTAGTGCTTAGGAAATCTATTGGAGGCAGAAGCAGTCAAGGGTAGCTTAGGGTTAGGGTTAGGGTTAGGGTTAGGTTTAGGGTACGGCTTAGGGTACGGGTTCGGGTACGGGTTCGTGTACGGCGTAGGGTATGGGTTAGGGTTAGGGTTAGGGTTAGTTTGAAGGTTAGGGCTCGGTTTAGGGCACGGGTTAATATTAGGGTTCGTGTTAGGGTTAGGGTAGGGGTTAGGGTTAGGGTACGCGTTAAGGTTAGGGTAGTTATTAAACGTATCCCACTCTCTAGATACCCCTTAGCACGTCAAGGAATATTATTTGGGGGTCCAGCCATGGAGAAGAGTTTAGACACTAGGAGAAGATAAGGAACACACCCATTATCCTGAAATCACATTAGGATTCTCTTTTTAACCTGTTCCTTAAAACACTAGTGCTTAGGAAATCTATTGGAGGCAGAAGCAGTCAAGGGTAGCTTAGGGTTAGGGTTAGGGTTAGGGTTAGGGTACGGCTTAGGGTACGGTTTCGGGTACGGGTTCGCGTACGGCGTAGGGTATGGGTTAGGGTTAGTGTTAGGGTTAGTTTGAAGGTTAGGGCTCGGTTTAGGGCACGGGTTAGGATTAGGGTTCGTGTTAGGGTTAGGGTAGGGGTTAGGGTTAGGGTACGCGTTAAGCTTAGGGTAGTTATTAAACCTATCCCACTCTCTAGATACCCCTTAGCACGTCAAGGAATATTATTTGGGGGTCCAGCCATGGAGAAGAGTTTAGATACTAGGAGAAGATAAGGAACACACCCATTATCAAGAAATCACATTAGGATTCTCTTTTTAACCTGTTCCTTAAAACACTAGTGCTTAGGAAATCTATTTGAGGCAGAAGCAGTCAAGGGTAGCTTAGGGTTAGGGTTAGGGTTAGGGTTAGTGTTAGGGTATGGGTTTGGGTACGGTTTCGGGTACGGCGTAGGGTATGGGTTAGGGTTAGGGTTAGGGTTAGTTTGAGGGTTAGGGCTCGGTTTAGGTTACGGGTTAGGATTAGGGTACGTGTTAGGGTTAGGGTAGGGGTTAGGGTTAGGGTACGCGTTAGGGTTAGGGTAGTTATTAAACCTATCCCACTCTCTAGATACCCCTTAGCACGTCAAGGAATATTATTTGGGTGTCCAGCCATGGAGAAGAGTTTAGACACTAGGAGAATATAAGGAACACACCCATTATCAAGAAATCACATTAGGATTCTCTTTTTAACCTGTTCCTTAAAACACTAGTGCTTAGGAAATCTATTGGAGGCAGAAGCAGTCAAGGGAAGCTTAGGGTTAGGGTTAGGGTTAGGGTTAGGGTTAGGGTACGGCTTAGGGTACGGGTTCGGGTACGGGTTCGTGTACGGCGTAGGGTATGGGTTAGGGTTAGGGTTAGTTTGAAGGTTAGGGCTCGGTTTAGGGTACGGGTTAGGATTAGGGTTCGTGTTAAGGTTATGGTAGGGGTTAGGGTTAGGGTACGCATTAGGGTTAGGGTAGTTATTAAACCTATCCCACTCTCTAGATACCCCTTAGCACGTCAAGGAATATTATTTGGGGGTCCAGCCATGGAGAAGAGTTTAGACACTAGGAGAAGATAAGGAACACACACATTATCAATAAATCACATTAGGATTCTCTTTTTAACCTGTTCCTTAAAACACTAGTGCTTAGGAAATCTATTGGAGGCAGAAGCAGTCAAGGGTAGCTTAGGATTAGGGTTAGGGTTATTGTTAGGGTAAGGCTTAGGGTACGTATTCGGGTACGGCATAGGTTATGGGTTAGGGTTAGGGTTAGGGTTACTTTGAGGGTTAGGGCTCGGTTTAGGGTACGGGTTAGGATTAGGGTACGCGTTAGGGTTAGGGTAGTTATTAAACCTATCCCACTCTCTAGATACCCCTTAGCACGTCAAGGAATATTATTTGGGGGTCCAGCCATGGAGAAGAGTTTAGACACTAGGAGAAGATAAGGAACACACCCATTATCCTGAAATCACAATAGGATTCTCTTTTTAACCTGTTCTTTAATACACTAGTGCTTAGGAAATCTATTGGAGGCAGAAGCAGTCAAGGGTAGCTTAGGGTTAGGGTTAGGGTTAGGGTTAGGGTTAGGGTACGGCTTAGGGTACGGGTTCGGGTACGGGTTCGGGTACGGCGTAGGGTATGGGTTATGGTTAGTGTTAGGGTTAGTTTGAGGGTTAGGGCTCGGTTTAGGTTACGGGTTAGGATAAGGGTACGTGTTAGGGTTAGGTTAGGGGTTAGGGTTAGGGAACGTGTTAGGGTTAGGGTAGTTATTAAACCTATTCCACTCTCTAGATACCCATTAGCACGTCAAGGAATATTATTTGGGTGTCCAGCCATGGAGAAGAGTTTAGACACTAGGAGAAGATAAGGAACACACCTATTATCAAGAAATCACATTAGGATTCTCTTTTTAACCTGTTCCTTAAAACACTAGTGCTTAGGAAATCTATTGGAGGCAGAAGCAGTCAAGGGTAGCTTAGGGTTAGGGTTAGGGTTAGGGTTAGGGTTAGCTTTAGGGTACGACTTAGTGTACGGGTTCGGGTACGGGTTCGGGAACGGCGTATGGTATGGGTTAGGGTTAGGGTTAGGGTTAGTTTGAGGGTTAGGTCTTGGTTTAGGGTACGGGTTAGGATTAGGGTACGTGTTCGGGTTAGGGTAGGGGTTAGGGTTAGGGTACGTGTTAGGGTTAGGGTACGCGTTAGGGTTAGGTTAGTTATTAAACCTATCCCACTCTCTAGATACCCCTTAGCACGTCAAGGAATATTATTAGGGTGTCCAGCCATGGAGAAGAGTTTAGACACTAGGAGAAGATAAAGAACACACCCATTATCAAGAAATCACATTAGGATTCTCTTTTTTACCTGTTCCTTAAAACACTAGTGCTTAGGAAATCTATTGGAGGCAGAAGCAGTCAAGGGTAGCTTAGGGTTAGGGTTAGGGTTAGGGTTAGGTTTAGGGTACGGCTTAGGGTACGGGTTCGGGTACGGGTTCGTGTACGGCGTAGGGTATGGGTTAGGGTTAGGGTTAGGGTTAGTTTGAAGGTTAGGGCTCGGTTTAGGGCACGGGTTAATATTAGGGTTCGTGTTAGGGTTAGGGTAGGGGTTAGGGTTAGGGTACGCGTTAAGGTTAGGGTAGTTATTAAACGTATCCCACTCTCTAGATACCCCTTAGCACGTCAAGGAATATTATTTGGGGGTCCAGCCATGGAGAAGAGTTTAGACACTAGGAGAAGATAAGGAACACACCCATTATCCTGAAATCACATTAGGATTCTCTTTTTAACCTGTTCCTTAAAACACTAGTGCTTAGGAAATCTATTGGAGGCAGAAGCAGTCAAGGGTAGCTTAGGGTTAGGGTTAGGGTTAGGGTTAGGGTTAGGGTACGGCTTAGGGTACGGGTTCGGGTACGGGTTCGCGTACGGCGTAGGGTATGGGTTAGGGTTAGGGTTAGGGTTAGTTTGAAGGTTAGGGCTCGGTTTAGGGCACGGGTTAGGATTAGGGTTCGTGTTAGGGTTAGGGTAGGGGTTAGGGTTAGGGTACGCGTTAAGCTTAGGGTAGTTATTAAACCTATCCCACTCTCTAGATACCCCTTAGCACGTCAAGGAATATTATTTGGGGGTCCAGCCATGGAGAAGAGTTTAGACACTAGGAGAAGATAAGGAACACACCCATTATCCTGAAATCACATTAGGATTCTCTTTTTAACCTGTTCCTTAATACACTAGTGCTTAGGAAATCTATTGGAGGCAGAAGCAGTCAAGGGTAGCTTAGGGTTAGGGTTAGGGTTAGGGTTAGGTTTAGGGTACGGCTTAGGTTACGGGTTCGGGTACGGGTTCGTGTACGGCGTAGGGTATGGGTTAGGGTTAGGGTTAGGGTTAGTTTGAAGGTTAGGGCTCGGTTTAGGGCACGGGTTAATATTAGGGTTCGTGTTAGGGTTAGGGTAGGGGTTAGGGTTAGGGTACGCGTTAAGGTTAGGGTAGTTATTAAACCTATCCCACTCTCTAGATACCCCTTAGCACGTCAAGGAATATTATTTGGGGGTCCAGCCATGGAGAAGAGTTTAGACACTAGGAGAAGATAAGGAACACATCCATTATCCTGAAATCACATTAGGATTCTCTTTTTAACCTGTTCCTTAAAACACTAGTGCTTAGGAAATCTATTGGAGGCAGAAGCAGTCAAGGGTAGCTTAGGGTTAGGGTTAGGGTTAGGGTTAGGGTACGGCTTAGGGTACGGTTTCGGGTACGGGTTCGCGTACGGCGTAGGGTATGGGTTAGGGTTAGTGTTAGGGTTAGTTTGAAGGTTAGGGCTCGGTTTAGGGCACGGGTTAGGATTAGGGTTCGTGTTAGGGTTAGGGTAGGGGTTAGGGTTAGGGTACGCGTTAAGCTTAGGGTAGTTATTAAACCTATCCCACTCTCTAGATACCCCTTAGCACGTCAAGGAATATTATTTGGGGGTCCAGCCATGGAGAAGAGTTTAGACACTAGGAGAAGATAAGGAACACACCCATTATCAAGAAATCACATTAGGATTCTCTTTTTAACCTGTTCCTTAAAACACTAGTGCTTAGGAAATCTATTTGAGGCAGAAGCAGTCAAGGGTAGCTTAGGGTTAGGGTTAGGGTTAGGGTTAGTGTTAGGGTATGGGTTTGGGTACGGTTTCGGGTACGGCGTAGGGTATGGGTTAGGGTTAGGGTTAGGGTTAGTTTGAGGGTTAGGGCTCGGTTTAGGTTACGG
This sequence comes from Eschrichtius robustus, assembly GCF_028021215.1. NCBI lineage: Eukaryota > Metazoa > Chordata > Mammalia > Artiodactyla > Eschrichtiidae > Eschrichtius > Eschrichtius robustus. The sequence goes on from NW_027175261.1 coordinate 5,766,374, forward strand.
GTTAGGATTAGGGTACGTGTTAGGGTTAGGGTAGGGGTTAGGGTTAGGGTACGCGTTAGGGTTAGGGTAGTTATTAAACCTATCCCACTCTCTAGATACCCCTTAGCACGTCAAGGAATATTATTTGGGTGTCCAGCCATGGAGAAGAATTTAGACACTAGGAGAATATAAGGAACACACCCATTATCAAGAAATCACATTAGGATTCTCTTTTTAACCTGTTCCTTAAAACACTAGTGCTTAGGAAATCTATTGGAGGCAGAAGCAGTCAAGGGAAGCTTAGGGTTAGGGTTAGGGTTAGGGTTAGGGTTAGGGTACGGCTTAGGGTACGGGTTCGGGTACGGGTTCGTGTACGGCGTAGGGTATGGGTTAGGGTTAGGGTTAGTTTGAAGGTTAGGGCTCGGTTTAGGGTACGGGTTAGGATTAGGGTTCGTGTTAAGGTTATGGTAGGGGTTAGGGTTAGGGTACGCATTAGGGTTAGGGTAGTTATTAAACCTATCCCACTCTCTAGATACCCCTTAGCACGTCAAGGAATATTATTTGGGGGTACAGCCATGGAGAAGAGTTTAGACACTAGGAGAAGATAAGGAACACACACATTATCAATAAATCACATTAGGATTCTCTTTTTAACCTGTTCCTTAAAACACTAGTGCTTAGGAAATCTATTGGAGGCAGAAGCAGTCAAGGGTAGCTTAGGATTAGGGTTAGGGTTATTGTTAGGGTAAGGCTTAGGGTACGGATTCGGGTACGGCATAGGTTATGGGTTAGGGTTAGGGTTAGGGTTACTTTGAGGGTTAGGGCTCGGTTTAGGGTACGGGTTAGGATTAGGGTACGCGTTAGGGTTAGGGTAGTTATTAAACCTATCCCACTCTCTAGATACCCCTTAGCACGTCAAGGAATATTATTTGGGGGTCCAGCCATGGAGAAGAGTTTAGACACTAGGAGAAGATAAGGAACACACCCATTATCCTGAAATCACAATAGGATTCTCTTTTTAACCTGTTCTTTAATACACTAGTGCTTAGGAAATCTATTGGAGGCAGAAGCAGTCAAGGGTAGCTTAGGGTTAGGGTTAGGGTTAGGGTTAGGGTTAGGGTACGGCTTAGGGTACGGGTTCGGGTACGGGTTCGGGTACGGCGTAGGGTATGGGTTATGGTTAGTGTTAGGGTTAGTTTGAGGGTTAGGGCTCGGTTTAGGTTACGGGTTAGGATAAGGGTACGTGTTAGGGTTAGGTTAGGGGTTAGGGTTAGGGCACGTGTTAGGGTTAGGGTAGTTATTAAACCTATTCCACTCTCTAGATACCCATTAGCACGTCAAGGAATATTATTTGGGTGTCCAGCCATGGAGAAGAGTTTAGACACTAGGAGAAGATAAGGAACACACCTATTATCAAGAAATCACATTAGGATTCTCTTTTTAACCTGTTCCTTAAAACACTAGTGCTTAGGAAATCTATTGGAGGCAGAAGCAGTCAAGGGTAGCTTAGGGTTAGGGTTAGGGTTAGGGTTAGGGTTAGGGTACGGCTTAGGGTACGGGTTCAGGTACGGGTTCGTGTACGGCGTAGGGTATGGGTTAGGGTTAGGGTTAGGGTTAGTTTGAAGGTTAGGGCTCGGTTTAGGGTACGGGTTAGGATTAGGGTTCGTGTTAGGGTTAGGGTAGGGGTTAGGGTTAGGGTACGCGTTAGGGTTAGGGTAGTTATTAAACCTATCCCACTCTCTAGATACCCCTTAGCACGTCAAGGAATATTATTTGGGGGTCCAGCCATGGAGAAGAGTTTAGACACTAGGAGAAGATAAGGAACACACCGATTATCAAGAAATCACATTAGGATTCTCTTTTTAACCTGTTCCTTAAAACACTAGTACTTAGGAAATCTATTGGAGGCAGAAGCAGTCAAGGGAAGCTTAGGGTTAGGGTTAGGGTTAGGGTTAGGGTTAGGGTACGGCTTAGGGTACGGGTTCGGGTACGGGTTCGTGTACGGCGTAGGGTATGGGTTAGGGTTGGGGTTAGTTTGAAGGTTAGGGCTCGGTTTAGGGTACGGGTTAGGATTAGGGTTCGTGTTAAGGTTATGGTAGGGGTTAGGGTTAGGGTACGCGTTAGGGTTAGGGTAGTTATTAAACCTATCCCACTCTCTAGATACCCCTTAGCACGTCAAGGAATATTATTTGGGGGTCCAGCCATGGAGAAGAGTTTAGACACTAGGAGAAGATAAGTAACACACACATTATCAAGAAATCACATTAGGATTCTCTTTTTAACCTGTTCCTTAAAACACTAGCGCTTAGGAAATCTATTGGAGGCAGAAGCAGTCAAGGGTAGCTTAGGGTTAGGGTTAGTGTTATTGTTAGGGTAAGGCTTAGGGTACGGGTTCGGGTACGGCATAGGGTATGGGTTAGGGTTAGGGTTAGGGTTAGTTTGAGGGTTAGGGCTCGGTTTAGGGTACGTGTTAGGATTAGGGTACGTGTTAGGGTTAGGGTACGCGTTAGGGTTAGGGTAGTTATTAAACCTATCCCACTCTCTAGATACCCCTTAGCACGTCAAGGAATATTATTTGGGGGTCCAGCCATGGAGAAGAGTTTAGACACTAGGAGAAGATAAGGAACACACCCATTATCCTGAAATCACAATAGGATTCTCTTTTTAACCTGTTCTTTAATACACTAGTGCTTAGGAAATCTATTGGAGGCAGAAGCAGTCAAGGGTAGCTTAGGGTTAGGGTTAGGGTTAGGGTTAGGGTTAGGGTACGGCTTAGGGTACGGGTTCGGGTACGGGTTCGGGTACGGCGTAGGGTATGGGTTATGGTTAGTGTTAGGGTTAGTTTGAGGGTTAGGGCTCGGTTTAGGTTACGGGTTAGGATTAGGGAACGTGTTAGGGTTAGGTTAGGGGTTAGGGTTAGGGCACGCGTTAGGGTTAGGGTAGTTATTAAAACTATTCCACTCTCTAGATACCCCTTAGCACGTCAAGGAATATTATTTGGGTGTCCAGCCATGGAGAAGAGTTTAGACACTAGGAGAAGATAAGGAAGACACCCATTATCAAGAAATCACATTAGGATTCTCTTTTTAACCTGTTCCTTAAAACACTAGTGCTTAGGAAATCTATTGGAGGCAGAAGCAGCCAAGGGTAGCTTAGGGTTAGGGTTAGGGTTAGGGTTAGGGTTAGGGTTAGGGTACGGCTTAGAGTACTGGTTCGTGTACGGGTTCGTGTACGGCGTAGGGTTAGGGTTAGGGTTAGGGTTAGGGTTAGTTTGAGGGTTAGGGCTCGGTTTAGGGTACGGGGTAGGATAAGGGTACGTGTTAGCGTTATGATAGGGGATAGGGTTAGGGTACGCGTTAGGGTTACGTTAGTTATTAAACCTATCCCACTCACTAGATACCCCTTAGCACGTCAAGGAATATTATTTGGGGGTCCAGCCATGGAGAAGAGTTTAGACACTAGGAGAAGATAAGGAAAACACCCATTATCAAGAAATCACATTAGGATTCTCTTTTTAACCTGTTCCTTAAAACACTAGTGCTTAGGAAATCTATTGGAGGCAGAAGCAGTCAAGGGTAGCTTAGAGTTATGGTTAGGGTTAGGGTTATTGTTAGGGTAAGGCTTAGGGTACGGGTTCGGGTACGGTTTCGGGTACGGTATAGGGTATGGGTTAGGGTTAGGGTTAGGGTTAGTTTGAGGGTTAGGGCTCGGTTTAGGGTACGGGTTAGGATTAGGGTACGTGTTAGGGTTAGGGTAGGCGTTAGGGTTAGGGTACGCGTTAGGATTAAGGTAGTTATTAAACCTATCCCACTCTCTAGATACCCCTTAGCACGTCAAGGAATATTATTTGGGTGTCCAGCCATGGAGAAGAGTTTAGACACTAGGAGAAGATAAGGAACACACCCATTATCAAGAAATCACATTAGGATTCTCTTTTTAACCTGTTCCTTAAAACACTAGTGCTTAGGAAATCTATTGGAGGCAGAAGCAGTCAACTGTAGCTTAGGGTTAGGGTTAGGGTTAGGGTTAGGGTTAGCTTTAGGGTACGGCTTAGTGTAAGGGTTCGGGTACGGGTTCGGGTACGGCGTATGGTATGGGTTAGGGTTAGGGTTAGGGTTAGTTTGAGGGTTAGGTCTTGTTTTAGGGTACGGGTTAGGATTAGGGTACGTGTTCGGGTTAGGGTAGGGGTTAGGCTTAGGGTACGTGTTAGGGTTAGGGTACGCGTTAGGGTTAGGGTAGTTATTAAACCTATCCCACTCTCTAGATACCCCTTAGCACATCAAGGAATATTATTAGGGTGTCCAGCCATGGAGAAGAGTTTAGACACTAGGAGAAGATAAGGAACACACCCATTATCAAGAAATCACATTAGGATTCTCTTTTTTACCTGTTCCTTAAAACACTAGTGCTTAGGAAATCTATTGGAGGCAGAAGCAGTCAAGGGTAGCTTAGGGTTAGGGTTAGGGTTAGGGTTAGGGTTAGCTTTAGGGTACGACTTAGTGTACGGGTTCGGGTACGGCGTATGGTATGGGTTAGGGTTAGGGTTAGGGTTAGTTTGAGGGTTAGGGCTTGGTTTAGGGTACGGGTTAGGATTAGGGTACGTGTTCGGGTTAGGGTAGGGGTTAGGGTTAGGGTACGTGTTATGGTTAGGGTACGCGTTAGGGTTAGGGTAGTTATTAAACCTATCCCACTCTCTAGATACCTCTTAGCACGTCAAGGAATATTATTTGGGTGTCCAGCCATGGAGAAGAGTTTAGACACTAGGAGAAGATAAAGAACACACCCATTGTCAAGAAATCACATTAGGATTCTCTTTTTTACCTGTTCCTTAAAACACTAGTGCTTAGGAAATCTATTGGAGGCAGAAGCAGTCAAGGGTTGCTTAGAGTTAGGGTTAGGGTTAGGGTTAGGTTTAGGGTACGGCTTAGGGTACGGGTTCGGTTACGGGTTCGTGTACGGCGTAGGGTATGGGTTAGGGTTAGGGTTAGGGTTAGTTTGAAGGTTAGGGCTCGGTTTAGGGCACGGGTTAATATTAGGGTTCGTGTTAGGGTTAGGGTAGGGGTTAGGGTTAGGGTACGCGTTAAGGTTAGGGTAGTTATTAAACCTATCCCACTCTCTAGATACCCCTTAGCACGTCAAGGAATATTATTTGGGGGTCCAGCCATGGAGAAGAGTTTAGACACTAGGAGAAGATAAGGAACACACCCATTATCCTGAAATCACATTAGGATTCTCTTTTTAACCTGTTCCTTAATACACTAGTGCTTAGGAAATCTATTGGAGGCAGAAGCAGTCAAGGGTAGCTTAGGGTTAGGGTTAGGGTTAGGGTTAGGGTTAGGGTACGGCTTAGGGTACGGGTTCGGGTACGGGTTCGGGTACGGCGTAGGGTATGGTTTAGGGTTAGGGTTAGGGTTAATTTGAGGGTTAGGGCTCGGTTTAGGTTACGGGTTAGGATTAGTGTACGTGTTAGGGTTAAGGTAGAGGTTAGGGTTAGGGTACGCGTTAGGGTAAGGGTAGTTATTAAACCTATCCCACTCTCTAGATACCCCTTAACACGTCAAGGAATATTATTTGGGGGTCCAGCCATGGAGAAGAGTTTAGACACTAGGAGAAGATAAGGAACACACCCATTATCAAGAAATCACATTAGGATTCTCTTTTTAACCTGTTCCTTAAAACACTAGTGCTTAGGAAATCTATTGGAGGCAGAAGCAGTCAAGGGTAGCTTAGGGTTAGGGTTAGGGTTAGGGTATGGCTTAGGGTACGGTTTCGGGTACGGGTTCGGGTACGGGTTCGTGTACGGCGTAGGGTATGGGTTAGGGTTGGGGTTAGTTTGAAGGTTAGGGCTCGGTTTAGGGTACGGGTTAGGATTAGGGTTCGTGTTAAGGTTATGGTAGGGGTTAGGGTTAGGGTACGCGTTAGGGTTAGGGTAGTTATTAAACCTATCCCACTCTCTAGATACCCCTTAGCACGTCAAGGAATATTATTTGGGGGTCCAGCAATGGAGAAGAGTTTAGACACTAGGAGAAGATAAGGAACACACCCGTCATCAAGAAATCACATTAGGATTCTCTTTTTAACCTGTTCCTTAAAACAATAGTGCTTAGGAAATCTATTGGAGGCAGAAGCAGTCAAGGGTAGCTTAGGGTTAGGGTTAGGGTTAGGGTTAGGGTTAGCTTTAGGGTACGACTTAGTGTACGGGTTCGGGTACGGGTTCGGGTACGGAGTATGGTATGGGTTAGGGTTAGGGTTAGGGTTAGTTTGAGGGTTAGGGCTTGGTTTAGGGTACGGGTTAGGATTAGGGTACGTGTTCGGGTTAGGGAAGGGGTTAGGGTTAGGGTACGTGTTAGGGTTAGGGTACGCGTTAGGGTTAGGGTAGTTATTAAACCTATCCCACTCTCTAGATACCCCTTAGCACGTCAAGGAATATTATTTGGGTGTCCAGCCATGGAGAAGAGTTTAGACACTAGGAGAAGATAAAGAACACACCCATTATCAAGAAATCACATTAGGATTCTCTTTTTTACCTGTTCCTTAAAACACTAGTGCTTAGGAAATCTATTGGAGGCAGAAGCAGTCAAGGGTAGCTTAGGGTTAGGGTTAGGGTTAGGGTTAGGTTTAGGGTACGGCTTAAGGTACGGGTTCGGGTACGGGTTCGTGTACGGCGTAGGGTATGGGTTAGGGTTAGGGTTAGGGTTAGTTTGAAGTTTAGGGCTCGGTTTAGGGCACGGGTTAATATTAGGGTTCGTGTTAGGGTTAGGGTAGGGGTTAGGGTTAGGGTACGCGTTAAGGTTAGGGTAGTTATTAAACCTATCCCACTCTCTAGATACCCCTTAGCACGTCAAGGAATATTATTTGGGGGTCCAGCCATGGAGAAGAGTTTAGACACTAGGAGAAGATAAGGAACACACCCATTATCCTGAAATCACATTAGGATTCTCTTTTTAACCTGTTCCTTAAAACACTAGTGCTTAGGAAATCTATTGGAGGCAGAAGCAGTCAAGGGTAGCTTAGAGTTATGGATAGGGTTAGGGTTATTGTTAGGGTAAGGCTTAGGGTACGGGTTCGGGTACGGTTTCGGGTACGGTATAGGGTATGGGTTAGGGTTAGGGTTAGGTTTAGTTTGAGGGTTAGGGCTCGGTTTAGGGTACGGGTTAGGATTAGGGTACGTGTTAGGGTTAGGGTAGGGGTTAGGGTTAGGGTATGCGTTAGGGTTAGGGTATTTATTAAACCTATCCCACTCTCTAGATACCCCTTAGCACGTCAAGGAATATTATTTGGGGGTCCAGCAATGGAGAAGAGTTTAGACACTAGGAGAAGATAAGGAACACACCCGTCATCAAGAAATCACATTAGGATTCTCTTTTTAACCTGTTCCTTAAAACACTAGTGCTTAGGAAATCTATTGGAGGCAGAAGCAGTCAAGGGTAGCTTAGGGTTAGGGTTAGGGTTAGGGTTAGGGTTAGCTTTAGGGTACGACTTAGTGTACGGGTTCGGGTACGGGTTCGGGAACGGCGTATGGTATGGGTTAGGGTTAGGGTTAGGGTTAGTTTGAGGGTTAGGGCTTGGTTTAGGGTACGGGTTAGGATTAGGGTACGTGTTCGGGTTAGGGTAGGGGTTAGGGTTAGGGTACGTGTTAGGGTTAGGGTACGCGTTAGGGTTAGGGTAGTTATTAAACCTATCCCACTCTCTAGATACCCCTTAGCACGTCAAGGAATATTATTAGGGTGTCCAGCCATGGAGAAGAGTTTAGACACTAGGAGAAGATAAAGAACACACCCATTATCAAGAAATCACATTAGGATTCTCTTTTTTACCTGTTCCTTAAAACACTAGTGCTTAGGAAATCTATTGGAGGCAGAAGCAGTCAAGGGTAGCTTAGGGTTAGGGTTAGGGTTAGGGTTAGGTTTAGGGTACGGCTTAGGGTACGGGTTCGGGTACGGGTTCGTGTACGGCGTAGGGTATGGGTTAGGGTTAGGGTTAGGGTTAGTTTGAAGGTTAGGGCTCGGTTTAGGGCACGGGTTAATATTAGGGTTCGTGTTAGGGTTAGGGTAGGGGTTAGGGTTAGGTTACGCGTTAAGGTTAGGGTAGTTATTAAACGTATCCCACTCTCTAGATACCCCTTAGCACGTCAAGGAATATTATTTGGGGGTCCAGCCATGGAGAAGAGTTTAGACACTAGGAGAAGATAAGGAACACACCCATTATCCTGAAATCACATTAGGATTCTCTTTTTAACCTGTTCCTTAAAACACTAGTGCTTAGGAAATCTATTGGAGGCAGAAGCAGTCAAGGGTAGCTTAGGGTTAGGGTTAGGGTTAGGGTTAGGGTTAGGGTACGGCTTAGGGTACGGGTTCGGGTACGGGTTCGCGTACGGCGTAGGGTATGGGTTAGGGTTAGGGTTAGGGTTAGTTTGAAGGTTAGGGCTCGGTTTAGGGCACGGGTTAGGATTAGGGTTCGTGTTAGGGTTAGGGTAGGGGTTAGGGTTAGGGTACGCGTTAAGCTTAGGGTAGTTATTAAACCTATCCCACTCTCTAGATACCCCTTAGCACGTCAAGGAATATTATTTGGGTGTCCAGCCATGGAGAAGAATTTAGACACTAGGAGAATATAAGGAACACACCCATTATCAAGAAATCACATTAGGATTCTCTTTTTAACCTGTTCCTTAAAACACTAGTGCTTAGGAAATCTATTGGAGGCAGAAGCAGTCAAGGGTAGCTTAGGGTTAGGGTTAGGGTTAGGGTTAGGGTTAGGGTACGGCTTAGGGTACGGGTTCAGGTACGGGTTCGTGTACGGCGTAGGGTATGGGTTAGGGTTAGGGTTAGGGTTAGTTTGAAGGTTAGGGCTCGGTTTAGGGTACGGGTTAGGATTAGGGTTCGTGTTAGGGTTAGGGTAGGGGTTAGGGTTAGGGTACGCGTTAGGGTTAGGGTAGTTATTAAACCTATCCCACTCTCTAGATACCCCTTAGCACGTCAAGGAATATTATTTGGGGGTCCAGCCATGGAGAAGAGTTTAGACACTAGGAGAAGATAAGGAACACACCGATTATCAAGAAATCACATTAGGATTCTCTTTTTAACCTGTTCCTTAAAACACTAGTGCTTAGGAAATCTATTGGAGGCAGAAGCAGTCAAGGGAAGCTTAGGGTTAGGGTTAGGGTTAGGGTTAGGGTTAGGGTACGGCTTAGGGTACGGGTTCGGGTACGGGTTCGTGTACGGCGTAGGGTATGGGTTAGGGTTGGGGTTAGTTTGAAGGTTAGGGCTCGGTTTAGGGTACGGGTTAGGATTAGGGTTCGTGTTAAGGTTATGGTAGGGGTTAGGGTTAGGGTACGCGTTAGGGTTAGGGTAGTTATTAAACCTATCCCACTCTCTAGATACCCCTTAGCACGTCAAGGAATATTATTTGGGGGTCCAGCCATGGAGAAGAGTTTAGACACTAGGAGAAGATAAGTAACACACACATTATCAAGAAATCACATTAGGATTCTCTTTTTAACCTGTTCCTTAAAACACTAGCGCTTAGGAAATCTATTGGAGGCAGAAGCAGTCAAGGGTAGCTTAGGGTTAGGGTTAGTGTTATTGTTAGGGTAAGGCTTAGGGTACGGGTTCGGGTACGGCATAGGGTATGGGTTAGGGTTAGGGTTAGGGTTAGTTTGAGGGTTAGGGCTCGGTTTAGGGTACGTGTTAGGATTAGGGTACGTGTTAGGGTTAGGGTACGCGTTAGGGTTAGGGTAGTTATTAAACCTATCCCACTCTCTAGATACCCCTTAGCACGTCAAGGAATATTATTTGGGGGTCCAGCCATGGAGAAGAGTTTAGACACTAGGAGAAGATAAGGAACACACCCATTATCCTGAAATCACAATAGGATTCTCTTTTTAACCTGTTCTTTAATACACTAGTGCTTAGGAAATCTATTGGAGGCAGAAGCAGTCAAGGGTAGCTTAGGGTTAGGGTTAGGGTTAGGGTTAGGGTTAGGGTACGGCTTAGGGTACGGGTTCGGGTACGGGTTCGGGTACGGCGTAGGGTATGGGTTATGGTTAGTGTTAGGGTTAGTTTGAGGGTTAGGGCTCGGTTTAGGTTACGGGTTAGGATTAGGGAACGTGTTAGGGTTAGGTTAGGGGTTAGGGTTAGGGCACGCGTTAGGGTTAGGGTAGTTATTAAAACTATTCCACTCTCTAGATACCCCTTAGCACGTCAAGGAATATTATTTGGGTGTCCAGCCATGGAGAAGAGTTTAGACACTAGGAGAAGATAAGGAAGACACCCATTATCAAGAAATCACATTAGGATTCTCTTTTTAACCTGTTCCTTAAAACACTAGTGCTTAGGAAATCTATTGGAGGCAGAAGCAGCCAAGGGTAGCTTAGGGTTAGGGTTAGGGTTAGGGTTAGGGTTAGGGTTAGGGTACGGCTTAGAGTACTGGTTCGTGTACGGGTTCGTGTACGGCGTAGGGTTAGGGTTAGGGTTAGGGTTAGGGTTAGTTTGAGGGTTAGGGCTCGGTTTAGGGTACGGGGTAGGATAAGGGTACGTGTTAGCGTTATGATAGGGGATAGGGTTAGGGTACGCGTTAGGGTTACGTTAGTTATTAAACCTATCCCACTCACTAGATACCCCTTAGCACGTCAAGGAATATTATTTGGGGGTCCAGCCATGGAGAAGAGTTTAGACACTAGGAGAAGATAAGGAAAACACCCATTATCAAGAAATCACATTAGGATTCTCTTTTTAACCTGTTCCTTAAAACACTAGTGCTTAGGAAATCTATTGGAGGCAGAAGCAGTCAAGGGTAGCTTAGAGTTATGGTTAGGGTTAGGGTTATTGTTAGGGTAAGGCTTAGGGTACGGGTTCGGGTACGGTTTCGGGTACGGTATAGGGTATGGGTTAGGGTTAGGGTTAGGGTTAGTTTGAGGGTTAGGGCTCGGTTTAGGGTACGGGTTAGGATTAGGGTACGTGTTAGGGTTAGGGTAGGCGTTAGGGTTAGGGTACGCGTTAGGATTAAGGTAGTTATTAAACCTATCCCACTCTCTAGATACCCCTTAGCACGTCAAGGAATATTATTTGGGTGTCCAGCCATGGAGAAGAGTTTAGACACTAGGAGAAGATAAGGAACACACCCATTATCAAGAAATCACATTAGGATTCTCTTTTTAACCTGTTCCTTAAAACACTAGTGCTTAGGAAATCTAATGGAGGCAGAAGCAGTCAAGGGTAGCTTAGGGTTAGGGTTAGGGTTAGGGTTAGGGTTAGCTTTAGGGTACGGCTTAGTGTAAGGGTTCGGGTACGGGTTCGGGTACGGCGTATGGTATGGGTTAGGGTTAGGGTTAGGGTTAGTTTGAGGGTTAGGTCTTGTTTTAGGGTACGGGTTAGGATTAGGGTACGTGTTCGGGTTAGGGTAGGGGTTAGGCTTAGGGTACGTGTTAGGGTTAGGGTACGCGTTAGGGTTAGGGTAGTTATTAAACCTATCCCACTCTCTAGATACCCCTTAGCACATCAAGGAATATTATTAGGGTGTCCAGCCATGGAGAAGAGTTTAGACACTAGGAGAAGATAAGGAACACACCCATTATCAAGAAATCACATTAGGATTCTCTTTTTTACCTGTTCCTTAAAACACTAGTGCTTAGGAAATCTATTGGAGGCAGAAGCAGTCAAGGGTAGCTTAGGGTTAGGGTTAGGGTTAGGGTTAGGGTTAGCTTTAGGGTACGACTTAGTGTACGGGTTCGGGTACGGCGTATGGTATGGGTTAGGGTTAGGGTTAGGGTTAGTTTGAGGGTTAGGGCTTGGTTTAGGGTACGGGTTAGGATTAGGGTACGTGTTCGGGTTAGGGTAGGGGTTAGGGTTAGGGTACGTGTTATGGTTAGGGTACGCGTTAGGGTTAGGGTAGTTATTAAACCTATCCCACTCTCTAGATACCTCTTAGCACGTCAAGGAATATTATTTGGGTGTCCAGCCATGGAGAAGAGTTTAGACACTAGGAGAAGATAAAGAACACACCCATTGTCAAGAAATCACATTAGGATTCTCTTTTTTACCTGTTCCTTAAAACACTAGTGCTTAGGAAATCTATTGGAGGCAGAAGCAGTCAAGGGTTGCTTAGAGTTAGGGTTAGGGTTAGGGTTAGGTTTAGGGTACGGCTTAGGGTACGGGTTCGGTTACGGGTTCGTGTACGGCGTAGGGTATGGGTTAGGGTTAGGGTTAGGGTTAGTTTGAAGGTTAGGGCTCGGTTTAGGGCACGGGTTAATATTAGGGTTCGTGTTAGGGTTAGGGTAGGGGTTAGGGTTAGGGTACGCGTTAAGGTTAGGGTAGTTATTAAACCTATCCCACTCTCTAGATACCCCTTAGCACGTCAAGGAATATTATTTGGGGGTCCAGCCATGGAGAAGAGTTTAGACACTAGGAGAAGATAAGGAACACACCCATTATCCTGAAATCACATTAGGATTCTCTTTTTAACCTGTTCCTTAATACACTAGTGCTTAGGAAATCTATTGGAGGCAGAAGCAGTCAAGGGTAGCTTAGGGTTAGGGTTAGGGTTAGGGTTAGGGTTAGGGTACGGCTTAGGGTACGGGTTCGGGTACGGGTTCGGGTACGGCGTAGGGTATGGTTTAGGGTTAGGGTTAGGGTTAATTTGAGGGTTAGGGCTCGGTTTAGGTTACGGGTTAGGATTAGTGTACGTGTTAGGGTTAAGGTAGAGGTTAGGGTTAGGGTACGCGTTAGGGTAAGGGTAGTTATTAAACCTATCCCACTCTCTAGATACCCCTTAACACGTCAAGGAATATTATTTGGGGGTCCAGCCATGGAGAAGAGTTTAGACACTAGGAGAAGATAAGGAACACACCCATTATCAAGAAATCACATTAGGATTCTCTTTTTAACCTGTTCCTTAAAACACTAGTGCTTAGGAAATCTATTGGAGGCAGAAGCAGTCAAGGGTAGCTTAGGGTTAGGGTTAGGGTTAGGGTATGGCTTAGGGTACGGTTTCGGGTACGGGTTCGGGTACGGGTTCGTGTACGGCGTAGGGTATGGGTTAGGGTTGGGGTTAGTTTGAAGGTTAGGGCTCGGTTTAGGGTACGGGTTAGGATTAGGGTTCGTGTTAAGGTTATGGTAGGGGTTAGGGTTAGGGTACGCGTTAGGGTTAGGGTAGTTATTAAACCTATCCCACTCTCTAGATACCCCTTAGCACGTCAAGGAATATTATTTGGGGGTCCAGCAATGGAGAAGAGTTTAGACACTAGGAGAAGATAAGGAACACACCCGTCATCAAGAAATCACATTAGGATTCTCTTTTTAACCTGTTCCTTAAAACAATAGTGCTTAGGAAATCTATTGGAGGCAGAAGCAGTCAAGGGTAGCTTAGGGTTAGGGTTAGGGTTAGGGTTAGGGTTAGCTTTAGGGTACGACTTAGTGTACGGGTTCGGGTACGGGTTCGGGTACGGAGTATGGTATGGGTTAGGGTTAGGGTTAGGGTTAGTTTGAGGGTTAGGGCTTGGTTTAGGGTACGGGTTAGGATTAGGGTACGTGTTCGGGTTAGGGAAGGGGTTAGGGTTAGGGTACGTGTTAGGGTTAGGGTACGCGTTAGGGTTAGGGTAGTTATTAAACCTATCCCACTCTCTAGATACCCCTTAGCACGTCAAGGAATATTATTTGGGTGTCCAGCCATGGAGAAGAGTTTAGACACTAGGAGAAGATAAAGAACACACCCATTATCAAGAAATCACATTAGGATTCTCTTTTTTACCTGTTCCTTAAAACACTAGTGCTTAGGAAATCTATTGGAGGCAGAAGCAGTCAAGGGTAGCTTAGGGTTAGGGTTAGGGTTAGGGTTAGGTTTAGGGTACGGCTTAAGGTACGGGTTCGGGTACGGGTTCGTGTACGGCGTAGGGTATGGGTTAGGGTTAGGGTTAGGGTTAGTTTGAAGTTTAGGGCTCGGTTTAGGGCACGGGTTAATATTAGGGTTCGTGTTAGGGTTAGGGTAGGGGTTAGGGTTAGGGTACGCGTTAAGGTTAGGGTAGTTATTAAACCTATCCCACTCTCTAGATACCCCTTAGCACGTCAAGGAATATTATTTGGGGGTCCAGCCATGGAGAAGAGTTTAGACACTAGGAGAAGATAAGGAACACACCCATTATCCTGAAATCACATTAGGATTCTCTTTTTAACCTGTTCCTTAAAACACTAGTGCTTAGGAAATCTATTGGAGGCAGAAGCAGTCAAGGGTAGCTTAGAGTTATGGATAGGGTTAGGGTTATTGTTAGGGTAAGGCTTAGGGTACGGGTTCGGGTACGGTTTCGGGTACGGTATAGGGTATGGGTTAGGGTTAGGGTTAGGTTTAGTTTGAGGGTTAGGGCTCGGTTTAGGGTACGGGTTAGGATTAGGGTACGTGTTAGGGTTAGGGTAGGGGTTAGGGTTAGGGTATGCGTTAGGGTTAGGGTATTTATTAAACCTATCCCACTCTCTAGATACCCCTTAGCACGTCAAGGAATATTATTTGGGGGTCCAGCAATGGAGAAGAGTTTAGACACTAGGAGAAGATAAGGAACACACCCGTCATCAAGAAATCACATTAGGATTCTCTTTTTAACCTGTTCCTTAAAACACTAGTGCTTAGGAAATCTATTGGAGGCAGAAGCAGTCAAGGGTAGCTTAGGGTTAGGGTTAGGGTTAGGGTTAGGGTTAGCTTTAGGGTACGACTTAGTGTACGGGTTCGGGTACGGGTTCGGGAACGGCGTATGGTATGGGTTAGGGTTAGGGTTAGGGTTAGTTTGAGGGTTAGGGCTTGGTTTAGGGTACGGGTTAGGATTAGGGTACGTGTTCGGGTTAGGGTAGGGGTTAGGGTTAGGGTACGTGTTAGGGTTAGGGTACGCGTTAGGGTTAGGGTAGTTATTAAACCTATCCCACTCTCTAGATACCCCTTAGCACGTCAAGGAATATTATTAGGGTGTCCAGCCATGGAGAAGAGTTTAGACACTAGGAGAAGATAAAGAACACACCCATTATCAAGAAATCACATTAGGATTCTCTTTTTTACCTGTTCCTTAAAACACTAGTGCTTAGGAAATCTATTGGAGGCAGAAGCAGTCAAGGGTAGCTTAGGGTTAGGGTTAGGGTTAGGGTTAGGTTTAGGGTACGGCTTAGGGTACGGGTTCGGGTACGGGTTCGTGTACGGCGTAGGGTATGGGTTAGGGTTAGGGTTAGGGTTAGTTTGAAGGTTAGGGCTCGGTTTAGGGCACGGGTTAATATTAGGGTTCGTGTTAGGGTTAGGGTAGGGGTTAGGGTTAGGTTACGCGTTAAGGTTAGGGTAGTTATTAAACGTATCCCACTCTCTAGATACCCCTTAGCACGTCAAGGAATATTATTTGGGGGTCCAGCCATGGAGAAGAGTTTAGACACTAGGAGAAGATAAGGAACACACCCATTATCCTGAAATCACATTAGGATTCTCTTTTTAACCTGTTCCTTAAAACACTAGTGCTTAGGAAATCTATTGGAGGCAGAAGCAGTCAAGGGTAGCTTAGGGTTAGGGTTAGGGTTAGGGTTAGGGTTAGGGTACGGCTTAGGGTACGGGTTCGGGTACGGGTTCGCGTACGGCGTAGGGTATGGGTTAGGGTTAGGGTTAGGGTTAGTTTGAAGGTTAGGGCTCGGTTTAGGGCACGGGTTAGGATTAGGGTTCGTGTTAGGGTTAGGGTAGGGGTTAGGGTTAGGGTACGCGTTAAGCTTAGGGTAGTTATTAAACCTATCCCACTCTCTAGATACCCCTTAGCACGTCAAGGAATATTATTTGGGGGTCCAGCCATGGAGAAGAGTTTAGACACTAGGAGAAGATAAGGAACACACCCATTATCAAGAAATCACATTAGGATTCTCTTTTTAACCTGTTCCTTAAAACACTAGTGCTTAGGAAATCTATTTGAGGCAGAAGCAGTCAAGGGTAGCTTAGGGTTAGGGTTAGGGTTAGGGTTAGTGTTAGGGTATGGGTTTGGGTACGGTTTCGGGTACGGCGTAGGGTATGGGTTAGGGTTAGGGTTAGGGTTAGTTTGAGGGTTAGGGCTCGGTTTAGGTTACGGGTTAGGATTAGGGTACGTGTTAGGGTTAGGGTAGGGGTTAGGGTTAGGGTACGCGTTAGGGTTAGGGTAGTTATTAAACCTATCCCACTCTCTAGATACCCCTTAGCACGTCAAGGAATATTATTTGGGTGTCCAGCCATGGAGAAGAGTTTAGACACTAGGAGAATATAAGGAACACACCCATTATCAAGAAATCACATTAGGATTCTCTTTTTAACCTGTTCCTTAAAACACTAGTGCTTAGGAAATCTATTGGAGGCAGAAGCAGTCAAGGGAAGCTTAGGGTTAGGGTTAGGGTTAGGGTTAGGGTTAGGGTACGGCTTAGGGTACGGGTTCGGGTACAGGTTCGTGTACGGCGTAGGGTATGGGTTAGGGTTAGGGTTAGTTTGAAGGTTAGGGCTCGGTTTAGGTTACGGGTTAGGATTAGGGTTCGTGTTAAGGTTATGGTAGGGGTTAGGGTTAGGGTACGCATTAGGGTTAGGGTAGTTATTAAACCTATCCCACTCTCTAGATACCCCTTAGCACGTCAAGGAATATTATTTGGGGGTCCAGCCATGGAGAAGAGTTTAGACACTAGGAGAAGATAAGGAACACACACATTATCAATAAATCACATTAGGATTCTCTTTTTAACCTGTTCCTTAAAACACTAGTGCTTAGGAAATCTATTGGAGGCAGAAGCAGTCAAGGGTAGCTTAGGATTAGGGTTAGGGTTATTGTTAGGGTAAGGCTTAGGGTACGGATTCGGGTACGGCATAGGTTATGGGTTAGGGTTAGGGTTAGGGTTACTTTGAGGGTTAGGGCTCGGTTTAGGGTACGGGTTAGGATTAGGGTACGTGTTAGGGTTAGGGTACGCGTTAGGGTTAGGGTAGTTATTAAACCTATCCCACTCTCTAGATACCCCTTAGCACGTCAAGGAATATTATTTGGGGGTCCAGCCATGGAGAAGAGTTTAGACACTAGGAGAAGATAAGGAACACACCCATTATCCTGAAATCACAATAGGATTCTCTTTTTAACCTGTTCTTTAATACACTAGTGCTTAGGAAATCTATTGGAGGCAGAAGCAGTCAAGGGTAGCTTAGGGTTAGGGTTAGGGTTAGGGTTAGGGTTAGGGTACGGCTTAGGGTACGGGTTCGGGTACGGGTTCGGGTACGGCGTAGGGTATGGGTTATGGTTAGTGTTAGGGTTAGTTTGAGGGTTAGGGCTCGGTTTAGGTTACGGGTTAGGATAAGGGTACGTGTTAGGGTTAGGTTAGGGGTTAGGGTTAGGGCACGCGTTAGGGTTAGGGTAGTTATTGTACCTATTCCACTCTCTAGATACCCATTAGCACGTCAAGGAATATTATTTGGGTGTCCAGCCATGGAGAAGAGTTTAGACACTAGGAGAAGATAAGGAACACACCTATTATCAAGAAATCACATTAGGATTCTCTTTTTAACCTGTTCCTTAAAACACTAGTGCTTAGGAAATCTATTGGAGGCAGAAGCAGTCAAGGGTAGCTTAGGGTTAGGGTTAGGGTTAGGGTTAGCGTTAGGGTACGGCTTAGGGTACGGGTTCAGGTACGGGTTCGTGTACGGCGTAGGGTATGGGTTAGTGTTAGGGTTAGGGTTAGTTTGAAGGTTAGGGCTCGGTTTAGGGTACGGGTTAGGATTAGGGTTCGTGTTAGGGTTAGGGTAGGGGTTAGGGTTAGGGTACGCGTTAGGGTTAGGGTAGTTATTAAACCTATCCCACTCTCTAGATACCCCTTAGCACGTCAAGGAATATTATTTGGGGGTCCAGCCATGGAGAAGAGTTTAGACACTAGGAGAAGATAAGGAACACACCGATTATCAAGAAATCACATTAGGATTCTCTTTTTAACCTGTTCCTTAAAACACTAGTGCTTAGGAAATCTATTGGAGGCAGAAGCAGTCAAGGGAAGCTTAGGGTTAGGGTTAGGGTTAGGGTTAGGGTTAGGGTACGGCTTAGGGTACGGGTTCGGGTACGGGTTCGTGTACGACGTAGGGTATGGGTTAGGGTTAGGGTTAGTTTGAAGGTTAGGGCTCGGTTTAGGGTACGGGTTAGGATTAGGGTTCGTGTTAAGGTTATGGTAGGGGTTAGGATTAGGGTACGCGTTAGGGTTAGGGTAGTTATTAAACCTATCCCACTCTCTATATACCCCTTAGCACGTCAAGGAATATTATTTGGGGGTCCAGCAATGGAGAAGAGTTTAGACACTAGGAGAAGATAAGGAACACACCCGTCATCAAGAAATCACATTAGGATTCTCTTTTTAACCTGTTCCTTAAAACACTAGTGCTTAGGAAATCTATTGGAGGCAGAAGCAGTCAAGGGTAGCTTAGGGTTAGGGTTAGGGTTAGGGTTAGGGTTAGCTTTAGGGTACGACTTAGTGTACGGGTTCGGGTACGGGTTCGGGAACGGCGTATGGTATGGGTTAGGGTTAGGTTTAGGGTTAGTTTGAGGGTTAGGGCTTGGTTTAGGGTACGGGTTAGGATTAGGGTACGTGTTCGGGTTAGGGTAGGGGTTAGGGTTAGGGTACGTGTTAGGGTTAGGGTACGCGTTAGGGTTAGGGTAGTTATTAAACCTATCCCACTTTCTAGATACCCCTTAGCACGTCAAGGAATATTATTTGGGGGTCCAGCCATGGAGAAGAGTTTAGACACTAGGAGAAGATAAGGAACACACCCATTATCCTGAAATCACATTAGGATTCTCTTTTTAACCTGTTCCTTAAAACACTAGTGCTTAGGAAATCTATTGGAGGCAGAAGCAGTCAAGGGTAGCTTAGGGTTAGGGTTAGGGTTAGGGTTAGGGTTAGGGTACGGCTTAGGGTACGGGTTCGGGTACGGGTTCGCGTACGGCGTAGGGTATGGGTTAGGGTTAGGGTTAGGGTTAGTTTGAAGGTTAGGGCTCGGTTTAGGGCACGGGTTAGGATTAGGGTTCGTGTTAGGGTTAGGGTAGGGGTTAGGGTTAGGGTACGCGTTAAGCTTAGGGTAGTTATTAAACCTATCCCACTCTCTAGATACCCCTTAGCACGTCAAGGAATATTATTTGGGGGTCCAGCCATGGAGAAGAGTTTAGACACTAGGAGAAGATAAGGAACACACCCATTATCCTGAAATCACATTAGGATTCTCTTTTTAACCTGTTCCTTAATACACTAGTGCTTAGGAAATCTATTGGAGGCAGAAGCAGTCAAGGGTAGCTTAGGGTTAGGGTTAGGGTTAGGGTTAGGTTTAGGGTACGGCTTAGGTTACGGGTTCGGGTACGGGTTCGTGTACGGCGTAGGGTATGGGTTAGGGTTAGGGTTAGGGTTAGTTTGAAGGTTAGGGCTCGGTTTAGGGCACGGGTTAATATTAGGGTTCGTGTTAGGGTTAGGGTAGGGGTTAGGGTTAGGGTACGCGTTAAGTTTAGGGTAGTTATTAAACCTATCCCACTCTCTAGATACCCCTTAGCACGTCAAGGAATATTATTTGGGGGTCCAGCCATGGAGAAGAGTTTAGACACTAGGAGAAGATAAGGAACACATCCATTATCCTGAAATCACATTAGGATTCTCTTTTTAAACTGTTCCTTAAAACACTAGTGCTTAGGAAATCTATTGGAGGCAGAAGCAGTCAAGGGTAGCTTAGGGTTAGGGTTAGGGTTAGGGTTAGGGTACGGCTTAGGGTACGGGTTCGGGTACGGGTTCGCGTACGGCGTAGGGTATGGGTTAGGGTTAGTGTTAGGGTTAGTTTGAAGGTTAGGGCTCGGTTTAGGGCACGGGTTAGGATTAGGGTTCGTGTTAGGGTTAGGGTAGGGGTTAGGGTTAGGTTACGCGTTAAGCTTAGGGTAGTTATTAAACCTATCCCACTCTCTAGATACCCCTTAGCACGTCAAGGAATATTATTTGGGGGTCCAGCCATGGAGAAGAGTTTAGACACTAGGAGAAGATAAGGAACACACCCATTATCAAGAAATCACATTAGGATTCTCTTTTTAACCTGTTCCTTAAAACACTAGTGCTTAGGAAATCTATTTGAGGCAGAAGCAGTCAAGGGTAGCTTAGGGTTAGGGTTAGGGTTAGGGTTAGTGTTAGGGTATGGGTTTGGGTACGGTTTCGGGTACGGCGTAGGGTATGGGTTAGGGTTAGGGTTAGGGTTAGTTTGAGGGTTAGGGCTCGGTTTAGGTTACGGGTTAGGATTAGGGTACGTGTTAGGGTTAGGGTAGGGGTTAGGGTTAGGGTACGCGTTAGGGTTAGGGTAGTTATTAAACCTATCCCACTCTCTAGATACCCCTTAGCACGTCAAGGAATATTATTTGGGTGTCCAGCCATGGAGAAGAGTTTAGACACTAGGAGAATATAAGGAACACACCCATTATCAAGAAATCACATTAGGATTCTCTTTTTAACCTGTTCCTTAAAACACTAGTGCTTAGGAAATCTATTGGAGGCAGAAGCAGTCAAGGGAAGCTTAGGGTTAGGGTTAGGGTTAGGGTTAGGGTTAGGGTACGGCTTAGGGTACGGGTTCGGGTACAGGTTCGTGTACGGCGTAGGGTATGGGTTAGGGTTAGGGTTAGTTTGAAGGTTAGGGCTCGGTTTAGGGTACGGGTTAGGATTAGGGTTCGTGTTAAGGTTATGGTAGGGGTTAGGGTTAGGGTACGCATTAGGGTTAGGGTAGTTATTAAACCTATCCCACTCTCTAGATACCCCTTAGCACGTCAAGGAATATTATTTGGGGGTCCAGCCATGGAGAAGAGTTTAGACACTAGGAGAAGATAAGGAACACACACATTATCAATAAATCACATTAGGATTCTCTTTTTAACCTGTTCCTTAAAACACTAGTGCTTAGGAAATCTATTGGAGGCAGAAGCAGTCAAGGGTAGCTTAGGATTAGGGTTAGGGTTATTGTTAGGGTAAGGCTTAGGGTACGGATTCGGGTACGGCATAGGTTATGGGTTAGGGTTAGGGTTAGGGTTACTTTGAGGGTTAGGGCTCGGTTTAGGGTACGGGTTAGGATTAGGGTACGTGTTAGGGTTAGGGTACGCGTTAGGGTTAGGGTAGTTATTAAACCTATCCCACTCTCTAGATACCCCTTAGCACGTCAAGGAATATTATTTGGGGGTCCAGCCATGGAGAAGAGTTTAGACACTAGGAGAAGATAAGGAACACACCCATTATCCTGAAATCACAATAGGATTCTCTTTTTAACCTGTTCTTTAATACACTAGTGCTTAGGAAATCTATTGGAGGCAGAAGCAGTCAAGGGTAGCTTAGGGTTAGGGTTAGGGTTAGGGTTAGGGTTAGGGTACGGCTTAGGGTACGGGTTCGGGTACGGGTTCGGGTACGGCGTAGGGTATGGGTTATGGTTAGTGTTAGGGTTAGTTTGAGGGTTAGGGCTCGGTTTAGGTTACGGGTTAGGATAAGGGTACGTGTTAGGGTTAGGTTAGGGGTTAGGGTTAGGGCACGCGTTAGGGTTAGGGTAGTTATTGTACCTATTCCACTCTCTAGATACCCATTAGCACGTCAAGGAATATTATTTGGGTGTCCAGCCATGGAGAAGAGTTTAGACACTAGGAGAAGATAAGGAACACACCTATTATCAAGAAATCACATTAGGATTCTCTTTTTAACCTGTTCCTTAAAACACTAGTGCTTAGGAAATCTATTGGAGGCAGAAGCAGTCAAGGGTAGCTTAGGGTTAGGGTTAGGGTTAGGGTTAGGGTTAGGGTACGGCTTAGGGTACGGGTTCAGGTACGGGTTCGTGTACGGCGTAGGGTATGGGTTAGGGTTAGGGTTAGGGTTAGTTTGAAGGTTAGGGCTCGGTTTAGGGTACGGGTTAGGATTAGGGTTCGTGTTAGGGTTAGGGTAGGGGTTAGGGTTAGGGTACGCGTTAGGGTTAGGGTAGTTATTAAACCTATCCCACTCTCTAGATACCCCTTAGCACGTCAAGGAATATTATTTGGGGGTCCAGCCATGGAGAAGAGTTTAGACACTAGGAGAAGATAAGGAACACACCGATTATCAAGAAATCACATTAGGATTCTCTTTTTAACCTGTTCCTTAAAACACTAGTGCTTAGGAAATCTATTGGAGGCAGAAGCAGTCAAGGGAAGCTTAGGGTTAGGGTTAGGGTTAGGGATAGGGTTAGGGTACGGCTTAGGGTACGGGTTCGGGTACGGGTTCGTGTACGACGTAGGGTATGGGTTAGGGTTGGGGTTAGTTTGAAGGTTAGGGCTCGGTTTAGGGTACGGGTTAGGATTAGGGTTCGTGTTAAGGTTATGGTAGGGGTTAGGGTTAGGGTACGCGTTAGGGTTAGGGTAGTTATTAAACCTATCCCACTCTCTAGATACCCCTTAGCACGTCAAGGAATATTATTTGGGGGTCCAGCAATGGAGAAGAGTTTAGACACTAGGAGAAGATAAGGAACACACCCGTCATCAAGAAATCACATTAGGATTCTCTTTTTAACCTGTTCCTTAAAACACTAGTGCTTAGGAAATCTATTGGAGGCAGAAGCAGTCAAGGGTAGCTTAGGGTTAGGGTTAGGGTTAGGGTTAGGGTTAGCTTTAGGGTACGACTTAGTGTACGGGTTCGGGTACGGGTTCGGGAACGGCGTATGGTATGGGTTAGGGTTAGGTTTAGGGTTAGTTTGAGGGTTAGGGCTTGGTTTAGGGTACGGGTTAGGATTAGGGTACGTGTTCGGGTTAGGGTAGGGGTTAGGGTTAGGGTACGTGTTAGGGTTAGGGTACGCGTTAGGGTTAGGGTAGTTATTAAACCTATCCCACTTTCTAGATACCCCTTAGCACGTCAAGGAATATTATTAGGGTGTCCAGCCATGGAGAAGAGTTTAGACACTAGGAGAAGATAAAGAACACACCCATTATCAAGAAATCACATTAGGATTCTCTTTTTTACCTGTTCCTTAAAACACTAGTGCTTAGGAAATCTATTGGAGGCAGAAGCAGTCAAGGGTAGCTTAGGGTTAGGGTTAGGGTTAGGGTTAGGTTTAGGGTACGGCTTAGGGTACGGGTTCGGGTACGGGTTCGTGTACGGCGTAGGGTATGGGTTAGGGTTAGGGTTAGGGTTAGTTTGAAGGTTAGGGCTCGGTTTAGGGCACGGGTTAATATTAGGGTTCGTGTTAGGGTTAGGGTAGGGGTTAGGGTTAGGTTACGCGTTAAGGTTAGGGTAGTTATTAAACGTATCCCACTCTCTAGATACCCCTTAGCACGTCAAGGAATATTATTTGGGGGTCCAGCCATGGAGAAGAGTTTAGACACTAGGAGAAGATAAGGAACACACCCATTATCCTGAAATCACATTAGGATTCTCTTTTTAACCTGTTCCTTAAAACACTAGTGCTTAGGAAATCTATTGGAGGCAGAAGCAGTCAAGGGTAGCTTAGGGTTAGGGTTAGGGTTAGGGTTAGGGTTAGGGTACGGCTTAGGGTACGGGTTCGGGTACGGGTTCGCGTACGGCGTAGGGTATGGGTTAGGGTTAGGGTTAGGGTTAGTTTGAAGGTTAGGGCTCGGTTTAGGGCACGGGTTAGGATTAGGGTTCGTGTTAGGGTTAGGGTAGGGGTTAGGGTTAGGGTACGCGTTAAGCTTAGGGTAGTTATTAAACCTATCCCACTCTCTAGATACCCCTTAGCACGTCAAGGAATATTATTTGGGGGTCCAGCCATGGAGAAGAGTTTAGACACTAGGAGAAGATAAGGAACACACCCATTATCCTGAAATCACATTAGGATTCTCTTTTTAACCTGTTCCTTAATACACTAGTGCTTAGGAAATCTATTGGAGGCAGAAGCAGTCAAGGGTAGCTTAGGGTTAGGGTTAGGGTTAGGGTTAGGTTTAGGGTACGGCTTAGGTTACGGGTTCGGGTACGGGTTCGTGTACGGCGTAGGGTATGGGTTAGGGTTAGGGTTAGGGTTAGTTTGAAGGTTAGGGCTCGGTTTAGGGCACGGGTTAATATTAGGGTTCGTGTTAGGGTTAGGGTAGGGGTTAGGGTTAGGGTACGCGTTAAGTTTAGGGTAGTTATTAAACCTATCCCACTCTCTAGATACCCCTTAGCACGTCAAGGAATATTATTTGGGGGTCCAGCCATGGAGAAGAGTTTAGACAGTAGGAGAAGATAAGGAACACATCCATTATCCTGAAATCACATTAGGATTCTCTTTTTAAACTGTTCCTTAAAACACTAGTGCTTAGGAAATCTATTGGAGGCAGAAGCAGTCAAGGGTAGCTTAGGGTTAGGGTTAGGGTTAGGGTTAGGGTACGGCTTAGGGTACGGGTTCGGGTACGGGTTCGCGTACGGCGTAGGGTATGGGTTAGGGTTAGTGTTAGGGTTAGTTTGAAGGTTAGGGCTCGGTTTAGGGCACGGGTTAGGATTAGGGTTCGTGTTAGGGTTAGGGTAGGGGTTAGGGTTAGGTTACGCGTTAAGCTTAGGGTAGTTATTAAACCTATCCCACTCTCTAGATACCCCTTAGCACGTCAAGGAATATTATTTGGGGGTCCAGCCATGGAGAAGAGTTTAGACACTAGGAGAAGATAAGGAACACACCCATTATCAAGAAATCACATTAGGATTCTCTTTTTAACCTGTTCCTTAAAACACTAGTGCTTAGGAAATCTATTTGAGGCAGAAGCAGTCAAGGGTAGCTTAGGGTTAGGGTTAGGGTTAGGGTTAGTGTTAGGGTATGGGTTTGGGTACGGTTTCGGGTACGGCGTAGGGTATGGGTTAGGGTTAGGGTTAGGGTTAGTTTGAGGGTTAGGGCTCGGTTTAGGTTACGGGTTAGGATTAGGGTACGTGTTAGGGTTAGGGTAGGGGTTAGGGTTAGGGTACGCGTTAGGGTTAGGGTAGTTATTAAACCTATCCCACTCTCTAGATACCCCTTAGCACGTCAAGGAATATTATTTGGGTGTCCAGCCATGGAGAAGAGTTTAGACACTAGGAGAATATAAGGAACACACCCATTATCAAGAAATCACATTAGGATTCTCTTTTTAACCTGTTCCTTAAAACACTAGTGCTTAGGAAATCTATTGGAGGCAGAAGCAGTCAAGGGAAGCTTAGGGTTAGGGTTAGGGTTAGGGTTAGGATTAGGGTACGGCTTAGGGTACGGGTTCGGGTACGGGTTCGTGTACGGCGTAGGGTATGGGTTAGGGTTAGGGTTAGTTTGAAGGTTAGGGCTCGGTTTAGGGTACGGGTTAGGATTAGGGTTCGTGTTAAGGTTATGGTAGGGGTTAGGGTTAGGGTACGCATTAGGGTTAGGGTAGTTATTAAACCTATCCCACTCTCTAGATACCCCTTAGCACGTCAAGGAATATTATTTGGGGGTCCAGCCATGGAGAAGAGTTTAGACACTAGGAGAAGATAAGGAACACACACATTATCAATAAATCACATTAGGATTCTCTTTTTAACCTGTTCCTTAAAACACTAGTGCTTAGGAAATCTATTGGAGGCAGAAGCAGTCAAGGGTAGCTTAGGATTAGGGTTAGGGTTATTGTTAGGGTAAGGCTTAGGGTACGGATTCGGGTACGGCATAGGTTATGGGTTAGGGTTAGGGTTAGGGTTACTTTGAGGGTTAGGGCTCGGTTTAGGGTACGGGTTAGGATTAGGGTACGTGTTAGGGTTAGGGTACGCGTTAGGGTTAGGGTAGTTATTAAACCTATCCCACTCTCTAGATACCCCTTAGCACGTCAAGGAATATTATTTGGGGGTCCAGCCATGGAGAAGAGTTTAGACACTAGGAGAAGATAAGGAACACACCCATTATCCTGAAATCACAATAGGATTCTCTTTTTAACCTGTTCTTTAATACACTAGTGCTTAGGAAATCTATTGGAGGCAGAAGCAGTCAAGGGTAGCTTAGGGTTAGGGTTAGGGTTAGGGTTAGGGTTAGGGTATGGCTTAGGGTACGGGTTCGGGTACGGGTTCGGGTACGGCGTAGGGTATGGGTTATGGTTAGTGTTAGGGTTAGTTTGAGGGTTAGGGCTCGGTTTAGGTTACGGGTTAGGATTAGGGTACGTGTTAGGGTTAGGTTAGGGGTTAGGGTTAGGGCACGTGTTAGGGTTAGGGTAGTTATTAAACCTATTCCACTCTCTAGATACCCATTAGCACGTCAAGGAATATTATTTGGGTGTCCAGCCATGGAGAAGAGTTTAGACACTAGGAGAAGATAAGGAACACACCTATTATCAAGAAATCACATTAGGATTCTCTTTTTAACCTGTTCCTTAAAACACTAGTGCTTAGGAAATCTATTGGAGGCAGAAGCAGTCAAGGGTAGCTTAGGGTTAGGGTTAGGGTTAGGGTTAGGTTTAGGGTACGGCTTAGGGTACGGGTTCGGGTACGGGTTCGCGTACGGCGTAGGGTATGGGTTAGAATTAGGGTTAGGGTTAGTTTGAAGGTTAGGGCTCGGTTTAGGGCACGGGTTAGGATTAGGGTTCGTGTTAGGGTTAGGGTAGGGGTTAGGGTTAGGGTACGCGTTAAGCTTAGGGTAGTTATTAAACCTATCCCACTCTCTAGATACCCCTTAGCACGTCAAGGAATATTATTTGGGGGTCCAGCCATGGAGAAGAGTTTAGACACTAGGAGAAGATAAGGAACACACCCATTATCCTGAAATCACATTAGGATTCTCTTTTTAACCTGTTCCTTAATACACTAGTGCTTAGGAAATCTATTGGAGGCAGAAGCAGTCAAGGGTAGCTTAGGGTTAGGGTTAGGGTTAGGGTTAGGTTTAGGGTACGGCTTAGGTTACGGGTTCGGGTACGGGTTCGTGTACGGCGTAGGGTATGGGTTAGGGTTAGGGTTAGGGTTAGTTTGAAGGTTAGGGCTCGGTTTAGGGCACGGGTTAATATTAGGGTTCGTGTTAGGGTTAGGGTAGGGGTTAGGGTTAGGGTACGCGTTAAGGTTAGGGTAGTTATTAAACCTATCCCACTCTCTAGATACCCCTTAGCACGTCAAGGAATATTATTTGGGGGTCCAGCCATGGAGAAGAGTTTAGACACTAGGAGAAGATAAGGAACACACACATTATCAATAAATCACATTAGGATTCTCTTTTTAACCTGTTCCTTAAAACACTAGTGCTTAGGAAATCTATTGGAGGCAGAAGCAGTCAAGGGTAGCTTAGGATTAGGGTTAGGGTTATTGTTAGGGTAAGGCTTAGGGTACGGATTCGGGTACGGCATAGGTTATGGGTTAGGGTTAGGGTTAGGGTTACTTTGAGGGTTAGGGCTCGGTTTAGGGTACGGGTTAGGATTAGGGTACGTGTTAGGGTTAGGGTACGCGTTAGGGTTAGGGTAGTTATTAAACCTATCCCACTCTCTAGATACCCCTTAGCACGTCAAGGAATATTATTTGGGGGTCCAGCCATGGAGAAGAGTTTAGACACTAGGAGAAGATAAGGAACACACACATTGTCCTGAAATCACAATAGGATTCTCTTTTTAACCTGTTCTTTAATACACTAGTGCTTAGGAAATCTATTGGAGGCAGAAGCAGTCAAGGGTAGCTTAGGGTTAGGGTTAGGGTTAGGGTTAGGGTTAGGGTATGGCTTAGGGTACGGGTTCGGGTACGGGTTCGGGTACGGCGTAGGGTATGGGTTATGGTTAGTGTTAGGGTTAGTTTGAGGTTTAGGGCTCGGTTTAGGTTACGGGTTAGGATAAGGGTACGTGTTAGGGTTAGGTTAGGGGTTAGGGTTAGGGCACGTGTTAGGGTTAGGGTAGTTATTAAACCTATTCCACTCTCTAGATACCCATTAGCACGTCAAGGAATATTATTTGGGTGTCCAGCCATGGAGAAGAGTTTAGACACTAGGAGAAGATAAGGAACACACCTATTATCAAGAAATCACATTAGGATTCTCTTTTTAACCTGTTCCTTAAAACACTAGTGCTTAGGAAATCTATTGGAGGCAGAAGCAGTCAAGGGTAGCTTAGGGTTAGGGTTAGGGTTAGGGTTAGGGTTAGGGTACGGCTTAGGGTACGGGTTCAGGTACGGGTTCGTGTACGGCGTAGGGTATGGGTTAGGGTTAGGGTTAGGGTTAGTTTGAAGGTTAGGGCTCGGTTTAGGGTACGGGTTAGGATTAGGGTTCGTGTTAGGGTTAGGGTAGGGGTTAGCGTTAGGGTACGCGTTAGGGTTAGGGTAGTTATTAAACCTATCCCACTCTCTAGATACCCCTTAGCACGTCAAGGAATATTATTTGGGGGTCCAGCCATGGAGAAGAGTTTAGACACTAGGAGAAGATAAGGAACACACCGATTATCAAGAAATCACATTAGGATTCTCTTTTTAACCTGTTCCTTAAAACACTAGTGCTTAGGAAATCTATTGGAGGCAGAAGCAGTCAAGGGTAGCTTAGGGTTAGGGTTAGGGTTAGGGTACGGCTTAGGGCACGGTTTCGGGTACGGGTTCGGGTACGGGTTTGGGTATGGCGTAGGATATGGGTTAGGGTTAGGGTTAGGGTTAGTTTGAGGGTTAGGGCTCGGTTTAGTGTACGGGTTAGGATTAGGGTACGTGTTAGGGTTAGGGTAGGGGTTAGGGTTAGGGTACGCGTTAGGGTTAGGGTAGTTATTAAACCTATCCCACTCTCTAGATACCCCTTAGCACGTCAAGGAATATTATTTGGGGGTCCAGCCATGGAGAAGAGTTTAGACACTAGGAGAAGATAAGTAACACACACATTATCAAGAAATCACATTAGGATTCTCTTTTTAACCTGTTCCTTAAAACACTAGCGCTTAGGAAATCTATTGGAGGCAGAAGCAGTCAAGGGTAGCTTAGGGTTAGGGTTAGGGTTAGGGTTAGGGTAAGGCTTAGGGTACGGGTTCGGGTACGGCATAGGGTATGGGTTAGGGTTAGGGTTAGGGTTAGTTTGAGGGTTAGGGCTCGGTTTAGGGTACGTGTTAGGATTAGGGTACGTGTTAGGGTTAGGGTACGCGTTAGGGTTAGGGTAGTTATTAAACCTATCCCACTCTCTAGATACCCCTTAGCACGTCAAGGAATATTATTTGGGGGTCCAGCCATGGAGAAGAGTTTAGACACTAGGAGAAGATAAGGAACACACCCATTATCCTGAAATCACAATAGGATTCTCTTTTTAACCTGTTCTTTAATACACTAGTGCTTAGGAAATCTATTGGAGGCAGAAGCAGTCAAGGGTAGCTTAGGGTTAGGGTTAGGGTTAGGGTTAGGGTTAGGGTACGGCTTAGGGTACGGGTTCGGGTACGGGTTCGGGTACGGCGTAGGGTATGGGTTATGGTTAGTGTTAGGGTTAGTTTGAGGGTTAGGGCTCGGTTTAGGTTACGGGTTAGGATTAGGGTACGTGTTAGGGTTAGGTTAGGGGTTAGGGTTAGGGCACGCGTTAGGGTTAGGGTAGTTATTAAACCTATTCCACTCTCTAGATACCCCTTAGCACGTCAAGGAATATTATTTGGGTGTCCAGCCATGGAGAAGAGTTTAGACACTAGGAGAAGATAAGGAAGACACCCATTATCAAGAAATCACATTAGGAATCTCTTTTTAACCTGTTCCTTAAAACACTAGTGCTTAGGAAATCTATTGGAGGCAGAAGCAGCCAAGGGTAGCTTAGGGTTAGGGTTAGGGTTAGGGTTAGGGTTAGGGTTAGGGTACGGCTTAGAGTACTGGTTCGTGTACGGGTTCGTGTACGGCGTAGGGTTAGGGTTAGGGTTAGGGTTAGGGTTAGTTTGAGGGTTAGGGCTCGGTTTAGGGTACGGGGTAGGATAAGGGTACGTGTTAGCGTTATGATAGGGGTTAGGGTTAGGGTACGCGTTAGGGTTACGTTAGTTATTAAACCTATCCCACTCACTAGATACCCCTTAGCACGTCAAGGAATATTATTTGGGGGTCCAGCCATGGAGAAGAGTTTAGACACTAGGAGAAGATAAGGAACACACCCATTATCAAGAAATCACATTAGGATTCTCTTTTTAACCTGTTCCTTAAAACACTAGTGCTTAGGAAATCTATTGGAGGCAGAAGCAGTCAAGGGTAGCTTAGAGTTATGGTTAGGGTTAGGGTTATTGTTAGGGTAAGGCTTAGGGTACGGGTTCGGGTACGGTTTCGGGTACGGTATAGGGTATGGGTTAGGGTTAGGGTTAGGGTTAGTTTGAGGGTTAGGGCTCGGTTTAGGGTACGGGTTAGGATTAGGGTACGTGTTAGGGTTAGGGTAGGGGTTAGGGTTAGGGTACGCGTTAGGATTAGGGTAGTTATTAAACCTATCCCACTCTCTAGATACCCCTTAGCACGTCAAGGAATATTATTTGGGTGTCCAGCCATGGAGAAGAGTTTAGACACTAGGAGAAGATAAGGAACACACCCATTATCAAGAAATCACATTAGGATTCTCTTTTTAACCTGTTCCTTAAAACACTAGTGCTTAGGAAATCTATTGGAGGCAGAAGCAGTCAACTGTAGCTTAGGGTTAGGGTTAGGGTTAGGGTTAGGGTTAGCTTTAGGGTACGGCTTAGTGTAAGGGTTCGGGTACGGGTTCGGGTACGGCGTATGGTATGGGTTAGGGTTAGGGTTAGGGTTAGTTTGAGGGTTAGGTCTTGTTTTAGGGTACGGGTTAGGATTAGGGTACGTGTTCGGGTTAGGGTAGGGGTTAGGCTTAGGGTACGTGTTAGGGTTAGGGTACGCGTTAGGGTTAGGGTAGTTATTAAACCTATCCCACTCTCTAGATACCCCTTAGCACGTCAAGGAATATTATTAGGGTGTCCAGCCATGGAGAAGAGTTTAGACACTAGGAGAAGATAAGGAACACACCCATTATCAAGAAATCACATTAGGATTCTCTTTTTTACCTGTTCCTTAAAACACTAGTGCTTAGGAAATCTATTGGAGGCAGAAGCAGTCAAGGGTAGCTTAGGGTTAGGGTTAGGGTTAGGGTTAGGGTTAGCTTTAGGGTACGACTTAGTGTACGGGTTCGGGTACGGCGTATGGTATGGGTTAGGGTTAGGGTTAGGGTTAGTTTGAGGGTTAGGGCTTGGTTTAGGGTACGGGTTAGGATTAGGGTACGTGTTCGGGTTAGGGTAGGGGTTAGGGTTAGGGTACGTGTTATGGTTAGGGTACGCGTTAGGGTTAGGGTAGTTATTAAACCTATCCCACTCTCTAGATACCCCTTAGCACGTCAAGGAATATTATTTGGGTGTCCAGCCATGGAGAAGAGTTTAGACACTAGGAGAAGATAAAGAACACACCAATTGTCAAGAAATCACATTAGGATTCTCTTTTTTACCTGTTCCTTAAAACACTAATGCTTAGGAAATCTATTGGAGGCAGAAGCAGTCAAGGGTAGCTTAGGGTTAGGGTTAGGGTTAGGGTTAGGTTTAGGGTACGGCTTAGGGTACGGGTTCGGGTACGGGTTCGCGTACGGCGTAGGGTATGGGTTAGAATTAGGGTTAGGGTTAGTTTGAAGGTTAGGGCTCGGTTTAGGGCACGGGTTAGGATTAGGGTTCGTGTTAGGGTTAGGGTAGGGGTTAGGGTTAGGGTACGCGTTAAGCTTAGGGTAGTTATTAAACCTATCCCACTCTCTAGATACCCCTTAGCACGTCAAGGAATATTATTTGGGGGTCCAGCCATGGAGAAGAGTTTAGACACTAGGAGAAGATAAGGAACACACCCATTATCCTGAAATCACATTAGGATTCTCTTTTTAACCTGTTCCTTAATACACTAGTGCTTAGGAAATCTATTGGAGGCAGAAGCAGTCAAGGGTAGCTTAGGGTTAGGGTTAGGGTTAGGGTTAGGTTTAGGGTACGGCTTAGGTTACGGGTTCGGGTACGGGTTCGTGTACGGCGTAGGGTATGGGTTAGGGTTAGGGTTAGGGTTAGTTTGAAGGTTAGGGCTCGGTTTAGGGCACGGGTTAATATTAGGGTTCGTGTTAGGGTTAGGGTAGGGGTTAGGGTTAGGGTACGCGTTAAGGTTAGGGTAGTTATTAAACCTATCCCACTCTCTAGATACCCCTTAGCACGTCAAGGAATATTATTTGGGGGTCCAGCCATGGAGAAGAGTTTAGACACTAGGAGAAGATAAGGAACACACACATTATCAATAAATCACATTAGGATTCTCTTTTTAACCTGTTCCTTAAAACACTAGTGCTTAGGAAATCTATTGGAGGCAGAAGCAGTCAAGGGTAGCTTAGGATTAGGGTTAGGGTTATTGTTAGGGT
The DNA here is from genome assembly GCF_028021215.1 of Eschrichtius robustus. Lineage (NCBI taxonomy): Eukaryota > Metazoa > Chordata > Mammalia > Artiodactyla > Eschrichtiidae > Eschrichtius > Eschrichtius robustus. Next base: position 5,798,612 of record NW_027175261.1, read on the forward strand.
AAGGCTTAGGGTACGGATTCGGGTACGGCATAGGTTATGGGTTAGGGTTAGGGTTAGGGTTACTTTGAGGGTTAGGGCTCGGTTTAGGGTACGGGTTAGGATTAGGGTACGTGTTAGGGTTAGGGTACGCGTTAGGGTTAGGGTAGTTATTAAACCTATCCCACTCTCTAGATACCCCTTAGCACGTCAAGGAATATTATTTGGGGGTCCAGCCATGGAGAAGAGTTTAGACACTAGGAGAAGATAAGGAACACACCCATTGTCCTGAAATCACAATAGGATTCTCTTTTTAACCTGTTCTTTAATACACTAGTGCTTAGGAAATCTATTGGAGGCAGAAGCAGTCAAGGGTAGCTTAGGGTTAGGGTTAGGGTTAGGGTTAGGGTTAGGGTATGGCTTAGGGTACGGGTTCGGGTACGGGTTCGGGTACGGCGTAGGGTATGGGTTATGGTTAGTGTTAGGGTTAGTTTGAGGGTTAGGGCTCGGTTTAGGTTACGGGTTAGGATAAGGGTACGTGTTAGGGTTAGGTTAGGGGTTAGGGTTAGGGCACGTGTTAGGGTTAGGGTAGTTATTAAACCTATTCCACTCTCTAGATACCCATTAGCACGTCAAGGAATATTATTTGGGTGTCCAGCCATGGAGAAGAGTTTAGACACTAGGAGAAGATAAGGAACACACCTATTATCAAGAAATCACATTAGGATTCTCTTTTTAACCTGTTCCTTAAAACACTAGTGCTTAGGAAATCTATTGGAGGCAGAAGCAGTCAAGGGTAGCTTAGGGTTAGGGTTAGGGTTAGGGTTAGGGTTAGGGTACGGCTTAGGGTACGGGTTCAGGTACGGGTTCGTGTACGGCGTAGGGTATGGGTTAGGGTTAGGGTTAGGGTTAGTTTGAAGGTTAGGGCTCGGTTTAGGGTACGGGTTAGGATTAGGGTTCGTGTTAGGGTTAGGGTAGGGGTTAGCGTTAGGGTACGCGTTAGGGTTAGGGTAGTTATTAAACCTATCCCACTCTCTAGATACCTCTTAGCACGTCAAGGAATATTATTTGGGGGTCCAGCCATGGAGAAGAGTTTAGACACTAGGAGAAGATAAGGAACACACCGATTATCAAGAAATCACATTAGGATTCTCTTTTTAACCTGTTCCTTAAAACACTAGTGCTTAGGAAATCTATTGGAGGCAGAAGCAGTCAAGGGTAGCTTAGGGTTAGGGTTAGGGTTAGGGTACGGCTTAGGGCACGGTTTCGGGTACGGGTTCGGGTACGGGTTTGGGTATGGCGTAGGATATGGGTTAGGGTTAGGGTTAGGGTTAGTTTGAGGGTTAGGGCTCGGTTTAGTGTACGGGTTAGGATTAGGGTACGTGTTAGGGTTAGGGTAGGGGTTAGGGTTAGGGTACGCGTTAGGGTTAGGGTAGTTATTAAACCTATCCCACTCTCTAGATACCCCTTAGCACGTCAAGGAATATTATTTGGGGGTCCGGCCATGGAGAAGAGTTTAGACACTAGGAGAAGATAAGTAACACACACATTATCAAGAAATCACATTAGGATTCTCTTTTTAACCTGTTCCTTAAAACACTAGCGCTTAGGAAATCTATTGGAGGCAGAAGCAGTCAAGGGTAGCTTAGGGTTAGGGTTAGGGTTAGGGTTAGGGTAAGGCTTAGGGTACGGGTTCGGGTACGGCATAGGGTATGGGTTAGGGTTAGGGTTAGGGTTAGTTTGAGGGTTAGGGCTCGGTTTAGGGTACGTGTTAGGATTAGGGTACGTGTTAGGGTTAGGGTACGCGTTAGGGTTAGGGTAGTTATTAAACCTATCCCACTCTCTAGATACCCCTTAGCACGTCAAGGAATATTATTTGGGGGTCCAGCCATGGAGAAGAGTTTAGACACTAGGAGAAGATAAGGAACACACCCATTATCCTGAAATCACAATAGGATTCTCTTTTTAACCTGTTCTTTAATACACTAGTGCTTAGGAAATCTATTGGAGGCAGAAGCAGTCAAGGGTAGCTTAGGGTTAGGGTTAGGGTTAGGGTTAGGGTTAGGGTACGGCTTAGGGTACGGGTTCGGGTACGGGTTCGGGTACGGCGTAGGGTATGGGTTATGGTTAGTGTTAGGGTTAGTTTGAGGGTTAGGGCTCGGTTTAGGTTACGGGTTAGGATTAGGGTACGTGTTAGGGTTAGGTTAGGGGTTAGGGTTAGGGCACGCGTTAGGGTTAGGGTAGTTATTAAACCTATTCCACTCTCTAGATACCCCTTAGCACGTCAAGGAATATTATTTGGGTGTCCAGCCATGGAGAAGAGTTTAGACACTAGGAGAAGATAAGGAAGACACCCATTATCAAGAAATCACATTAGGAATCTCTTTTTAACCTGTTCCTTAAAACACTAGTGCTTAGGAAATCTATTGGAGGCAGAAGCAGCCAAGGGTAGCTTAGGGTTAGGGTTAGGGTTAGGGTTAGGGTTAGGGTTAGGGTACGGCTTAGAGTACTGGTTCGTGTACGGGTTCGTGTACGGCGTAGGGTTAGGGTTAGGGTTAGGGTTAGGGTTAGTTTGAGGGTTAGGGCTCGGTTTAGGGTACGGGGTAGGATAAGGGTACGTGTTAGCGTTATGATAGGGGTTAGGGTTAGGGTACGCGTTAGGGTTACGTTAGTTATTAAACCTATCCCACTCACTAGATACCCCTTAGCACGTCAAGGAATATTATTTGGGGGTCCAGCCATGGAGAAGAGTTTAGACACTAGGAGAAGATAAGGAACACACCCATTATCAAGAAATCACATTAGGATTCTCTTTTTAACCTGTTCCTTAAAACACTAGTGCTTAGGAAATCTATTGGAGGCAGAAGCAGTCAAGGGTAGCTTAGAGTTATGGTTAGGGTTAGGGTTATTGTTAGGGTAAGGCTTAGGGTACGGGTTCGGGTACGGTTTCGGGTACGGTATAGGGTATGGGTTAGGGTTAGGGTTAGGGTTAGTTTGAGGGTTAGGGCTCGGTTTAGGGTACGGGATAGGATTAGGGTACGTGTTAGGGTTAGGGTAGGGGTTAGGGTTAGGGTACGCGTTAGGATTAAGGTAGTTATTAAACCTATCCCACTCTCTAGATACCCCTTAGCACGTCAAGGAATATTATTTGGGTGTCCAGCCATGGAGAAGAGTTTAGACACTAGGAGAAGATAAGGAACACACCCATTATCAAGAAATCACATTAGGATTCTCTTTTTAACCTGTTCCTTAAAACACTAGTGCTTAGGAAATCTATTGGAGGCAGAAGCAGTCAACTGTAGCTTAGGGTTAGGGTTAGGGTTAGGGTTAGGGTTAGCTTTAGGGTACGGCTTAGTGTAAGGGTTCGGGTACGGGTTCGGGTACGGCGTATGGTATGGGTTAGGGTTAGGGTTAGGGTTAGTTTGAGGGTTAGGTCTTGTTTTAGGGTACGGGTTAGGATTAGGGTACGTGTTCGGGTTAGGGTAGGGGTTAGGCTTAGGGTACGTGTTAGGGTTAGGGTACGCGTTAGGGTTAGGGTAGTTATTAAACCTATCCCACTCTCTAGATACCCCTTAGCACGTCAAGGAATATTATTAGGGTGTCCAGCCATGGAGAAGAGTTTAGACACTAGGAGAAGATAAGGAACACACCCATTATCAAGAAATCACATTAGGATTCTCTTTTTTACCTGTTCCTTAAAACACTAGTGCTTAGGAAATCTATTGGAGGCAGAAGCAGTCAAGGGTTGCTTAGAGTTAGGGTTAGGGTTAGGGTTAGGTTTAGGGTACGGCTTAGGGTACGGGTTCGGTTACGGGTTCGTGTACGGCGTAGGGTATGGGTTAGGGTTAGGGTTAGGGTTAGTTTGAAGGTTAGGGCTCGGTTTAGGGCACGGGTTAATATTAGGGTTCGTGTTAGGGTTAGGGTAGGGGTTAGGGTTAGGGTACGCGTTAAGGTTAGGGTAGTTATTAAACCTATCCCACTCTCTAGATACCCCTTAGCACGTCAAGGAATATTATTTGGGGGTCCAGCCATGGAGAAGAGTTTAGACACTAGGAGAAGATAAGGAACACACCCATTATCCTGAAATCACATTAGGATTCTCTTTTTAACCTGTTCCTTAATACACTAGTGCTTAGGAAATCTATTGGAGGCAGAAGCAGTCAAGGGTAGCTTAGGGTTAGGGTTAGGGTTAGGGTTAGGGTTAGGGTACGGCTTAGGGTACGGGTTCGGGTACGGGTTCGGGTACGGCGTAGGGTATGGTTTAGGGTTAGGGTTAGGGTTAATTTGAGGGTTAGGGCTCGGTTTAGGTTACGGGTTAGGATTAGTGTACGTGTTAGGGTTAAGGTAGAGGTTAGGGTTAGGGTACGCGTTAGGGTAAGGGTAGTTATTAAACCTATCCCACTCTCTAGATACCCCTTAGCACGTCAAGGAATATTATTTGGGGGTCCAGCCATGGAGAAGAGTTTAGACACTAGGAGAAGATAAGGAACACACCCATTATCAAGAAATCACATTAGGATTCTCTTTTTAACCTGTTCCTTAAAACACTAGTGCTTAGGAAATCTATTGGAGGCAGAAGCAGTCAAGGGTAGCTTAGGGTTAGGGTTAGGGTTAGGGTACGGCTTAGGGTACGGTTTCGGGTACGGGTTCGGGTACGGGTTTGGGTATGGCGTAGGATATGGGTTAGGGTTAGGGTTAGGGTTAGTTTGAGGGTTAGGGCTCGGTTTAGGGTACGGGTTAGGATTAGGGTACGTGTTAGGGTTAGGGTAGGGGTTAGGGTTAGGGTACGCGTTAGGGTTAGGGTAGTTATTAAACCTATCCCACTCTCTAGATACCCCTTAGCACGTCAAGGAATATTATTTGGGGGTCCAGCCATGGAGAAGAGTTTAGACACTAGGAGAAGATAAGGAACACACCCATTATCCTGAAATCACAATAGGATTCTCTTTTTAACCTGTTCTTTAATACACTAGTGCTTAGGAAATCTATTGGAGGCAGAAGCAGTCAAGGGTAGCTTAGGGTTAGGGTTAGGGTTAGGGTTAGGGTTAGGGTACGGCTTAGGGTACGGGTTCGGGTACGGGTTCAGGTACGGCGTAGGGTATGGGTTATGGTTAGTGTTAGGGTTAGTTTGAGGGTTAGGGCTCGGTTTAAGTTACGGGTTAGGATAAGGGTACGTGTTAGGGTTAGGTTAGGGGTTAGGGTTAGGGCACGCGTTAGGGTTAGGGTAGTTATTAAACCTATTCCACTCTCTAGATACCCATTAGCACGTCAAGGAATATTATTTGGGTGTCCAGCCATGGAGAAGAGTTTAGACACTAGGAGAAGATAAGGAACACACCTATTATCAAGAAATCACATTAGGATTCTCTTTTTAACCTGTTCCTTAAAACACTAGTGCTTAGGAAATCTATTGGAGGCAGAAGCAGTCAAGGGTAGCTTAGGGTTAGGGTTAGGGTTACGGTTAGGGTTAGGGTACGGCTTAGGGTACGGGTTCAGGTACGGGTTCGTGTACGGCGTAGGGTATGGGTTAGGGTTAGGGTTAGGGTTAGTTTGAAGGTTAGGGCTCGGTTTAGGGTACGGGTTAGGATTAGGGTTCGTGTTAGGGTTAGGGTAGGGGTTAGGGTTAGGGTACGCGTTAGGGTTAGGGTAGTTATTAAACCTATCCCACTCTCTAGATACCCCTTAGCACGTCAAGGAATATTATTTGGGGGTCCAGCCATGGAGAAGAGTTTAGACACTAGGAGAAGATAAGGAACACACCGATTATCAAGAAATCACATTAGGATTCTCTTTTTAACCTGTTCCTTAAAACACTAGTGCTTAGGAAATCTATTGGAGGCAGAAGCAGTCAAGGGAAGCTTAGGGTTAGGGTTAGGGTTAGGGTTAGGGTTAGGGTACGGCTTAGGGTACGGGTTCGGGTACGGGTTCGTGTACGGCGTAGGGTATGGGTTAGGGTTGGGGTTAGTTTGAAGGTTAGGGCTCGGTTTAGGGTACGGGTTAGGATTAGGGTTCGTGTTAAGGTTATGGTAGGGGTTAGGGTTAGGGTACGCGTTAGGGTTAGGGTAGTTATTAAACCTATCCCACTCTCTAGATACCCCTTAGCACGTCAAGGAATATTATTTGGGGGTCCAGCCATGGAGAAGAGTTTAGACACTAGGAGAAGATAAGTAACACACACATTATCAAGAAATCACATTAGGATTCTCTTTTTAACCTGTTCCTTAAAACACTAGCGCTTAGGAAATCTATTGGAGGCAGAAGCAGTCAAGGGTAGCTTAGGGTTAGGGTTAGGGTTATTGTTAGGGTAAGGCTTAGGGTACGGGTTCGGGTACGGCATAGGGTATGGGTTAGGGTTAGGGTTAGGGTTAGTTTGAGGGTTAGGGCTCGGTTTAGGGTACGTGTTAGGATTAGGGTACGTGTTAGGGTTAGGGTACGCGTTAGGGTTAGGGTAGTTATTAAACCTATCCCACTCTCTAGATACCCCTTAGCACGTCAAGGAATATTATTTGGGGGTCCAGCCATGGAGAAGAGTTTAGACACTAGGAGAAGATAAGGAACACACCCATTATCCTGAAATCACAATAGGATTCTCTTTTTAACCTGTTCTTTAATACACTAGTGCTTAGGAAATCTATTGGAGGCAGAAGCAGTCAAGGGTAGCTTAGGGTTAGGGTTAGGGTTAGGGTTAGGGTTAGGGTACGGCTTAGGGTACGGGTTCGGGTACGGGTTCGGGTACGGCGTAGGGTATGGGTTATGGTTAGTGTTAGGGTTAGTTTGAGGGTTAGGGCTCGGTTTAGGTTACGGGTTAGGATTAGGGTACGTGTTAGGGTTAGGTTAGGGGTTAGGGTTAGGGCACGCGTTAGGGTTAGGGTAGTTATTAAACCTATTCCACTCTCTAGATACCCCTTAGCACGTCAAGGAATATTATTTGGGTGTCCAGCCATGGAGAAGAGTTTAGACACTAGGAGAAGATAAGGAAGACACCCATTATCAAGAAATCACATTAGGATTCTCTTTTTAACCTGTTCCTTAAAACACTAGTGCTTAGGAAATCTATTGGAGGCAGAAGCAGCCAAGGGTAGCTTAGGGTTAGGGTTAGGGTTAGGGTTAGGGTTAGGGTTAGGGTACGGCTTAGAGTACTGGTTCGTGTACGGGTTCGTGTACGGCGTAGGGTTAGGGTTAGGGTTAGGGTTAGGGTTAGTTTGAGGGTTAGGGCTCGGTTTAGGGTACGGGGTAGGATAAGGGTACGTGTTAGCGTTATGATAGGGGTTAGGGTTAGGGTACGCGTTAGGGTTACGTTAGTTATTAAACCTATCCCACTCACTAGATACCCCTTAGCACGTCAAGGAATATTATTTGGGGGTCCAGCCATGGAGAAGAGTTTAGACACTAGGAGAAGATAAGGAACACACCCATTATCAAGAAATCACATTAGGATTCTCTTTTTAACCTGTTCCTTAAAACACTAGTGCTTAGGAAATCTATTGGAGGCAGAAGCAGTCAAGGGTAGCTTAGAGTTATGGTTAGGGTTAGGGTTATTGTTAGGATAAGGCTTAGGGTACGGGTTCGGGTACGGTTTCGGGTACGGTATAGGGTATGGGTTAGGGTTAGGGTTAGGGTTAGTTTGAGGGTTAGGGCTCGGTTTAGGGTACGGGTTAGGATTAGGGTACGTGTTAGGGTTAGGGTAGGGGTTAGGGTTAGGGTACGCGTTAGGATTAGGGTAGTTATTAAACCTATCCCACTCTCTAGATACCCCTTAGCACGTCAAGGAATATTATTTGGGTGTCCAGCCATGGAGAAGAGTTTAGACACTAGGAGAAGATAAGGAACACACCCATTATCAAGAAATCACATTAGGATTCTCTTTTTAACCTGTTCCTTAAAACACTAGTGCTTAGGAAATCTATTGGAGGCAGAAGCAGTCAACTGTAGCTTAGGGTTAGGGTTAGGGTTAGGGTTAGGGTTAGCTTTAGGGTACGGCTTAGTGTAAGGGTTCGGGTACGGGTTCGGGTACGGCGTATGGTATGGGTTAGGGTTAGGGTTAGGGTTAGTTTGAGGGTTAGGTCTTGTTTTAGGGTACGGGTTAGGATTAGGGTACGTGTTCGGGTTAGGGTAGGGGTTAGGCTTAGGGTACGTGTTAGGGTTAGGGTACGCGTTAGGGTTAGGGTAGTTATTAAACCTATCCCACTCTCTAGATACCCCTTAGCACGTCAAGGAATATTATTAGGGTGTCCAGCCATGGAGAAGAGTTTAGACACTAGGAGAAGATAAGGAACACACCCATTATCAAGAAATCACATTAGGATTCTCTTTTTTACCTGTTCCTTAAAACACTAGTGCTTAGAAAATCTATTGGAGGCAGAAGCAGTCAAGGGTAGCTTAGGGTTAGGGTTAGGGTTAGGGCTAAAGTTAGGGTACGGCATAGGGTACGGGTTCGGGTACGGGTTCGTGTACGGCGTAGGGTATGGGTTAGAGTTAGGGTTAGGGTTAGTTTGAAGGTTAGGGCTCGGTTTAGGTTTCGGCTTAGGATTAGGGTACGTGTTAGGGTTAGGGTAGGGGTTAGGGTTATGGTACGCGTTAGGGTTATGGTAGTTATTAAACCTATCCCACTCTCTAGATACCCCTTAGCACGTCAAGGAATATTATTTGGGGGTCCAGCCATGGAGAAGAGTTTAGACACTAGGAGAAGATAAGGAACACACCCATTCTCAAGAAATCACATTAGGATTCTCTTTTTAACCTGTTCCTTAAAACACTTGTGCTTAGGAAATCAATTGGAGGCAGAAGCAGTCAAGGGTAGCTTAGGGTTATGGTTAGGGTTAGGGTTAGGGTTAGCTTTAGGGTACGACTTAGTGTACGGGTTCGGGTACGGCGTATGGTATGGGTTAGGGTTAGGGTTAGGGTTAGTTTGAGGGTTAGGGCTTGGTTAGGGTACGGGTTAGGATTAGGGTACGTGTTCGGGTTAGGGTAGGGGTTAGGGTTAGGGTACGTGTTATGGTTAGGGTACGCGTTAGGGTTAGGGTAGTTATTAAACCTATCCCACTCTCTAGATACCCCTTAGCACGTCAAGGAATATTATTTGGGGGTCCAGCCATGGAGAAGAGTTTAGACACTAGGAGAAGATAAAGAACACACCCATTGTCAAGAAATCACATTAGGATTCTCTTTTTTACCTGTTCCTTAAAACACTAGTGCTTAGGAAATCTATTGGAGGCAGAAGCAGTCAAGGGTTGCTTAGAGTTAGGGTTAGGGTTAGGGTTAGGTTTAGGGTACGGCTTAGGGTACGGGTTCGGTTACGGGTTCGTGTACGGCGTAGGGTATGGGTTAGGGTTAGGGTTAGGGTTAGTTTGAAGGTTAGGGCTCGGTTTAGGGCACGGGTTAATATTAGGGTTCGTGTTAGGGTTAGGGTAGGGGTTAGGGTTAGGGTACGCGTTAAGGTTAGGGTAGTTATTAAACCTATCCCACTCTCTAGATACCCCTTAGCACGTCAAGGAATATTATTTGGGGGTCCAGCCATGGAGAAGAGTTTAGACACTAGGAGAAGATAAGGAACACACCCATTATCCTGAAATCACATTAGGATTCTCTTTTTAACCTGTTCCTTAATACACTAGTGCTTAGGAAATCTATTGGAGGCAGAAGCAGTCAAGGGTAGCTTAGGGTTAGGGTTAGGGTTAGGGTTAGGGTTAGGGTACGGCTTAGGGTACGGGTTCGGGTACGGCGTAGGGTATGGTTTAGGGTTAGGGTTAGGGTTAATTTGAGGGTTAGGGCTCGGTTTAGGTTACGGGTTAGGATTAGTGTACGTGTTAGGGTTAAGGTAGAGGTTAGGGTTAGGGTACGCGTTAGGGTAAGGGTAGTGATTAAACCTATCCCACTCTCTAGATACCCCTTAGCACGTCAAGGAATATTATTTGGGGGTCCAGCCATGGAGAAGAGTTTAGACACTAGGAGAAGATAAGGAACACACCCATTATCAAGAAATCACATTAGGATTCTCTTTTTAACCTGTTCCTTAAAACACTAGTGCTTAGGAAATCTATTGGAGGCAGAAGCAGTCAAGGGTAGCTTAGGGTTAGGGTTAGGGTTAGGGTACGGCTTAGGGTACGGTTTCGGGTACGGGTTCGGGTACGGGTTTGGGTATGGCGTAGGATATGGGTTAGGGTTAGGGTTAGGGTTAGTTTGAGGGTTAGGGCTCGGTTTAGGGTACGGGTTAGGATTAGGGTACGTGTTAGGGTTAGGGTAGGGGTTAGGGTTAGGGTACGCGTTAGGGTTAGGGTAGTTATTAAACCTATCCCACTCTCTAGATACCCCTTAGCACGTCAAGGAATATTATTTGGGTGTCCAGCCATGGAGAAGAGTTTAGACACTAGGAGAAGATAAGGAACACACCCATTATCAAGAAATCACATTAGGATTCTCTTTTTTACCTGTTCCTTAAAACACTAGTGCTTAGGAAATCTATTGGAGGCAGAAGCAGTCAAGGGTAGCTTAGGGTTAGGGTTAGGGTTAGGGCTAGATTTAGGGTACGGCATAGGGTACGGGTTCGGGTACGGATTCGTGTACGGCGTAGGGTATGGGTTAGAGTTAGTGTTAGGGTTAGTTTGAAGGTTAGGGCTCGGTTTAGGTTTCGGCTTAGGATTAGGGTACGTGTTAGGGTTAGGGTAGGGGTTAGGGTTATGGTACGCGTTAGGGTTAGGGTAGTTATTAAACCTATCCCACTCTCTAGATACCCCTTAGCACGTCAAGGAATATTATTTGGGGGTCCAGCCATGGAGAAGAGTTTAGACACTAGGAGAAGATAAGGAACACACCCATTATCAAGAAATCACATTAGGATTCTCTTTTTAACCTGTTCCTTAAAACACTTGTGCTTAGGAAATCTATTGGAGGCAGAAGCAGTCAAGGGTAGCTTAGGGTTAGGGTTAGGGTTAGGGTTAGGGTTAGCTTTAGGGTACGACTTAGTGTACGGGTTCGGGTACGGGTTCGGGTACGGAGTATGGTATGGGTTAGGGTTAGGGTTAGGGTTAGTTTGAGGGTTAGGGCTTGGTTTAGGGTACGGGTTAGGATTAGGGTACGTGTTCGGGTTAGGGTAGGGGTTAGGATTAGGGTACGTGTTAGGGTTAGGGTACGCGTTAGGGTTAGGGTAGTTATTAAACCTATCCCACTCTCTAGATACCCCTTAGCACGTCAAGGAATATTATTTGGGGGTCCAGCCATGGAGAAGAGTTTAGACACTAGGAGAAGATAAGGAACACACCCATTATCCTGAAATCACAATAGGATTCTCTTTTTAACCTGTTCTTTAATACACTAGTGCTTAGGAAATCTATTGGAGGCAGAAGCAGTCAAGGGTAGCTTAGGGTTAGGGTTAGGGTTAGGGTTAGGGTTAGGGTTAGGGTATGGCTTAGGGTAC